>NC_079152.1:51507035-52107035 GCF_947563725.1 Argiope bruennichi | reverse complement strand
AAAGGCAGGAGAATATAAATTAAAAAATTTCTTTCAAAATTAAAAATTAAATTTTTCATTACATTCAATTTTCCGATATTCACAGAAATTATAAAATTAGGAAAAATAAACAAATTCACCAAAAAAATGTAATGCATAGAAAGGAAGTATTTATTTGTAGAAAAAAATATGTCTAAAAATAGATCAGTTATCTTTTAATCATTAAAAAATAATGCTAAAATCCATACAATTACTTCATAATATGAAAACTAGAATAAAAGTTTTGTTAAATAAGGCGTAATGCTGTTGATCGACTAAATAAATATTAGTGATAATAAACAATGCATATGTATTTTCACATAGATTTTTCTCCTAGCAGCAGTGATCGCTTTATTTTTTTCTGTTCATTAATTAGTTTTTGGGTTTACTGACGTAAGAATCCCCCCCACCCCCGCCTTAAGCTGAGCTGAGTCAAACTCACTGTCAATTCTATTCGTTGCCGCTTTTACACACATTCGAAAGGCACGTTTCTCTTACATCGTTAATCTTCCCAAAGTAAATTCAAATCCACTTCCTACCATCAATAGTCGATTTTGCTTACACTACAATCGTACAATCTGTACAGAAAATCAACCTTTACAGAATTAGTCAATCATTAAATGTCAAGCGAAAGCCGTTAATTCTACGATAAAATAAAATTTCTTCTAACAATATGAAAATTATAAAATAATCTTTTTTTTTTTTTTTTTTGGAAATAAAAAAAATTGTTGCACTTGCATTGTGTTTGGATTCACTATTTTTTGAATCACTATTATTTGGATTCAAACAAGTATACTAATTCTCAGCTTTTATATGCATCAACTGTCATCAAAATAAAGTTATAGAAAACTTCGTCAGAATTTTTAAAAAATTAATAACAAGATTAATGACTTAATAATTGCAAAATTATTATTTTTAATATATAATTTCTATCATATTAAATACTATAAATTTAATTAATATATTGTTATAAATTTGTTTAATAATTTAGTTAAAGCTTTTTTTTACTGTCACATGTTTTTAAACTGTACAAGAAAAGCTCTATTTAAGTACAGGGAATAATTTAAAATCTTTAAAAAATACAAAAAAGTACTAGCAAAAAGTAATTAAGCACTAAAATTAAAGCCCTTTTATGATTACAGTTCGCCATAAAAAAAATCTCAAGCAGAAAAGAAAAAAATCTCCTTAAGTGTTTTAATATCTGCCTTGGTTCAAATATCGCATTTCTACACAACAGGAATGAACAGAAAATTTATCTCAATTAAAGATGCGGGGGAAAAAAATATGGTGGCACGTCGCTTTGTACTTAAGGAAATAGAATAAAGAACCAAACAGCCGATGAATATTTAATAAAGATAAAACAACAAGCACCATTTTGTGCTTACCATAATGATTAAATATTGCTCGTTATTCTGAAGAATTTAGGGTTCGGAGATAAGATAATGGTACAGGATAAAGATAAAAACAAAAACAAAAATCAATTAACTTAGGAAGGACAAATTATGAACGTGAACGAAAATATGGCAACTAAATCCATGGTAACTGTGATTTAAAAAAGAAACTTTAAAAAAATAAGCATAAAACCACTTTATTTGCATCATTACGCTCGAATTTCGTCTAAAAGCTCTGTAACCGTATCTCAAAATGTTTTTAATGGATTCAGTGCTCTTCAGTAGTTAAAGAATTCTTCAACTTTTGCTTTTCAGTAAACACGAAATAACAAATATAAAGTGAACTTTAAAAATATAATCCAAACAATGCTCTTTCTGAATTTAAGAAAACAATACAAATTCAAAAAAAGAGAATTAAATAGCAAGAAACAAAACACCACATTTAAAGATCACTTTTCAAAAGCAGTCGAAGTAAAGTAAAGAGCTTCCTAAATAGAAATAAAACGTTTCTTTGTGAAAGTATTGCCTCATTTTAAATTCCATTAACTTAGCGTATTCGAATTTCACTCGCTTAAATTCCCAATGAAGAAAAATTGTTTACATTCATACAAATACAATGCATTAAGGGTTTACTCTAAAAAGAGAGATTACTTTGTTACTTTGATTCAATTTAACAACGAAAGCCACGAAATAAATAATAAAAAAAAATCTGGAAAATAACCAGGAAACACAAAAGTTGTTTGAAACCATATAGAGTTTTATTTTTTCCGTTTAACTTAAATGTTCAACTTTTGCTTACTTTTTATTTTTACAGTAATTCACTTATAAACTAGCTGAAATATTATTTTTGAAAAGTTATAAAGAAAATTTTAAAAACTGAAACTTCCCACGTTAAATTAAAAAAAATAATAAAAAAAATGTCACCAGTTTTAAAACTCCATTTATTAATAAAAACTGCATTTTTTTAATTAATACAAACGAATTCCATAATAATAAGATGTAAAAAGAGAAAACATATATTCACTTGTTGTCAAAGTTATAAATTAGATAAAACTAATTAAAGTACAAAATATTTGTCACAGTTGCAAATTTGCAATTATAACCAGCGGGAGAATTATCTCTTCGACTTTCTCATACAATAATAGCAAAACCGTATTTCGGATGTTTTTTTGTTTTTTTTTTAATTTAGAATTTGCATCTCCAAAAACCATCGCTTGGAAGTAGGAAGAAAAGCGGAAAACCCTTGAAAGTCACGGCAAAGTCCGCAAGAAAAAGGGAATGGTCCACCTCCTAAAGTATCTGTGTAGTAATAAAATATATAGTATTATGCGTTTCGTAGTGCAATACGAATTTTGCGCATCTTATTTTAGAACAATTAGGTGTACCTTTTCATGCAGCTCTACAACTTTGGTCGCAAGACTGCATACCAAATTTCATCTATCTAACTCTTTAGTTTTTTGAGATAACACAAACATGCCAATATGTAGATAAAAAGATTGTCAAACTCTTGACAGTTTCAGGCCGAATATTCATCCATGTAATTATTTGAATTTTTGAGCTATCAAGTTTAGTTTAATTAGACTTTCATAACACGGATTAAATACCCGCTATGTTTGTAGACCAACTTGTTCGGCTGGAATACCAATTATATTAATTTCAATTAATTGCTTTTGATACAATTTCAAGACCATAATTTCGCCAAATTATCAGGCATTAAAACCATGTTTTTTTTAAAAAAAATTGTATTATATATTTTTTGTTCATAATGTAAAAGGATCTTTCTGATAGAGACCCGTCCCCTGGTATCCCGTACAGCATATTAAAAACACAAATATAATTCACCTAATTTTAGCAGTAAAAAATAATATTTTCGGCTTGTAAACTACATAGAATCCTTCTTTGTTAGTCTTTAACAATGCAAGAAAATCCCGCGGTAATTTCATGAAATAATAAAACGACGTGGATTTCAGGGCAAAAATATAATCTACTGTTGGAAATATAAAAAAAAAAATACGTTTAAATAATTGTCAAAATTCAGAAAAAATTTGAACGTCTATTGATTTGATGCCATTAAAAAGACAATTGAAATTTTTAAACAGTGGGAAATATAAAAATATGCAATAATATTTTCGGAAGTCACAGTCATAATCAGTCGAAGTTAAAAGCCAAAATTCAATTAATTTCAGTTAAATTGTTTAGTTATGACTGCGTCATATTGTCAAACATTAAAATCATATTATTTTAATAGTCTTACATATGTTCCGTTCATTGTATATATGAGCTTCTCGAATTGCGACCAGTCCCTGATATAGTAGTACTATTAAGAACGTAAATTCATCTATCTCCTAAAATTATCGATAATGCAATTTCTCTCTTTTTTTTTTATTCTTGTAAACTATATAGATATTAAACAGGTTCCTTTACTTTAACTTTCAACAATCGCTGGATATTAAGCAATTAAATATTTGATGAAACAATGAAAACGATTTGAACGGCAATAATGTAATCTATTGTTAGAAGTTACATATTGTTACGGATCGTCAGGTTCGCTTTGATAGTGGGTGTATGGTGAAGAGAACACACAATCAGCAGACCTCAGTAGAAAGCAACGACGTTTATTTACACGAAGAGACGAACACAAAGAATGCTAATACACAGACGACAATATTTACAGCTGAGACGAACACAGGACAGCACACAGCAGCACACTACAGACGACAGTAGCCCACAGGTAGTAATCGACCACAGCACACGAAGCGGCTAGACAGAATCCAGCAGGAGAGGGGATCCTGGGAGCTTCGCTTTACCGTCTCTCCAACGGCTGAACTTCTCGCTTTAGCTGCCGACTCACTACTTCTCACAACTGGCTATGACGCTGATTCCACAGTAGATAACACGATTCAGCACACAGCAATTCAGCAATAGCTTCACACAATGCTGGCAATCCGCCATTGCTTCGCTATCCTCTCGAAGACTTGTTACTTGTCGGCGACTCCGACTACTCAACACACGGCACCGCAACTTGAGAGTGCCGGTCTTTTATAGTTCCGGGAGGCGGGAAAGCTTCTAGACCAATCAGGGCGTATCTGGGTGTATCTCCGTTCCAAGTGGATGGATTGTAAAAATTCTCGAACTTTGCAGCATTATCCATTTTGTCGCCAAAGTCGTCGTCAAGCAGCCAAATTGTCGCCAAGTTCTGAGGTCATTGACGGGGCCCCGCTCAGCACGCATAGGACAGATCGTAGAACAGTCTTTCTTGCGATGACACTATTCGCGCTAGGAAGCAAAATTACACGTTTGTAACAATATATACACAAAAAAATTATTTATTTGCCAAAAATCAGTAAATGTGCACGACAATTCAATATGTATCAGTAAAAAGACAATTTCCTTTTTTTAATTTTCAAATGATGTGAAATTTATTTTTGCGCAATAATATTTTCGGTTATAGAAAATAGTCAAAATTCAGCTTAACATTTAATTAGTTAAAAATTTCAAGAAAAAAATTACTCCGAAGTACACATTTACCTCTTTAAGCTACACATGAGCCAAATTTGGTAATTGTAAATCAAAAAGTCGAGCATGTAAAGTGCCAGTACACACACGCATTCATTTTTATTAATAGTAGAGATGATGTATTAAGTTTAAAAAAAGACAATGAATGCACGCCGTCAGACATTATAATACATCTTTTTTTTTTTTTTTTAACATCTAATCATTTTTATAATCAGAATTTTGCACGTAAATTGCAAACGAAAGCTTTCCAGTTATCTAAATGCAAGGATATGCTAATCAAATTGTTAAAGCAAAATGAAATGAACGATAAATATTATGCAAATCATTTCCTTCGATGAATCTATAAAACCGATACCGTAATAGGAACAGTCAATTTTTATGAAACACTTTATTCGGTTTTGCCCACCAGGCATATGGTCGAAAGTTCGATTTCCTTTTCAAACTGGCCCTCACGTTTCGTTGAAATGCGAGCGTACGAGGAGAGAGTATAGCACTTTCTATGTAAAACAGGATATGCTCACGGCATACTAAGCATCCGCTTCAATCGAGACGAATTTGTTATAGAAGGGCTGGCGAAAGGTTCTCCAAAACTTTTCAAATTTTTTCCAAGATGATTTTTTCCCCCTCACAAACCTTGTGCATGATAGGGATTTTTACGACTGTCTGTAATCATAAAAATAGAATGTTGAAAATTTCTTTTTCTTAACCCTCAACACATGTGTATTGTATGTGTTTCGAAAAGTTTTCTGAATTGCTTAATATAATAGATGATACTTCAAGGTAATTTACAAGAAAAGAATAAATATATATATTTCCATTCTCAATTTCAAATTAATTGCAATAATAAAATATATTATTAAAAATGTTGCATAAAAATTTTAATTATCAAAGTTTAAAGGAGAAGAGATTAAGCAATAATTAAATTACCGCATTATTATAAAGAAAAAATACAATAATAAAAAAATTAATATAATTATAAAGAAAAAATAAAAAAATACAATTTTAAATACAATACTGAATTTTTCCACAATAATATATTCGGAAATTATAATAGGAAACTGTAAAATATCGATTTAGTTTTTGATTTGTACCAATTCTAATTGAAATTGCTAAAATAAATCGCTCATTATGACGAGTTTGGTGATTCTAGATCAAACAGACAGTATTCGTAGTGCGCAAACAATCTTTACACATATTCCTGTATTATTAACAGAACATTATTCAATGACCATTCACAAGCAAAATTTAATTACGGAGCATAGCAAAAAAAAATCAGAAAATGGGATTAAAGATTAAGTACAGAAGAGGAGTACATTTTCTTTAAAAATAAACTTTTAAATTGGTGATTATAGTGGCATACCGATAATTGCAAATCATGGATCCATATAATTAATTACCAGAATGTTGATGAATCAGATAACGGAAAATTATGCTTCAACTTTAGCAACAAAGAGAGAGAGAGAGAGAGAGTTAATCGTAGATCCACGTTAGATCAAATAAAGGTTTGCAAAAAGGCAAAATCCGATAAATATCCTTATATAGATGAAGATGAGAATTTTGTCATTATTTAATTCTAATTTGTCATCAATATTCTCTTCTATAGACACTTTTAATTTAAATTTTTTTCTGCTAGATTTTTTCTATATATATTTTGATGAAGACTGTAAACTAATGCTATGACGGCGCATAATCGAATATTATCCGCTATAGAAGCTTGAACGTCGTCGATTGTTCAAGACATCCTATTATTAAAACAAAACTGACAACAGAGCGATTGTGGACCCTCGAAGCGTATAAGAAACATAGTACAGCTTTTGTTACAAAATGATATGCTGACAATTTTTTTTTTCTGTGCGAGACCAATGAGGGCCAGTTTGTATCTTTTGTTTTAGCCACAGAGACAAGCAATTTGACGGCAGGATAAAGGCAGAGAATAGAATATAACGGGATGGCGAGAAAGATACAAAGCAGGGAAAAGAAAAGCCACCTTGTTTAACTTGCTTACAACAGCTGACACCTCTCCTCCAGAATAAAAGTTTCCTTTCTCCCTCTCCCTTTTTCTTTTCTTGAAAAAAATAAATAAAATAATAAATAAATAAAATGGAGAAGGGGTGAATATTTTACAGACAATGTCACCCGAAGAACTGACGTAGTAAAAAGAAAATGATGACGCACCACCAAACCTTGTGATAATGATAACAACAGTATGAAGAGGGCGGGAAGAGAAAGGGGAGAAAAAAAAAGGGAAACAATCGATATTCCCAGAATGCTTTCCGTCACCTGCTGCAAACAACGATATTTTTCTTAGAATAAAAGCCCAGGAAAACCATTACACAGCTGGAGTTAAAGGTGATTAAAACACAAGCCTGAGGAGAAACCATAAGTTAACGAAAGAAAAGTTACTAAACAAAATGAAAATTTCATCGAAGAATCTGAAAGTAATTATTACTCCATAAAAGTTCAGGGAACTAAAAAAAAAAAAAAAACTGTAGATTTCTGCATTGAAGGATCGTGCGTTTGGATCAAAATAAAATAACAATTTGGAAGTTCTTGTCAAATAATTTTCAACCAAAATAAAAGCACTGACAGTAAGAAATTAATGAGAAACCAAACAGTATGTTTCTGTCTTTTTACTTGTAGTTTCATAAATGATTAGAAAACTCAGAGTTTCTCACATATAAATAGATAGAATGCATATTCAATCTAATTTAATGTTTCTATGCTATTTCTATTCAAAGTTATAGACCTTTTATCAAAACGCAATGGTAATATCATTTAATTTATATTAATACGAATAAAGAGGGACTTTAAAAAAAGTTTTGCTTATTCCAGTATAAAAAAAATCACACCAGCCAGTTACCTAAATAATAATTTATCCATTTTCAATAAACCTTGTTAGAAATTTCACAAAAAGTATAATTCATATCTTGATTCTTGAAAACATTACTTATGCATTAAAATGTCTTAGAAAAATCCAATAAACTTTATTCAGCGAAATACTCGAGTAAAAATAAGGCAAAATACCAGGTGAATGATTAATTATCCAGATTTAAACACCATTTGATTTCATTCTGTCTTTTTGTAATGGTGATATTTTCACATTTTGGTATAAATGCCATTTCGTAACAATAAAAATGTTTGAATCATTTCCAATAGCTAAGTTTCAGAGTGAAGTTGAATATTTTTACACTAAACTTGAAGATACTAACACTTACCTTCTATGTTAAAATATAATAAAGAAGAAAAAAATAACCGACTAGTTTTTGTACACAAAAATAAACTAAAACCCACAAAAATATAGTCTACCGTACAAACGGTAAAGACAAAGTATTTTTGTTCTTAAAAGACCTCCAAAGAAGAAACTCCCTAGATTATTCATTTCCGACAAGGAAATCGGATAAAATACCTCTTCTATCTAAGCTGTTATTTTCCCGCTCTAAGAACGATGCTAGTTTCGCTATAGTTCAGAACAGAATACTCTTAAGATAACACTTCGGATATTGATAATGTCATGGAAGCTGCAAGATGTATTTATAGAAACACATCGTAGAGATTTTTTTTCGCCAGCCATACTCTACCATTTAGAGTTCTTTGGAAGGATATTCACTGAAAGATAACATTATGACTGAGTCATAATGGGATAGACACAACCAAAAACTTAAGCTAATATCTTGGATTGAGATTGAGAATCTGTCTTACAATGTCTTTATTAATTAAAATTTAGTACGTTCTTTAAATCAATAAATTGATTCCACACTGTATAGGAAAATACCTAAGAATGAATATTTCATAAAGAAATGCACTGCATGTTTCTTTAATAAAAAAAAAAATTAAAAAATTCTGAAGCGCACAATCGCAAGCAAGGTGTAAAATATAAATTCATATACTCAATTGTGAAATGGACTTTCACTGAGAGGAATAAGACTGAGATCAACAAATATAACTAAGTTACTTGATGAATGCATTTGCAGAACATAATGAAAGGTTAAAATTGCAAACGCCAAAAACAGCAAGAAATAATTATTCGTACAACCGGAAAAGTATTTGTGGTATGTACGTCCCTGCATTTTCGAATCTGCATAGGCAATTAAAATTCCATCGTAGCAAGATTACTCACAAAATGGGAGAAAACTGCAGCCAATTTGTTTAAAGGGGTGTTACATAGTATCGCGATGAAAACACATTTCGCTGAATCATCGACATAATAATTTCCTTCAAAAAAAAAAACACACATCATGATACGTTTTTTTTTTTACATATTCAGCGCATTTATTTGTAAAGATTAAAAAAATTATTAGCAACGAAAATAACATACAAAATTTACTTTAATTAAACTGATTTTCAAGCTCAGTCAAAGGCATGAAACAAAATAGTAATTCATATCTATATAGTTATACATAAATTTTTAAAAAAGGTTTTAAAAACGTGTAATTATTATAATTATTGTTAAAAATCTTAAAAACGGTAGAAGGCATAGGCAGAAAAGCCTTAAGTAAAGTGGAATCGTAACCACTAGGAATAAATATTTTAGCTCTTATTTGTTATCATATTAATCTATATTAGCCGTCTTTAGTGACCAGCTTGTTCGTCTAGATTATTGATTTTTTAGGTTGTTAAATGATTAAATGGAATGCGGATGAAAAACAAGAATTCAACTGAATCAACTGTAAATTGGAATTTTGACCACACGTATAATACATTTTAACTTTTAATGAATATCTGGAATTGTTTCTTTATATTTACATTAAGCCTTAATTTATAAAATTGCTAAATTTTCGATAAAAATTATTTCTAACATTAACTGCAATAATAAATGTGCGTTTAAAATTTTATATTCCAAATCTATTTTCCAACTTTTAGTCTTTTATATATTTCAAAACTCATAAATATTTTGAAATCTTAATATTTCTCATATCTTCACTTCTACGAAATCAATTTTTAGATAAATTAATACATAAATTCAAAATTACAAGCTCTAGAATCATTATAATATTTTTAAATTATCAGGAACCAATAACGTTATAAAATTTCAGAGCTTTACTATAAGAGAAAATGAATCAAAAATCGATTATAAATCTCCATCCTTATTGTCCCTATATTTTTAAGTAATTGTTTTCAATCTCTGATCAATAATCATTATATAGTAAATATAGGTGCTTTTATAATCAGCTAATATGGCAAAAATTTGAGTAAAATTCTAAATACTTTTTCGGTATGAGTAAAAATATTTTTTAAATTTTTCCAAGACACAAAAGCTGATTAAAGAAAATATTTATTTAGAAAAATTTTTTCATCACAAACTTTTTAGGAAAAAAACTGATAATTAAATAATAATTTTTTATGGATCAAATTTCATTTTAAAACTTGATGCTCTAAAAATTTATTAATTTTAATCTTTTCTTTTTTTGGCATTAATTAATTTTTTGTCTTCATATTGATTTATTCGCTTTTTTACCAAATTAAAAACATTTAATGTATAGTTAAAGTTATGGACCACTTAGGATATCAAATTCAACAAAAGAATTCAAAATTATTGAAACGCTAAACAGCTATATTAACAAAAAATGATGTCGAAAATGATGCGAAATTTAAAGATAGATGAACCGTACATTTAAGCTTTTAATAATGTTATGATGTCATGGGACTGGTCTCTATTAAAAAGTCTAATGTACACAATTAATAGAGCATACACAATACAAATAAAATAGCACAACTTTAACATATAACCATTCAAAGGAATTATAGAAATAATTATATCTAAATGATCTCACTGAAATTAAACATAACCAATATTCCCGGGCAAATCAGTTGGTCGCAAAAGACAACTGGTATAAGATATAAAAAAATTAATAAAACGTATACAAGACACAAAATAAATAAATGTATAGGTTAAAAAAGAATGAATTATGCTTCAGTAAACTATAATTAAACGAAACACTTAAAAACGTATAAAGAAATACATAAAATATTTCGAAAGCTAAAAGGAATCCCAAAAGATTTCAGAAATACCATCATTAAAATACCATAGAGAGGCAAAAAAAAATATTTCATAGGTAAAAATTATTATCTACGCAATCAGTAGGCCGATAAATCATCACGTTCATGAGCGTTTTTACGAAAAATGTATTGAAAAGTAAATAATATCATTTAATTATTTATTTCCTAAAAAAAACAGAAAAAGGAAAATAAAATATAAAACAAAATACCAATCTCAAACATTGCAATAACATTAAAGAAAATGTATTATTTTGTTAGAAGATATAATATTAAGATGCATGGAACAAAAAAGTTCCAAGAAGTTTCAGTTTCAAAAAAAACTTTCATTTACTATGTTGGGGAGCTAATCTATTTAATTACGATACGAAACTATTTTTTTTTCTGGGAATAACTTACGATTCAATAGCAAACAACGGAATGCAATTTTCTCAAACTAATTTTTTTTTTTTCTTCTTTATTGCGAAAATTACGGAACAACATAGTTGGAATTCCGTTAAATTACTGCAACGCACAGATTTCATAATCACGCGTGTGTAATTTTTTAGTATTTGTTAATACTTGATATTTACTTGAAAAGTTTCTCAGAAGGAATGGTACTTAGAAATTCCGTATAATATTGCAGAAATTCCTAGGCGAATTTCTATTAAAGGCAGAAAAAAAAATAAGTAAACTTATTCTCGATATTTATAGTATTGAGATAAATATTACTTGTTTTAGAGCATTAGATGCTTCAAATCGCTAATTTATTGAAAACGTAATGCAGGAAAGTAAAGCTGAAATCACTGGATTTTATCAACCAAATATAGTTTCCTAAAAGATAAGAACTTTAATACAGACAGCAGAATTTGTTAATAAATCAATAACAACGTGGTATTAAATTCATGTCTTCTTAAATTAGTTAAATTATTCTGATATTAGTCCGACAGATATATCTTATTTGTTGTCTTTAATTTGAGGAAAAAATCTTGGTTTACATGAACAATTTTACAGTAATTGAAATATAAAGATTTTATAATATAATCTACAGAAATAGATTTATTTTTATTATTATTTAATGCATGAATAAATAGAAAATGAAAAGAATAGTAAATCACAAGAGAATTCCCACTCTGCAACTTAATCCTGTCAGTTTGAACACTTTTAAAGTGAAATGACAAATTATAACGATTTAGGCTAAAAAGAAATTAATAACCAAATTTAAATTTAAAAAATATATTAAAAAAAAGAAACAACTTGGTTGTGCCATGACAAAAAAAAAACAACCCTTACACATTAATGTTCTTCATTTTATTCGTAAGTCAAGTTCTCGTTAATAATTATTTTTTTATTTTTGTCCTTTATAAAATCTTCTGCAACAGTTATCTGCAATCATTCTTCATTTGATAATGGCGAGTTGAAGAATCCTAAACCTACCGTTCCAAACCTTTAGCGATGGAATGTAGAATACGAATGATAAATGGTCCCAGCGCATGATCCACAATTCTTAACATTTTCGATATTCCTTCATGCAAAGTTGACTTTATAATATCTTCTGTATATAATTTGCGCGATGCGACAACGCTTCAATTCATTCGTAATAGCCCCCAAAAGAAGAAGAAACGGCCAAAGAGAAATGGTATTGGTATATTGATCTGATATTTTTGTCGCGATGATTCACATACTGGATTCCTGGACCCCTCAGAGCAATGCTTCACCCTTCAGAAGCAGATGTCGCCATTAGCCTCCGTCCCCCAGAAATCCAGGGGGAGGGAGAAGGTAGGGGCAGACTTCCTTTTAGTTGCTTCCTCCCCACAGCACTTACTTCAGCTTGTTAGTAACTCTTAACAGCTTTTTCATGCACCCTCGGGTTCATCACCAGCCCAATAACGGGCTGGTGGTTGATTTATAGGAAGCCCACTCACTCATTATGCCGTAATCTTTAGCACTTTCTGGAAGACTGAGCTTCATCATGTTCGCCCCTTTCACAGCTATTTTAGGGGACTGATTCCTCGCTATTAGCTTTAAAAGAAACACATTTGTCCCGTTTTTATACCCGTGAGATGGCAGCGATCATGACCATAATTTTCTATTCTGAATAAAATGACAGAAGAGAAAAGATGACTAAACTGGCGATACTGGATAAAGACTTCACAATTTATAGCACAGATCATAATAAATAAGAACCACTGTCATCCTATTCTGCTTTTCCTTACAGGCTTGCGGAAGAATTTTTCTTGAAATGTTCTACAAATAATGCAGAAAAATCATCAAGCTAGAAACTTATGGCTTTATAACCTTCATGACCCTTATATTTAACATTTTTTTATCCATAATTAGTAGTAAATATAATATTTGGTTCCTCTTTAAAAATTTTATATACGTTAAATAAAATTATATACTTAAATGGTTAAATTTTTCACTTGCGGTGATTATTGTAATTGTTTGATTTGTAGTTAAAGAATGTTTTTTTTTTCCTGAAATCTCTTATACCTTATTCAGTTCTTCAGTAAGAAAGTAAGCGATGACCAATTCATATTTTGAATACTTATTTATAAGTCTAAGCATTCATTTCACAAAAAATATCTCTATTATAAAATAATAACTTTAATCTTACTTGCATCGAAATTATATGTAAATATGAATCACTTTAAATTTTTAGAAACATTATTTTGAAGCAAAAATACGTTCATTTTTTTATTGTAAAAACAAAATTCAAAAGAGACATATATATATATATATTTCCTGTCAAATCCTACTGTGATTGCAAGTAAAAGTTGCGAAAACAAAAAAGTAATAAATTTGAATGAAAAATTGCAAATTAAATAAAATGCGAATCATATATAGAAAAAAATAGACTATAATTAATAGTGATTAATTATTTTCAGCTCATTTTTTCTTAATTGAAAATAAGAATCGATTCAGAAAAAGAAAATATATCCTCTAAAAAAATAATACATTTTTATGATTAAGCTTGCATACTATTTCTATAAGCTAAAAAGTAACATATAACATTTTGACATAAGAAATAAAATGCTAAATTAAAAAGAAACAACTAAAATTAAAGAAGAAGTAAAGAAAAAAAATATTATGATTCTACAACTAGAAAAGAAAAAAAAAGACGAATAAGCATATTCAACACAAAATTAAAATTTAAAACATAAAAAAGAATTGAAACTTTTCCAAAACATTTTAAAAAAAGAAATTATTTTCACAATTATTTTTCTTGTTAGCTTTTCCAAGAAATCTTTGAAAGAAAAAATCAACACAAATTAAATTCTT
This sequence comes from Argiope bruennichi, assembly GCF_947563725.1. Lineage (NCBI taxonomy): Eukaryota > Metazoa > Arthropoda > Arachnida > Araneae > Araneidae > Argiope > Argiope bruennichi. The sequence continues at coordinate 52,092,855 of NC_079152.1, read as the reverse complement.
AAAAGATTTTCTGCGTTTTTATATTCCTCTCAATTATTTCGCTAGAATACTATATTTTTCTGTAAAAGGAGATAAAACGAAGGCTAATAAAAAATCGAGTCCATATACTAAAGCCGATTAACTTTAAGCTGGTCAAAGTCTAATCCCTATTTATGATTTTTAAACAATTCATTTTTTTAGACAGCTCATCTTTTGAAAGCATCTTAAGTCATCTCAAAGCTTTGTTTTATGCTCCATGTTTTGCATTTTGCATTTATATCTATACAACCTTGAAACGTTAGAGAAAGATTTCTTTTTCAAGAAATTGATAAAAAAAAATAATGAAGCATTTTCGATTTCATAAAAAATTAAATACGATATAATAATGTTAACAACACATAAAGACTACTTAACCAAAATCCATTAGCATTTCTTCAGAACACCATAATCTTTAACCATTAGCTAAATGCTTAGGAGTAGAAGAAAACTTTCAGCAAAGAAGACCACGTTTAACGAATCGAATGAGACTACTAACAGTTACAACATTAAGCGAACATTAAAAAATATTTCGCCAGCAAATGCATTATTTTTTTGATAAAATATCACGTCACATTAGATTCCTAAGTGTGATTCAAAATTTAATAACGTCATCATACGATTTATTCGAACTTAAATTCGTGTTCCAACATTCTGCATATAATAAACAAAAAACAGTTACTATTGATGTAACTTATCCCTATTCTCATATCGTTGGGGTGAATATCAAGGATTTACAAAAATAATAAATCGGAACAATCAGAAAGACGACAGGCACGCTAATCTTAAATTAAAGAAAAAAAAATTTTAAAATCGCACGAAAGCTAAAAGGTTCATGGAAGATTAATTCACCTCAATTTAACATGTTCTAGAGTTTTCATACTTGGTGATAGAAGGCTTTTTTTCTTCTTTTAGCAATTTGTAAGTTACTCTACAACTTAAAAACTTTTCAGATAAATTTATCATCTAACTATATTAAATTCCATTTGCCTTCACTTTTGGATAACTAAAGTTTTGTTTTCTCCCTTTCTTGTGATTCCGTATACTTGAAAACATAAAACATCCTAGAAAAAAAAAGTTTTAAAATTTTCTCACCCGTAAAATGGCCGCGAATACAAAAAAAAAAAAAAAAAAAAAAACTTTTTAGAAATCCAGTTCATAACTGATTTTTGATCGATAGTACTTTTTTTGATTGATAGAACTTGGATTACTTTTTAAATAGAGAGCATCATTGTGTTTTTACACTTTTCAAAAGCCAAAAGTAACAATGCAATAAACAGAAGGGAAATATATAATGAATGCCTATAATGAAAAGCACTTTACATTATAGGCATTTCTTAAAATTAGGTTTAGTTTAGTTTAGTTATATTAACGCCCCGTTGTAAAGCAACACTAGGGCTATTTTCGGACGCACCTCGTAATTTTGAACCGCGGTCAGATGACGAGGACGATACCTGAGCTGGCACCCCCCTCTCCACACCACACCAGCGAGAGGACGTTTGGCATGACGGATTTAACGTGCAACAGACCCCCTTACACGACGGTTCTTCGGTAAAATCGGGTCTCGAACCCGAACCTTACGGCTCACAAGCCAAGACCTTACCACCAGGCCACCGCGGCCCTCTTAAAATTAGGAGAATAATAGAAAGTATTGAAAGTATTGTACATGACCAGAAAATATTAAAGATAGAAACGTAAAAGATGGATAATACAATAATCTAATAATTCAGCGATGATACGTTACATTAATAATAGTAGATATTAATAATAAAGAGAGACTAAAATGTCTAACTTAAAGCAATTAATAAATTTCATTACTAACAGCAAATCGAAGTAACCAGATCTTTAATTTCTTATCGAAAAAATTGCAACTTCAAGTGGAAAATTCTTAGTAGAAAATTCTGTAAAAGTCATTTCCTTACAAGAATTTGTTTCTTGCGGAGATGAAGGCGAAATACATTTAAGTACTCCGCTTCAACGTTTTAGATTTCAACATTTTTTTCGCCTTTTACAACTTTTACTCTCAACTGTGATAAAATGATTAGTAATGTAAGTATTTAGCTTATACCACTATTCCTCTGGTCTCTTGAATTCAAAAAAGAGCAGTAAAATGAACGTAATTTAAAAAAAAAACAAGAATTTAAAATCGGCAGCAATTAATTCTTGGTTATTTTAAACTTACAGAAAATTTGGCAGATAATTCATTTGGATATATAATTCGCAAGTATATTAAGCTCATCAACCAGATAATGTTAAAAATGTATCAAAAAATGAAATTTATGATTGTGGTAGCCATTGAATTGAAATCTGCTCCTGGAAGTCACCACAGAACAAAAGTAAAAAATGTGAACAAGAATGTTTCTTTTTTTCTCCTATTCTACACTTCTTGTTTGAAAAGAAAACTGAAACACATTTGGTGAAAGAGAATTCCAAAAATTAATAATTTTCCAATTGCCATTACCAACAAATACACGCACATTACACTGTATCACTTACATTAAATTCATTACATTGCTTTAAAAAAACCAAATAAAACAATAAATAAATAAAAGCGAAACACCAATTTTGGAGTCATGAAATATATTTCACAAATTAGTGACAAAACCAAGAGACAAATTAATTGAGATTCACTTAACTCTGAAGAATAAAAATATTTCAACTACTACAGTTTTCGAAAACGCTCCGCAGAAAATTAAAAGAATACCTGCAAAATATCATAAACAAGCACTCATAACAGCATTAGAGATCTCATTTTGCAGAGATCACTTTTTATTAATACATGAGTAACATTCTGAAAATGTTCTGTATTATAAGATAAGTAAACACATAGCCCTTAGAAAAAAATATCTTTCCTGAATTCTCCACATGCAAAGCAAGCGAAAAGAAACAATGCCATATGCATTCAATGCGAAAGAAGAGAAAGAAGCGGCAGATAAGCATTTATAGCTCATTCAAGTGCAAATCGATATGACTAAAAAGGCATGTGCTGCAGACAAAGTAATTGCGTCTGACAAATGGAAATGAGTGATGTGCACCATAAATGAGTGAATTGGACAAGTGCTTCAAATAACATTGACACTCACAGAGAACTTGTGGAAACGAAATATCTCGTCAAATTGTTGATCATTAATATTCATTACTGGAAGGCAGAGTAAGGAAGAAGACTGATCTCAGCGATTTTATATCAGGACTGTAGCAAATCTCGAGAATACAAGAAATGGTGTTAAAATACAAGTACATGATTGCGTCTGATATTGCATCCATTTTGAGGCTGGACCTAATCAAACACAGTGTATGAAATAAGATTTATTGGAATAACAGAAGGGAAGGCAAGGTATATACCAAGACACCTCACTTCTGATCCAAGACTGCAAGAAGAGCAATAAGCTTCGAACAATAAATTCCGACCAAGAATGAAAAAAAAAGGCGATGAGACGTGGAAGCATCCTTTTACATCGGAAAGAAAACACTCATCAATGACAAGGAAACTTTCCAGCTTACTCTTCAAATATATATATATATATATATATATATATATATATATATATATATATATATATATATATATATATATATATATATATATATATATATATATATAAGCATTGCAATCTGCAAGAAAAATTATGTTAACAATATTCTGAGGCTCGTAGAATGCCTTTTGCTTGATTCTCTAGCGAAAAGAACTAGCGTTCTATTGCCATATTCTAACGAAAATGAAGTTTTCCATTCAGTTTCAGTGCAAGAGATCAGGGCGCTTTTATTTAAAGATTAGTCTAAACAACCATAAAACATCTATTTTTCTATCAGGTTAAATATTTTTTCCTGCACTGAAGTCAGAAGTACCGGTATGTTTCATTGGAAGCAAAGAAGAGAAGAAACAAAATGCAAAACTTCCCAAGATCTGAGTACCCTTTGATCAGGGAGGTTTCTTGAAATTGGTCTCTTAGAAATCGCATATGTAACAACGTCTAAGTATGTATAGGTAAAATGACCAAAGGTTTATTTTTTGTTATATTAATGTGTTTTTAATCTTGTTGTATAGCATCCCTGTTAAATAAAATGATGAGCAATATTTGAAATGTAAATGTGCGTGCGAAAATGCGTACACGACAGTAAAAACTACGTACGCAGGCTATTTAAACATAAAAACAATAAAAATAATCAAAAAGTCAAGTTACAATATATTTTCTAAATATTTTAAATATATATATTTATATATTACAATATATTTTCTAAATATCTTAAATATTAAATACCTTATCCCAAAACAAATAACTGTCTTATAGCATCATAAAATTTATTGAAATATAATATCTTAAGCATTTAAACTGCATAGAAGATCCTGCTCCTTGTACAGAATCTGTTAACTAAAATTTCCACAGAATTTATTTGAAATCGAAGAGATTATCTAGATGAAATTAAATTTTTAATTCTTCGAATCAAAATTGATATGTTATATTTACAAAGTTTGCATCTCAAAGTTTGCACATTTTAAGACACTTTTCCAAGGATAAGACAATACTGAAAGAGCATCAAAGGTTGATTCCAATTAATTTCGTCACATTCGTAGCTCATTGATAATATCTGTCAATAATTTCCTACCGAAACGTTGAAACCTTTGAAAATTTTTAACACAATTATCAAAATCCTGCATCAACCAGTTGAAAATTTTACATCAAAATATTTAAGACATTCAACTTGCTTTCCAAAAGATAATTTCGATATATTATAGGAAATATTTTACAGCAATGGTTAAAGTGAGAGAACTGCACGATAGAATGCGAGGCAAAGCCAAATAAATAAAAATTAGTTATGGAATCGCAAATTTCACGTTTTATCTACAGTTTTTTAATACCAGACTATAGCAAAGATCAATGAACTGAGATCTGCTGATTCCACTTCAATTGGAGGTTATTGCAAATATTTTTTTCAGCATTTTTTTTTTATTTTGTATTCCATTTTTTCCTCATATTGGTGGGACACTATTTGTTTCAAAGCCATTTTAGAAATTATTTTTTATTTCAGTGCTCAATGAAAATTGTGGATAGAGGAGATCCAATGGCAATGAAAGAAAAAAAATTTATGCTATTATATATTTATAACTAAAAAGAATTACAATGCACTACTGCTATCTATTATGATATTTTTTTTTCAATTTCTTCAGTATTCTGCTAAAGTGTATGAGACTTTATACTACAACTTTCGTTTATTAATCTGTGACAATCGTATCATAGAGATATCATTAACAAGATAATAGCTCGTCTAGACGAAAACATCTTTTAGTGTACATGATACATAGTGTTACTCAGAGGTACATAGTGTTTAACGATGAATTTCTTTTAGTTTCGAAATAGATTAGCAGGTTTCTATGTAAATAAATCAATGCATTTATTGCAAGTAGAGTAAACTATAAAATATAAATTAAAAACCCAAGATTATTAATAGCGAATATTTCTCTTAGCTACTGTCTAGCAGATGTTTCAGCACTAGTAAACAAGAAAAAAAAAATGCTTACACAAAAAATATATCGCAAACCTTTTTTTTTGTTTGTTTGCTTATCTGTTTGTTTGTTTGCAAATATATCATTTATTGTTTGCGGATAAAGAAAATTGATCCTGATGGAATAGGGAAAGGAAGAGAAACTTTACATTATCTCGTTCAACTACTTCATTTAAAGTTCTTTACATACATAGACACACGTAGAATTCTGAAACCATAGATTGTATTAAATGTAATATAATAAAATGTCAAGGCTTATTTAAAAAAAAGTCATATGGAAATTTCAATAAATAAATAAAACTAAATTCAAATAATTACCCTACAGAAAACATTAGGATTGGGAAAGAAAAAAAAAAATTTACCATCATTTAGATAGCCGCGAAACTTTTCTAGTAGTTTGACATCACGGAGATTGCGAAACACACAGAATAATAACCCCTCATGACATTCGAAGAAAAGTTAAAGGAAACCAAAAGTTTTAATATTGCTTCGATAAAAGTAACGTATTCAGAAAACTTCAGTAATATCAAACTCTTTGAAAAGAAAGGGAAGAAAAAGGTACATTCAATATCGCCAGCTGAAAACTTACTTTTAGTCACGATCCTGTGTTCTTTTCCCTCTACTTTTACCCTTTTCTAAGAGACAGGACAGAAAACTTATTTTAGGAAAATCGAAATCCCTCCCTATTCTGGCAAGGGCGTGAAAATATAATTCCTATCTGCCATTTTATTTGTACTTCCAAAGTGTCTGACTGGGTTTTCGTAAAATTTTCTGTGGCACTGTGGAACAAATGTTTATTTTTGCAAACGTATATCAAAAATGTTCTTCAAAAAAGTTAAACTTCTCTAAGACGCTCGGAGAACTTTTCATAAGACACTTGCTTGGCATTCAGAGTTAAGTTTCATAACTTGCAATCATTTTCTTCTATAACTACACCACTTCCAAAAATGAGCATTTTTTGAGAGTTAGAGAGTATATGGAAGAATAAAATAACTTTAAATTTCACACTTGACATTCCATATTTTATTAAAATTTTGATATTAAATTTGTAGACAGCTAGTTCGAAATACGAAAAATACGTAAATTAAATTCTGATATTATTATTATTATTACTTATGACTATGAAGCATCAAAAATTGTATTAAAGGTCTGCAAATAAATTTTCTTGCAAATCATTCAAGTAGAAAAATGATAATCAATTCTTTTGTTAATTTGATCAATTTTTTTTAAATGAGTTATAGCAAAAATCAGCATGCTGATGGTATAATCAATACTGAGAGGGGACATAATTATTAGCAAAAATAGGCATAAGTAAGAATGTTATAAAATCTTCTATGGGAGCGTTAGGAGATAAGTTGTGACATTAAATCACTTAATTAGCGTCACTCAGTGCTGTAAGCTAGATTTATGAAAATTTACAAAAACTCAAAGATTTTCATTCCGTCCTAAAATCTCGAACTTAAATCTAACAGGATATAGCTATCAAAAATCTCATTTCGATCAACTGAAAAATAAGTTTCCATTTTGCATAAACAAAAAATAAACTTACAATAAAATAAAAATAAGGTTTAATTTTGAGGTTAGTTTATTCATAAACAAACCATCCTCAACACTTGCCGTCAAAAATATTTTTATCAAAGTTTCCTTAGAGTTAATGACACGTCTAACATGTTTTCAGTTCATGTTAGAAAAATTAAAAAAAAAATTTCTCAATTCAGAAATTTGCCGCAAAATACTAAATTTCTTAAATAATTCGATAACATAAGCATTGTTCCACAGACTTATCAATAATTAAACTTCTTAAAGTATTAATTTATGATATGCTAGATTAATAACCTCTTCAAATATAATGCGAATGACATCAGATATATAAAAACTTTACATTTAGCATAGCATCCGCTAAGGCACCCAATTCTGATGATGCCAAAGTTTGGTTACTACATTTGGCTATTCCTAATACTACACTGTCACCAATATTTTATTCCACAATGAAGCACTTGAAAACAATTCTCGGCAATATGTTAACTTGGCTAAAACGCAATACTAAGATCTAGTATCAATATTTTGTTACTATTTATACCACGCTACAAATACGAAGTGACCCTTGGCATCAATATTTTAACTCGACTGTTGCTACATATAACTGCAGGGTTTAGAAAAATACCAATATATTTGGCAATTCCGTATCTCGTATATCTAACAGGAGACATTTAATGATTAATCGCAAAAAATTCAAGTCACACTATAGAGAAGAGTAACAGATATACAACACAATTTAAAAATGCTCCAGAATCACATGCACGATGAATCTTTGAAAAAAAGTCAGGGCTAGAATCTGCAAACCTCCAACAACGGAACAGACTCTACTTAGAACTAGCACAACTAGCATCCATATCCCAAGAATCACATAATTTTCATGCAAAATTGCAAAAAATCAGTCGAAAAATGTAAAACAGTAAAATGAAATATTAGAGTTCGCATGGATAGATAAAGCGAACATTAATCAAAAAGAACGAAATACAATTTTCTTTTTGTAGAAGTCAAAGCTATAAAGGAATCCCAGAACTTAATACATCAATTTAAAAAAAAAAATACAAAGACAAAGCAGAAAAACGCATCCAAAAATTACTGTAAACTTCTTCTTGTAATTCTATGCAAGTCATTACTTATTACTACAGGCAATAAAAGGGAGGGGGAGGATGGTGGAAAAGAAAACCTTTTGAACATACAAAAAAAAAATGATATCTAACGGATGAAAACAAGTCTACCGAAAAACAGAAAGTGGCAAATGGACTTAAATTACCAGAGTAACACGATGAAATATGATTTATTGAAAATTCCAAACTAACTCTCCCCTGCATACTTATTTACCTCTAAAATATCCAATTACATTCACTCCAAAATTGAATCATCAGCCGAAGATAAATGAATATGAACCACGAGCCGGACGAAAGGAAAAAGGGAGTTAAGAGCTATCCGATTCCCAGCGGTATGAATTCCCCCCCTCCCAACCGAAATCCTTACCTTAAAATCCGAAATCCCAGACGTCAGAGCAACAAATGAAATTGAATACTACATATGATACTCACAGTCGCATTGATAATTGATATTAATACCCCTTACAGAGATGGGGGTAACGACAAAGTAAACATCAGCGCCACGCAAGGATAAACTGAATTCAGTTGCAATTACTGCCAAAGTGGTGAGAGGAAGAGCGGCGTTAGTCTTTGCAGTTCAAAACGAGGAATGAATTGAGAATTGCATTTCTTCGAACTCATGTGCTTTTAATAGTGTTACTGATAAATCAGAAATGAATTCTACAAAACAAACTAAAAATTGATTATCGTTCTTTTGTTAACGATATAGGAACAAAGAAATCAAAAGGTTTTCAACAAATTAAATTTTAAGATTTTTGTAGTAGATAATATGAAAGACCTTTCTTTTCCGCATAGGTAGCAAATTAGGAAGCCAGTATAGTTGATACAAATATTCAAAGCTTCTTCCATTTCCATAATTGCTTGAATTTTCAAAGTTTCGTCAGCCTTTTACATTTAATTTCTAAAATAAAATTAGGCGAAATAACGGTAATCAAGAACTAACACCAAATTTATGCTTATAAGCAGGAGTACATCATTCAAAAACTCAAGAGAACAAAGGGCGTAAGTTCAGATTGCAGGGAAAAAAACCTGATCTCAGCAAAGAGTTTAGCTAAACAGTATTAAAATGCAGAAGATGCAATAAATAATGCTTTTATTAAACAGGCATTTGCATGATGCAAAATTCGCTCCACACAGAATATGCCAGTTGTTGTAATCAAAGCAGACGAAAATAAGATGAACGAATCAAGCCTAAAACATTTTCATGTTACAATCTTTCGGATTAGAAATTCAAATTTCCTTCAATTTAAAACTAAAGCATAGTCTGCATCAAATAAGCATTTTGTGTATAATATTAACTGTTTATTACATAAATATATTTCATCACACTAATGTTTAAAAATCTTCATGTTTAAAAGTTCAAAAGTTCAACTAGTAATTTTTTTAATTCAAGAACACATTTTCAATAAATATTGATTGAATCAAACAACAATTTTTACAAAGAATATTTATTAGAATAAATAAAAAAGCAAAAGAATCAATTGTAAAATTTTTTATTCGATCACTTATTTTCTACATGGCATTAGCATTTTTTTTCCCCTCCTCCCTATTCTTTCTTTTCACGAAATCGGCATTACTGATGTTGCTATTAGTTTGTACAATAGCATGGTTTTTCTTACTTCTAATTCTTTTTCCTCTTTACAACAGGAATTATTTCTATTGAAATAGAAAATTAACTTAAATTTTCACAACATCCTTTTACATTTCATACCATGAAAATAATGCGATTCTCTTCCAAATTTTAGCTTCTCTAGCCACTTCGAGTTCCTTATTTGCAGTGCCAATAATAAATATAACAATTTCTCATTCTTTCAGGATTAAGTTTGTTTTATAGTGTTAAATTGATATTCGTCTTGAAAATACAAATTGTTGAGCATTTATTAGACAAGTATTTGCTAAAATAAAGTCACGCAGTTCGTAGATTATGAAACATATATAGAAGCAAATACTTTAAAACGATAAAATGATATATTTATTTTCCGATGATTAGTCGCTGCAAATTTTGGAAAATAGTAGCAGAAGTCTATTTTGATATATATAAAAAAAAATTACATTTATCTTAAAAATTAATTTATCCAAAATAAATGCACTTTACGCGTTTTATTATATTATATTATATTATTATTATATATATATATATATATATATATTCTGCCACTAAGTTGTGCAAACAATAACGTTTCTGGACTTAGCAACAAAAACAGATATTTTTGGAAGATAATTCAATATTTAAAAACTTGTGAAATTGTGTGCAACTTTTCATTGATTACCTAAAAGTATTTAGAAATTTATGATAAAAATAATAATACCCTGAAAGTTATAACTATTCCTGAGATCATATTCTCTTAATTATCCTTATCATTTAGCGTCTTATAGCACAATACTTGAGTTAGTCAGCAATATCTGTGAAGTAAATTGTTACGAAACTATAATACAGTTTTCCCGCCAAATTAATGTCATGATTTGGAAGAAATTTATTGTTATTTTTAATAGATGCTGAATGGATGCCGGTTAATGACTTTCGACTATGGAGACAAACTGGTCGACCCTTTGGCGACAAAGATGGAGGTTCTGAAAATACAAGAATTTTGGCTCTATCTTTATTGTACACGAGATTTAGGTATTCTTCTGGAAAATCAGATATCTTATTGAATTGTTATAATGGCGAAGAGCTCTCATTAAGAATAACTCTCTCTTTGGAATGTTAATGCGTTACGAGCTTATGCTGTTGCTGTTATTTAAGAAGAAATTGTCAACCAGAGTAGTTAATTTTTTTTTCTAGTGTTGGTATTGGTAAGCACTCCATCTGTGTATTTGTTGTGTGTGCTTCATATCTTTTCCGTAGAATAAAAAATGTCGCTTGCCGTCATTTAACTTATTGTATTAGATTCATCCGATAACACTGGTCGATTTCCATGGCAATAAGCTAGTGAATGAAGTATGTGTTCCTTTCCAGTTAACTCTCAAATTACACACCAAATAATCTTCGTTACATCGGAAAGAAATTCAATAAAATATAATTTAAGAAAAAAAGATTCACCCAAATGAAAGGAATATCATATTTGGGATTACTGATATATGACTATTCAGATTTCGTTGATTTTTAATCGAATAATTTCTTTTCCAAGAGATTTAAAATATCTGTTACAATATCCATATATGAAAATAAATGTAAAATTAAAATTATTGATCATAATTTTTGCTATCATGAACTTCAAATAATACGTTTTAATATAAACCCGCATAAAAGCGCTGGGAAAATTCTTAAAAAAAAACACACACACACACAGTAGATTGCGTTGCTTTTTTCCCGTAATTTAGTATCGATTCCTCATTCATTTGAAGTATTTTTTTTTTATTTATTCTCATAATATACATATTTTTTGCGAAATTTTATCTTAGTTAAGCTCTAAACTTTTTTTTTTTCAAATAAAAAAAATTCTAAATGTAATAGTATGAAAATACCCTCTATCGTCCGCACAGTAAGATTTCCTAAATCTGATGACTGAAACCAACTTAAAATATTTGAAATTATTCTATTTTTTAAAAATAATCAAAAAGCATATATTATTGCATGATAAAAAGATAGTAATGCTAATCTGAAATTTAAAAAATTATATTTTCGAATATCGAATACATTTGAAACCAATAATAAATAAGTATACTACAAATTATAATTATCAATAAGTATATGGTACAAACATCTCATGTTTATCATACATTATTTGCCTGTACTGAAATATGTACAATTGGATTTTAATGGCGCAAAAGCCAGAAATGGCTATTGAAATATGTACAAATAACAAACTAAAGAATTAGTTTTTTTTTATTTATTTATTAACATATTTCTGATTAATTGTTGAACAATATGACATTTTTCAATCTTCAAAATAATTTCTTCAATTCCAAAGTACAAACTCCCAATTTTATTTCACTAGTTATGTTGCATACTTGAAACAACTTTCCATGTTAAGAAAATCATAGAGCTACTGCAAAATACCGGAATCAGCAATCTTTATTTTTGCAATGGTTTGTTATGAAATAATTTGTTTGTTTTTTTCGGACAAGAATCATCCAATGCCATAATTTTTAATAAGTATCTCTGAAACGCAATATACAAGATTCTCTAAAAAAAGGTTATGAAGCAAAGAATGTGATTCTCAGTTTTATCACTTTCAGTACACACTAGGAAATGGAAATAAATAGCCATGATATTGTTTCTATAATCATGTGCCATTATAATGACGTTTCAAGTAGAGATTCAACGGCATCTATAAAAGCGTGTCAGCTAAGAATAATGAAATCTAATATTCCTGGTTCAAACAGCGGTGCATGTGAGTATTTGACAACATGACGTTACTAAGAAATTTGGAACTCGCTTTTGCTTATAACTAATTATTGATGTGCTCATGTGCATTATACTGAAAAAGAATAGGTATCAGAAGTAGGTATTAAAAAAAGGTATCATGAGAGATGTCAGATATCTCAATTGATTAAATGTGTTCAGTTATGTTCAGTGTTATATTGGCGAGAGTGGAAATAGAAAATGATAGAAAGACAAAGATAATAATAATTATTGTAGGCTTCAAAGATAAATTTCAATTTAATCACTATTCCATCACTGATTTCTCTTTATGAGAATGTAAAATTTGATGGATACGTATAACATGGTTATGAATTTTATGTCCACATTACCTAGTTTACCCAATTGCCATCTACAAATTACTCAATTGTGTCTTTCTTTCACAGCTTTGAATCGTCACACAAGTTGCATAACAGAATATGTATTACGAGTACGATTAATTTTTATAAGTCATTCTAGTTTATTTTTCGGAAATGTTGAAGGCGTAACACCGTTCCATTTAATGCACCTTTTTATCTTGTTTCATTTACTTTTGGATCATTTCATTCTTTTTATTTTCTTATTGCAATCTTTTTATGTCATTTTCTAAGAGTAAGAAATTAACCAGGGGTTAACAAAATCGTACCTTTAAAGCTTACATTATAAATTATATGATATTCTATACATAAGCTATAAATAAGCTAAGCTATATATATTACATGATATTCATACCTCAAAGCTACAGAAGGGGTATAAATAACTATTCATAAATTCAACCACCACATATCTAAAATTAAGATTTACAATAGAAGAGGAAAATTTTAAGCTAATTTTCAACTCTAATATATCAAGTAAAAACCGTATTCCTCGTAATCAGATTTATAAAAATTACCAGGAAGGCGTAGTCTGGTTTTGACAGCCACCGTCATAAATCCAGAAAGGCAAAAAGTTGAGCGTCCTTGACATGTGTCACTGTGATTCGAAACACGGCGCTGAGTATGGCAGTGCAATATAATTCTGCATCCGGAAGCTCTCTAAACGCAGGGGATAAACTTGATATCCAGAGGCATTAATTTTAATATAGCGGACGCACGTTAGGGGTTCGGGACATTAAGACTAGGCGGTTAATTTATGTAGAGGATACCAGGAACACGTACGCACCGTTCCATGATATTTCTGGAATGAAAATTAGTTTCTGAGGTCTTTGCCGGGGCTTTGGGGAATTTCAATACCTAAGCTTGGAAGCTCCCTTAACAGTTTTGTGGAACAAAAATACACTGGAAAATTAAGCGAAATGCGAAAGGCGGAGAAAATGAGTTTCAACAAAAGTTTTTCTTATTCATTTACTGATTTTTTTTTTCACTTTAGTTTGTTTACATCTTCAATTTAGAAGCAAAAGTTTTAGGGAAAAAAAATAAAAATAAGATTTTTTAAAAACGAAATTGAAATAAAGAGCTTTTATAAGAAAAAACATTTTATCGAATGTATATTAATTTCGACAGTCAAGTTTTAAAAAGAATATTTATTTATTTATTCATAAAGTAATAGGACAAAATGAAGCTTTTTCCCACTTTCTTCCTTCTTTTATTTATTTATTTATTCCAGACATTTGAGTTTACTTATTGTACAGAATATTTATACTTCAATAAGCAGATGAATCCAAATTAAACATGTCTTACTGAAACAGTAAAAGAATCAAAGGATGCCTTAAAAATTCATATTAACATAATATTAAAAGATTGGCATAGTATCTGTAAATTGAGTAATTCTAGATGCATGGTTAAAAATCTTTAGAAACGTTTTAAAGGACAGTCCGTTGGATTCGGAGCTACGAAATTTTTACACGTAATTACTAATTGGTTAGAAAATATACACCAAAAAGCGATTTTTTTTTTTCAATTAGAATTGAAATTAACGCGAAATTAATCGAGTTTTTAATACTTCTCTTAATAATTGCAATACTTTTCTTAATATTATCTTAATATTGCGATACAATAACTTATTATCGCAAATAAAAGTATAACACTTCCAAATAAAAAAAATAAGCGTTTCACACACATTTTATTTCCGTATAATTTTTTTTAAAATCTCTAGCAATGTTTTCATTTTTTTAGCTACTGAATTTATACTCACGTACGTTCCGATGGTATTTGATTCATTTTCATGCGCACGTTACAGTTAGTTATCATATAGTTAAGAGTAAAACTTAATAATAAAACAAATAAAAACTAATCAAACCTAAAACTTCATGCTGCGATGTACCGGACAATAGCTTCGAATCTCATTTAAAATTTATGATTTAATGCATGATGACTATTCCAATATCCATTCATATACCTAAAATTTTTCTCTGAAGAAAGTGTTCGCAATTAGCTAGGACATAAAAATTAATTATTCGTGTTAAAACAAATGTTAATTAGCTAGAGTATAAAAATATGTCTATGTCCATTTTTGAAAGTATGCATTGCACAATATCATTACCTATAAAAAATTATTTAAGCTGCAGTGAGAAATAAATGATAATTCGTGAGCTAATAAGTCAAAATGTAACGTTATCACTTCACCCAAAAAACATTTTTTTATATTAAGATTCCAGACGATGAGATTTGTTTTACAATCGATCTTAAAAAATAAAAAAAGCAAATGCATTAATCATAATATCTGCTCCAAATACATATTTTATCTTTAATGCGAAATAAAAAATAATACATAAATTAATATTCTAGTTAGACTGATTCAAAATGCATCGAAAATTATACTAATTACAGAAATACATTCGTTTCATAACGATGCTAATCATTATTTATTTTGATTCATAGCAATAAAGAGAGGGGGGGAAAAGGGAAATTTTTTAATCCCACGATGAATTTGTATCAAACAAAAGCAAAATTGAAAACTGTCATTAGCTTTGCCATCTCGCTCACGAAATATTAATGAAGCAAAAACACCAGAAAAAACGCCGGCTTTAATACATTCTAAGCGATGTAAGCATTAATTTCTTAAAAATAAAAACAGTGTATGAATCAAAAAAATGGATTAGCATGTTTCCTTTGAAAAAAAAAAGTATTTTTAATTCCATGATTAAAAACGGCAACCAAATAACCGATTTGAAAGCTTAAAATTAATTTTTCTTCAATAAGAAACATAAAAAAACCTAATTTCTCATTAGGAATCTCCATCATTAATTTTAATTATCCATTAAATATATGATCATTAACATTGAGCGATAACGAGGCCTTCTCTACAAACTTAGGAATTATGTCTCGACCTTTAAGTAATCCAAATTGTTTTATCAACCATAAACAGTCAGATAAAGGGAGAGGGGAGAACCGCAAAACATAAAAATTAATGAAATCTTTCAACCTGAAAATCGACTCCCTTAATGAATCGTCATTAAGGAATTATCAGTCCATTAAGATACGCGTACACAAAAAAAGCAGTGCATTAAGATACTCATTTTAAAAGCTACATGAAATAAGTATGTAAGAAACACTTATTTGAAAAAAATAATAAAAAGGCGGAAACAATTTTCTATTTTATTTCTACATAAGTAAAGGACTAAGTTTACATTCGCATATTAGTAAGAATTTGAAGAAGAAAATTAATATAATGGTAGCAGTACATTCACAAGTTTCAACTGCATCATTATTTAATTAAAATTAATAAGGAGTATTATGATTTAAATGCATATAACAAGCATTTTTTTTTTAATTCGAAGGCTTCTTTGAAAAATGAAGTCAATGGTGCAAGAAAAATAATAAAACCAACAACACGGGAAAAGAGAAAAAAAAAAAAACTAAAAATATTCACTCATTATTTAGAGAGAAAAAAATTTCGTGAAGCCATAAATGCTATTTTTACTCTTTATACTAATCTTCATAGTAAAAATCATCATAAAAAATAAAATAAAATTCATTTATTTTATTAAAATAAATAAATAAAATTCATCATCATAAAAAAAATAGTAAAAATTGCTCAATAATTTTCAAGCAGAATATATCTTCATAAAACAAAAAACGCACAGCTCAGGAATTCTTTTCGGTGCTAGAAATATCAAAATTTGTGCTAGAAAATAACAACTTGTAGCACCTCTTTTTCCCCTTGAGCACCTCTTTTTCCCTTGGGGCGTTTTACAGAAGATAAGCAGTTGGATGGCAGACCTGCATACTGAGGTCGACTTTTTCCATATGCGCAACCCTTGCGCTAAAGCCGAATGCTTTCGGCTGGAAACGGTGGAATCCCTCCACCATACTGTTTTCTTTAACCTAATCGTCTATGTGTGTTTGTAAATTTTGTAGTGTAGCTGTGTTGTGGAAATTAAAAATAGTATATTTAAAACCCGGCAGTTCATTAGAAAATCACAACACACACACTATAAACTTAAAAATTAAGAATTTTAATTTTAAAAAAAATCAAAAGAACTGGTTATAAAATGCATTTAATAATTCTGAAATCTAAGGAACGGGACTGATACACAATTAAAGTAAAAAATGATAATAAAATTTATATAAACATAACCTTTATTACTAGCATCATTAACAACTGATTCAAATTTCATGGATTTCCAAACTTTATTTGCCACTATCCATCTCAATTCCATAAACCTATGAAATCTTTGAAAAGTGAACAAAACAAAGAAGAAATTTCATTCTTGTGGCTCTCAAAGTAACAATAAGAATTTTCCTAACTAAACATAGTGTTACGTCATGGCATGCAAGAGCGCCACCTACAACAAATGTGATCTTGTACATTCGAATGCTGTAACCCGTTGAAAGCGGTTGCACAAAATAAAGCCTGAATAACTACATAACGTCATCCGTATTTTCTTCTAATACATCCATTTTTAATCGACGATAACATTGGTCAAAAGCGAGCCGGAGCAAATACCATGGATAAAAAAGTTGAAAAAAGCGATGACCGAGAAGCGGTTTCAGAAAAGAAACTAAATAAACTGAAAGGCTCGATAAAAACTACTTTGAAAAGAATCGAAAGTTTTAATGCCGAAAAGTCAGCTTCCAAGGACATTAACGCAATGGAATTAGAAGTGAAATTAAGGAAACTTGGACAATTGCAAGCACAGTTGGACAAGATATCCGAACAATATTGCGGTATTGAAACGTCGGAAGATATAGAAACCATCCTAGAAGATATTGATCAAATAAATATAAGGATTGAAGAAACAGAGGTAGGTCTGAAATTGCTATTAAATTCAATTAAAGATGAATTTAAAATTAACCCTGTTTCAAAGGATAATGCAGTAACTAAAATCCGACTACCGGAAATTCCATTACCAGAATTTTCTGGAAAAATAGCTGATTTTGCAAATTTTAAAAATTTATTTGTTAATTTAATTAGCAACAATGAGCAATTAAATGATTCTCAAAAGCTGTATTATCTCCGTGCATGCTTAAGAGGAGAAGCTAAATTATTAGAATCGTCTAGTGATAACTTTCAATCACTCTTTAAAGCATTATCAGATCGTTATGAAAATCAACGTCAATTGATAGACTCTCATATATTAGAAATAATAAATTTTGAGAAAATTAGTAGAGAATCTGCTAAAGAACTGTGTGCCTTAATAGACTGCGTTAATAAAAACATCAGAGCGTTAAAGGTTCTTACATTCGAACAAAATAAGCTATCTGATTTAATGCTTGTAAACATCATTCTACAGAAAGTAGATAAAGAGACAAGGAAGCAATTCGAGCTTTCTCTAAATACGGCAGAAATTCCTGCATTTGAAAATTTGATGAAATTTCTAGAAAAGCGAAGTTCTTTGTTAGAAAATATTAACCGTATTCCTAGTAAATACGAAAGTCCACAAAATACGAGCATATTTAAAAGAACGAAAACACTTATAGTTAATAATAAAAATTCCAATGCTAAAGCTTGTATTTTATGCAAAAACTATCACGCACTATTTAGATGCGTTACTTTTCAAAATATGTCTATCGATGACAGAAAGAGCTTTGTTAGGAATAACAAATTATGCATTAACTGTCTTAAACCTCACCCGGGGATCTGCAAATCAAAATATTCTTGCAACATTCCAAGTTGCGGTAAAAGGCATAACTCGCTCATACATGATGAGTCAGCTGAAAATCGCGCTACCACTTCAGATTCAAGGGCACGGGCGAGCGAAAGCCAAACAGATGCAGAAACGAAACCGAAACTAAACGTACTAACCGAAGTATCTGCTTTGACGTTGAATGCGAGAGAGACTAAACAGGCGATAGAAGGGAATAAATCAGTTATATTAAACACTCTTCTTATTTATGTGAAAACTGCAGATGGTCGGAGAGTTCAATTAAGAGGGCTCTTAGACAATGCTTCGACTTTATGTATTCTTCGAGAAGATGTAGCTAGAAAATTGGGAATCAAACTAAAATCAATAAAACAAGGTATAACTGGTATAAATGGAATTACGCAGTTTATTAAACACGCTGCTAACATTGAAGTATCAAATCGAGATTATTCATTTTCACACATGTTGAAATGTTCTATTCTTCCTAAAATAACCGATGAGATTCCTGTATCGAAATTAAATATATCTGCATTAAATATTCCCTGTTCAATTGAACTAGCTGATTTCAATTTCCACACACCAGGTCAAATTGATATACTATTAGGAAGTGAGCTATTTTTTGAGATTTTAAAACCTGAGCAACTTCGTCTGCAAAATGGAGATGTAATATTACAAAATACAAAGTTTGGTTATTTAGTTACAGGCATTCTTCCCCAGTTACCTCAAAAAGCCAATTGTTATCTCGTAAGTGAACCAAATTTAGATGAAGCAGTTAAACAATTTTTTGAATTGGAATCATTGCCGGGTAATGTTAAAGAAATAACAAAGAGTGAAGAAGAAATTTATTGTGAGGAGCATTTTGTTAAAACCTATAAAAGAGATAAAACGGGAAGATTTATAGTTCAGTTACCCATAAAAGAAAATGCCGAATCATTACTAGGAAATTCCAAAGGAAATGCAATCAAGCGCCTAAATGGTATCTGGAATAAATTAAACAAAAATAATACTATGGAAATCTTATATAAGGAATTTATGCGAGAATATGAGAGTTTAGAACACATGGAGGAGATAAAAATTGAAGATGATAGCAATGTGAACTATTACATTCCCCACCATGCGATATATAAACCTGAGAAAACGTCAACTCCCTTAAGAGTGGTTTTTGATGCAAGTGCAAAAACAACAAGTGGATATTCTCTGAATTCCATTTTACTAAATGGAGGTATTATTCAGCAAGATCTTTTTTCCATAGTAAGTAGATTCAGAAAGCACAGATATGCATTTAGTGCAGATATTAAAAAAATGTACAGACAAATACTGATCGATCCCACTCAAAGAGACTTACAGCGTATTGTCTGGAAATCAAGTGCTGATGGTCCAGTGAAGATTTACAAACTGTCTACAGTAACCTATGGAACAGTTTCTGCGCCATTTTTGGCTACCAGGACCTTAAGAGCTTTAGCAGATGAGGAAAAAAAGGACTTTCCTAAGGCTGCAGATGTGATTTGTTCTGATTTCTACATGGATGACATTCTGTCAGGTGATGCAACGCTAGAAGATACTAAAAATCTTCAAACCCAGATTTCTGAACTCCTCGGAAGAGCTGGATTTGAGCTTCACAAATGGGTCGCTAATAACTCTAATTTACTACAAAACCTGTCTACCACATCCTATTCATTTTCGAAAGAACAAGGTGTTAGTTCTGTAAAAACATTAGGTATGTTTTGGGATCCAAAAGAAGATTGCTTTACATATAAGGTAAAGATCAAGCCTAAGGACTCTTTTTCAAAAAGGGAAGTGCTGTCAGAAATAGCGAGTCTTTATGATCCACTTGGACTTTTAGGCCCTCTCATTACAAAGGCAAAAATATTTATCCAAGGACTTTGGAAGATAAAATTGGACTGGAATGAAAAATTACCACCTGATGCAATGACAGAATGGAAAAGGTTCTACATAAAACTCTCGGAAGTAAACAACTTCAGAATTCAAAGGTTTATTCTACTTCCTGATGCAGTTCGCCTTGAGATTCATGGATTTTCTGATGCATCAGAACGTGCCTATGCTGCTGTTGTCTATTTAAAGTGCTTCACCCAATCTGGACAGTTTAAAACTAGTCTAGTATGCAGCAAATCCAGAGTGGCTCCATTAAAGTCACTTACCATTCCCCGACTTGAACTGTGTGCTGCGTTGCTGTTATCTAGATTAGTGAAAAAGATAGTTCCAATTCTGCAATTGCCCATGGATGTTATCTCATTGTGGACAGACTCTACTATTGTTTTGGCGTGGATCAAGACTGAGCCCTATAAGCTAAAAACATTCGTCAGCAATAGGGTTGCGGAGATCCAAACGCTCACATCAGATTGTCATTGGAAACATGTAAGTAGCAGAAACAATCCTGCTGACATTATTTCTAAAGGATGCAGTGCAGATGAACTCATAAGAAATAAAATGTGGTTTGCTGGTCCAGATGAACTTACTGATGAACCAGTAGACAATCAATCCGTGCAGGATTTTGCTTTTGTTGATGAACTAAAATGTGTTGTGACTCTGAATATTAATGACTCTAATTCAAATTTTTATGATGAACTCTTTAATCATACAAATAATTTCATAAAACTAATTAGAATAGTTAGCTTTATTTTCAGGTTTATTAACAACACTAAAGCTAAGGAGTCTCGTAATAAGATAAGTAAGTATTTAACTACTGAGGAGCTGCAAAGAAGTACTGAATATTTAGCTAGTGTAGCTCAGTTGAGTGAATTTAAATCAGAAATAGATGCACTAAATAAAGGTAAAAATATTTCTAAAACAAGTAAGTTAAGATCTTTAGATCCATTCCTAGATGAAAAAGGATTACTTAGAGTTGGCGGTAGACTTAAAAATTCTGCCTTGCCATTTGAATCTAAACATCAAATAATTTTACCCAGTAAGCATACATTCACTAAGTTACTTTTTGAGCATGTACATAAAAAATGTCTACATATTGGTGCACAAGGTTTGTTACATCAAATTAGACTACAATACTGGCCCTTAAATGGTAAAGGTATTGCAAGAAAAATTGTCCATGATTGTATTAGATGTTTTAGGCAAAGGCCTAGGGTGTTAGACCAGTTAATGGGAAATTTACCTTCAGAAAGAGTAACTCCTAGTTCTCCATTTTTAAATTCTGGTGTAGATTTTTGTGGTCCTTTTCAAATAAAGTTTAAAAACCAAAGAAAGGGAATATATTCAAAGGTTTATGTAGCGATTTTTGTATGTTTGTCAACTAAAGCTATTCACCTAGAAACGGTAACAGATTTGACGACTGAAGCTTTCATTGCATCTTTAAAGAGACTCTGCGCCCGTAGAGGCCGCATTGCAACATTGATGTCGGATAATGCATCTAATTTCAAGGGTGCAGCTTCAGAATTAAATCGCTTAAAAAAACTAGTTTGTCAGACTAATGAGACTTTAGCCAATTACCTATCCGCAGAATCAATCCAATGGAAATTTATTCCCCCTTCTTCTCCCAATTTCGGAGGCTTATGGGAAGCAGGAGTAAAATCATTTAAACACCATCTTTATAGAACTTTAGCTAACAGTAAAACAACTATTGAAGAATTTGAAACAATAGTAATTCAGATTGAAGGTATACTTAACTCACGTCCCTTAATTCCATTATCAGATAATATTAATGAATATGAAGTTTTAACTCCTGGACACTTTATCATTGGACGCCCAATAACTTCAATACCTGAACCGGAAATTGTAGACATTTCTGACAATAGGTTGTCGCGCTGGCAATATACTACCAAATGTGTTCAAACAATTTGGAAACGCTGGAAAATTGACTATTTGAACCACTTACAGCAAAGAAATAAGTGGCAATTCAAAAAAAATAATGTTAAGGTCGGATGTTTAGTATTGTTAAAGGAAAATGATTTGCCTCCTTGCAAATGGGCAATGGCTAGAATTTTAGAGATAATTTATGGAAATGAAGGCAGAGTAAGAGTTGTTAAATTAAAAACTAACACAGGTATTTTTACACGCCCTATTTCAAAAATTTGTCTCTTACCAATAAGGGATAACTTTGAAAATTAAAATAGTTAAGATAGTTGTATATATTGTATGTACATAATAATTGTATTTATATCATGTTTAATATTCAATTTGTATATATTTTGCAATTTTGATGTTCACTTGTAAATATTTCATCTGAATAGTTTATTTGGTTTTAGAAAATGTAAGCTAATTGTATAATTAAAAGTGTTTTGAAATCTTGCATATTTCAACGCCGGGCGGAATGTTACGTCATGGCATGCAAGAGCGCCACCTACAACAAATGTGATCTTGTACATTCGAATGCTGTAACCCGTTGAAAGCGGTTGCACAAAATAAAGCCTGAATAACTACATAACGTCATCCGTATTTTCTTCTAATACATCCATTTTTAATCGACGATAACACATAGAACATGTAAATGTCAAAAGTTTTGCTTTCAGCACACACACCAAAGAATTAGAAAAAAGAATCCAAACTATTCAAAAGCAAAATGTTACATTTTCTGAAATCAGAGAGAAAAAAAAAACGTATGCGCGTCATGTATTTTAACGGTCGAATTAACGCAAATATGCTCACTGTACCGTAAATAAATTTGTCTTTCCTATACAAATAAAGTTGTGAGAACAGACCACGATACTTTCATAACATCTTAAGAAAGTTGCTCCTCTCAAGCGAGCAGTTTACTTAAGAAATAATCCTATTTTCATAGATTCCAAAAATCTTATTGTCTTACTTTGCTCATTCTTAAAAATATGGAAAACTTTTGCTAAATAAAATGAGGACGGTGGAAAGATTACTAAATATAAAAAGAAAATTTATGTATATTAAAAAAAAATTGTACCTTAAGCTGAAGAAGCAGCATTTCATAGGTTTAATATTAGAATAAGTATAGACAATTTCTTCGAATAAATAAACTGCAAAAGATGTAAACCATCCTATAACACATCATAAAATTAAATCCACCGTTTATTTTTCTACTTAAAATACACTAGTCTTTGCTTTTGTTCCATTCCCGGGAGATCAAACAAATACACAATTAACTTACGCTATAGTTAAATGCTAATTAAACGCAGTTGTTTAGTGGCGAACACAAGAAAGAGGCGTTTGCAAAACGTTTTCAGAAAGAATTTAATATTATATATTTCCCCAACCAATTATTACTGTAGAATTGACGGTAGTTTAGTTTTGCATGGTAAATTACACACAGAGATACAATTTACAAGAACGAAATATCTGGAACAATATTCATAAAATAGTGATTTTATTAATTTATGTATCGTATTAATTTTATGCGTCAAATTATGCATCGCACGTAACTTCCATCGATAAACAAAAATAATTTAAAAACGGATGCTATGGAGGTAAATTATAATTCCAATCACCATCAAATTTGTACTAATAATATCTTTTGTTTTTACTGGGAAGATAGCAAGGAATCTTGAAATCCGTCCTGGATAAACACTTATTAATTCAATTACAATTAAAATTGAAATTATTATTTTAAGACTTTCTTTCATTTTGATTCTATGCAGAGAATCTAATACCAAATATATGATTAAATATTCTAAAAATGATATTATTGTTATTACAAATAATATGTACTTATTTATATTTTTCATCAATATATATGAAATAAAAAAAAATACATACACAGTTGTTTATATGTCTGCCGATCACAAGAACTACCCTAAAAGGCGAAAAGTAGCGAAATAAAATTTGCATGTTACGTTGGGGTTCATGTTATTTTCGGCTTTCAACTATAATGATTTCTTACAACATTTAATTCAACAACAAAAAATTAAATCAAACTTTTTATTGTCACTCAAATATTTTTAAATATCTATTGTGCTATAAACGAAAACAATTTATGGAGAATACTTTACAGCCCTGAATTACACAAAAAAAAACTCAAAAGCCGAAGAACATTAAAATCATTAAAGCTTATCGTATCAGGAGGCTCGGACATTTACAAAGATTAAAGTATTCCAATCCAGCAAAGAAAAAAAAAAAAAAAAAAAGGGAAATTTTGCAAGCTTACAGGTGTTAGGAAAAGAGATCAGCCAGCCTTTAGGCGATTTGACAATGTTCGAAAAGACTTAACCTGCAAGGTGCTAGAAACTGGAACTGGAAATCGTTGGATGGCAACCATGACGTAAGCTAACTGGAACGGTCATGGCTTGTTCCAGGCACAGTATGGAAATAGATGCTTTTTAAGTAATTACAATTATTTAAGCACGCACTTAAAGAATAAACAATTCCATTCATTGATTATCTTCAAGTCACAGCCACAAAAATGATATGAAGGTACTTCTGTTGCAGTAGGATAAGCAAAAAAAGACTGAAATCTCTCTAAATTTTGTTCAATTTATACCAAGATTGAAAAATACAGAAACAAAGTTTTTTTTAGTTTAGTTTATTTATATTAAAGTCCGGTTTGAAAACAA
Organism: Argiope bruennichi; assembly: GCF_947563725.1. NCBI lineage: Eukaryota > Metazoa > Arthropoda > Arachnida > Araneae > Araneidae > Argiope > Argiope bruennichi. Next base: position 52,067,829 of record NC_079152.1, on the reverse strand, counting down.
CTCTAGGGCTATTTTGTGACGAACCTCGTAATTTTAAACCACTGTCAGACGACGAGGGCGACACCTAAGCTGGTAACGGGAGAACGTTTAGCCTGGATAGATTTAACGTGCACCAGACACGATTACACGACGGCTCTTCGGTGGAAACGGGTCTCGAATCTAAAACCCTCCGGTTCCGAAATAGAGACCTTACCACCAGGCCACCGTGGTCTGGAAACAAAAAGAGATAAAGCAGTTCAGTAACTAAACGATAGGTAGACGATACGAGAAAAAGGAGAACGAAAAGCAATGATTGATGTACAAATGACGCCGTTTTATTAAGATTAAAAATGTTGCTAATCAATCAGTGATTTTCTTAAACTCCTTTAAAATATTTTTACATAAAAATTTATAGTATAAAAAATGTTTTCATATAAAAAATGTATTAAAAATGTAAATTTATTAAACCCTCTCATGTATTAAAAAAATAAAATATAAGAGCAATTTTAACTCAAAAACAAGAAAAAATACAAGCTTCCCATTTTCTTAGATAATCTAGTAAGATCATTATTAAGAGATAATATCTTTAAATACAACGAAGTTTCATTTAGATTATTTGCGTTTGAAGAAAAAATAATACTCAGCTAATTTTCTGTCATTAACTTCCAAATTACAGAATGCGATTTACTCTTTATAATGAGAAACTACTTAAACTTGCTCAGTACGGGAGGCAGAATTATCTTTCAAGATCTCTCGCTTCGGCCAAGCAAGCTTTCAATAAACATGACGTCGTAGACAAACCGAATTGTCATGAAAGTCTGTCCTGGTGTGTTTGCCTGTATCTTGACGCTGTTTGCCCGCTTCTGCATCGATGTCTCTTCTATAACTTGGGCAAACAGTCCTCGGTCGAGGATGGTGGGTAAAGTATTTACTCCGACCCTCTCTTCCTCTTTTTTTATGCTTAAAGAGCAACCCAGCAAAACGGGAACAGAACCAGTTTATTGGAATATTGACTGTGCGATTTGAGGGGCTGTAGTGCAATTCTGTTCAGCAAATGTAACTATTCAGTGGCTTTTATTGTTTAAATCTGATTTATAATGCTTGACATTTACAGAAAAATCCACTACCATTCGCCACCAATGAAAAACTTTGAAAAAAGTATTTGCCTAAGCCAGTATGTTTTCCCAGTAAGGATAGCCAACATATATCATGAAAACTTCTAACTATATCATCAAAAATCATCAAATAATCTATTACAACAGGCTAGAAGAATTTTAACATTTTAAACAGTGAAGCTGCTGAAATTTTTGACAACTTACAGAATACGTGATTGAGATTTAAATGATTGCTGAATTATTCATGTCACTCTATCTAATAATTACCATTTATCTATTTTTGAGATTTAACAACTTATATGCATTTGAAATTTATTTCTATTGGTATATCACAAAAGATATTTTATTACCTACACAAAAAATTATAAAGTTCAAAACATATTCAAGGCATCGGAACATTAAAAAAGCGTTAGCCCAAAGCAATGTAATTACTCAAGTCACTGTGGGAACAAATACATTACAAAACAAATATTAGTTTTAAATAAATTCCAGGAATACTATACAAGCAGAAAGGTGATAGCTTTTAATACCATCTTCTAACCAGCGAGAGTGGTCTCTCGACAACAGTCTCGTATATTTATGATAAATGTGTTTGTGTATTATCAGCCTCAGGCTACTGATCAACAACAGCTATGGAAGATCCTATTAGAATGCAGTCTTTTGCGATTAATCGCTGGGACATGACAAATTTTCAAGTATCGGGTAGTCGAATACTAGTTATAGAAGCCCTTTTTTTCGGTGGGTGGGGGACACGAATAAAAAATTGCAGTTCTGCATCAAAATTTGAAGCAGAACTACAATTGTAGTTACAAAATCACAAATCAAATTTCATGTGTTTAAGTCTGTGTTTTTGAACTATCACGTTCGCATCTTGTGAAGTACAGACTGACAGAAGATCAATCCCTTGATGGATTTGGTTTCAAATTTAACAGGCATCTACATTTTAGATATTAAATCTATTGTTACGAATCTGTGATACGGCTTTCCAGCATAGTTGGTTCCATGGAAGGTCCCAGTGCTTGGCGACAAACTTGGCGACCATTTGGCGACGAATTTGGAGACTTTGGCGCCAAAATAGATTATACCCGAAACGTCGAGAATTTTCCCGATCCGTCCAGTAGGACGTTCCTGATTGGTTGAGAGGCTTCTAGCCCCGCCTCCTGAGACCTATAAAAGGAAGCAACCGCAGCTGCCGGGCAGTGGTGAGTCGAGTGGTGAACCAGATCGGAGGGTCGTAGTCGAAGAGTAGTCGTGAACCACAGTAGTTGTGAACCGACGGTGAATTGGAGTCGTGGACCAGTGGAGTCGAAGAGTAGTCGGAAGAGACGGTGAAGAACTCGTCTTCCAGGGACTACCGGAGCAGCGACGGAGTAGAGCTGCTGTGTTTACTGTTGTATGCTGCTGTGTATGCTGTTTGTATGCTGCACGTCTCGGCTGAAGATAATCGTCTTCTGTGCTGTATATAGTTGTCGTCTTTGTGCTGTCCTGTGTGTCTTCGTGTAAATAAACGTCGTTGTTTTATTTTCTATTGCCGCCTGGTGATTGAGTGTTCTTCACACCATACAACTCCCACTATCCAAACGAACCCCGGGAAATTCCGTAACACTATGTACCAAATTTTATCCATCAGGATTTCTTCGCTTTGTAGTAATCATGTTAATGATTTCGAATTTTTTGAAAATTATTACTTTCTTCTCTATATACTTCGTATTCAAAAAAGTAAAAAAAAAAAAAAAAAAAAAAAAAAAAGATAGAGAGAGGTGGGAGCTTTAAATATCAAGATTGACTGAAACTTTTATACTTACCTTTTATACAAATACCTTCCAAAACCTTATTCGAACTTAAATGTAGTTTACATCTTCTGCAAGCATTTTTCTCAGCATCTAAATTTATTCTCAGATGGCGTACATCTTAATCTAAATGGTTCCCGCATTTAAAAATTTTACTTTTTTGATAGATAAATATCTTACAAAGCTTGTAAAACTTTATACTTGTCATTTAAAAAAACCGATACGTTCAATTATTTATAATCATTTCCAGAATAATCCTATTTTCCTCCTTTCATTTTAACTGTATGGAATATTAATTGAAGAGTAAGAAAATTATTTTCCAAGTAGAAAAAAGATTCAAAAATTTTAAAATACCGATGGATTTTTTTTTTTAAATCGATCTTTAAAACAACTTTTTTCTTTTAAATAATAATTTGAAAAATAAGAGAAATAAATCTGCTCGCTAGAAAGGACGAAGAAACGACACATCTTTCTCTCTCAATCAATCAAAGATCGAGAGGAACAAAAACTTGTGTCACGGTCTTTTTTCATACCAAAGACCAGTCATCAACCAATCAAGAACTATGACATTTCTCGCACCCAGCCTTTAATTACAGTCTTTACGTACTGAAATGTATCATAATCGCCTCGCGATTCAGAGCCTCTGTAATTACGCAGCAACATTCCATTTGTCACCTTTAGTTGGCAACGAAGACATTTTTTTTTTCTTTCCTTCTTTTCATGCAGCGGTATGTAGAAGAAAAATGAATGTAGTTGACAGGCGCAGGAGATGCAACTGCTGGTTTGTTAAAGAGTTAAAGGAGATAGGCGGCATCTATCTTCCTAAGTTCCATCATATCTCAAGATATCTTAATAACGCTTTTTTTTCCGTCTCATTTCTCTTGTTTGAGATCATTGAAAGTTCGGCTGATTGATTGAAATAATAGAGCAATAAAAAACAATACAGTATTAGTTTAAGACAAGCCGTAAAGCTCACTGACATATGAATACAGTAAGCTTTAGCAGTCATTTATATTTCTCGAAACGTTTATAATACTTAATGATTTAAATGCGAATGATTGTGCGCTGCTGAACCATGAAACTTCAAATGCTTCATTTTTAGCGGAAACTATGTAAAACGCTGAAATGTTTAACGAAAGGAAGAATTCAAAAAAAAAAAAAAAAAAAAATGGAGTTTCTTATCTCTAAAATATAATCAAAGATATATTGGGGGGAAAAAAAGAAAAAAAAATGTTTTATGGATGATTTTTGTTTGTGATTATTTAAATGGCGAAATATTTTGCTTTTTATCATGTTATACAGAGTCATGTCATAATCAAATAAAAATTATTACGTTTCGTACTGAAATTCGACCAAACAAGTTTTTAAAAATAAAAATCTGTGATTTTTTTTTTTTTTTTTTTTTTTTTTTTTACATGCATAATTGCGCTTTTAGATGATCACTTTTGAAATAATGCATTAATTTATCACAAAAATATACAGGGATTCTTTTTTAAACTAAATACAGAACAAATTTTCATTAAAATTATTTTGCGGGGGGAGGGGGGAAGGATACAAATTTTAAGAACCATAGGAAAAAGCAACTATGCAAAAAAAAAAAAAAAAAAAAAAAAAAAACATTTTATGAAACTGAAATGGAAACACAAATTTATTTAAAAGATTCGGCGTATTTAAGGTGAATTTGTTGAAATTTATAATTACTTAATGCGCATTTTATAATTATTAATGCGCAATTTATAATTATTTAATTTAATCCGTTTGGTGAAAGATTTAATCAAAACGGAAATTTCTTTCCCCATACCCTAATTCATTCAGCCCATTTGCAAGAAAATTTTTCATAGCTCCTATCATTCTTTATTTAAAGCGACTTTGAAGTTGAATACAAATAAACTGAGGAATCACTTTGGAGATAAAATTAAAGAATTTACCAAAATCTACTCACGATTAAATTCACTAATTAAATTCTTATTTTAAGAGAATAACATCCTATCCAAATAAAACCATTCTTGTTTTTAATGGAGGTATCGGAAAACTAATTTTAATTAATGGTAAGGCTAAACAATGAATGCCTCTACTATTTGCGTTAACGATGTAATATATTGAATAAATGCATCATAGTTAAATTATAATGTTTAGACTCGTAGAAACAATAATGTGAGTTAGAGAAAATTTTCTATTGATAAAAGCACATGTATGGATGATATTTTTAAAATACATTTTTACGAACGAAAAAGATAAATTATCGTCCTAAGCATTGTAGCTCCACTTCAAAACTGCGATTAGCGATTAAATAATATACCAACTACCATGGAATATCAGAAATAATTAATAGCACATGAGAAACCAGTTTCACAATACAAAAGTAACTACATAAAATAAATTTTACATTCCAAAATATACACACAAAATATACAAAGCCATTATAAACTACTGCAAAAAAATTTTATAATGCTTAATTTTTCCAGAACTATCGTGTTGTAAGTACCATACAACTTACTGGAAAATCAGATGAAGCGTAGCAACAACAAACATGCATTGAGGTGATGCATGATAACGAACTCTAAAACAAAAGAAACAACAACAACAACAAAAAATGCAGCTGATTCTGGATTTTATAACCGCGTTCAAATATCGAATAAACAATTCACTGGCATGGCGGGTGAAAAATGTGTTATTTTTAAATGGTAATTTTTCAAATTAATCAGAAAAAAATATTACTGTAAGTGAATTCCAAATTAAAAATAAAATATTAATAAAGCCATTAAACATATAAATTGTTTCAAGTATAGTTACAAATACCATTTTGCTTACATGAGGCCTATTTTTTATAGAAAACTACCTGGTACCCGGCGCGTTGCTGCCTCAGAAGAAATAATTTTGGAAATATCGTTTGAAATTTGAAATAGCTATCTTGTTTAATTAGACTTGATAGAAAGAATTATATTTATTTTCTTGTCTACAATGAATATATTTATTGAAATTTAATGATATATAAAGAAGCTAAATAATATTTATTCTATTTCATTTTTTACTTTATTATTAAAATATACTTTAGAGTAGGGTTCTTTTTTTGTTTTTGTTTTTCAGTCTTCAGCAAAAAATAAACAAATTCCTTGTCTTTCCGACTCGTGAGTATCCAACATACAACTGGCCACGTGAAAAACATGGATTTTCTAGATTCAAAGCAATAAGTTGGCAATCGGATAAACAGGACGGCAGCGCATAAAATACGAACAAACAAAAATTCATTTTCATATATTAGATATAATTGTACTATGCATATAACCCTTGCGCAAGTGCAAGCAATAAATTGACAAGATTTTACCGCAATCGGATGAAAGTAAGCTGCGCATAAAATACGAACAAACAAAAATTCATTTTTTATATGCTAGATAAAGAAACTTAATGCTAAAGACGGGACATCAAATAAACAAACTTTCAAACGCGTATTTTTTTTTTCTTTTTTTTTTTTTTTTTTTTTTCTTTCCCAATCTCTTGAAAAGAAAGCACATGTCATAAAAAATCGATACGCATAACAAACAAATAATGTAAATTCGAATATCCCAAAGCACGCCAAATAGATCAGAGAGAAACGAGGGACGAATACCCGCGAATTCAAAAACACCCGCCCCCCTTTCCCAACACTCCGTATATATTGACTTTGTCAGAAAAAGAGTCGTTTTTCAGCAGTCTCGAATGAAACACGAAAAATTCCCGTCGCGCGTTCTTCTCGAAGAAGCATGGCTTTATTCATATTTTTACACGCAGTTTATATGCAAATGAATGACTTTGAATAATGTTTGTATATTCGGAAGAGGTTGTAAAATACGTGGGAAAATTTTTACAGCAAACTGTCATTCAAAAACACTGAATGGGAAATTCTACCCTGAAGGCGCATGTGAGCCGAGATCCGATTTCAAATGCATGCATACAAGTGAGTAAACATATCTTTTCTAAAGGAAGGCAGTTCTTTCGAATCCTTAAATCGTTCCACATTTTAAGAGTACATTTCATACATTCCAGAACGTTTCTGCCTGCATAAAAAATAAAAAAGGACGGGGCGCATAGCACGCATAAATAAAAAAGGGATAAAGTTTTGAAGAATCAGGTGACGGTTTCGTTTTACAGTCGGATTAATGTACCTAAGCCAATTCAATCTAATAGCCCAATCGAATTGATATGAAAAGCAACAAAATGTGGAAAAAAATAAATAACAGCAATTGCATTTGCTTCCTTTATCGGACCAGATAAGGAATACACGAAAGAAATGAAACATCGGTGTTTCAAATTTAAATAAAATACTACTATTTAATTTTTTGCTTTCAGATTAATAAAGATGCTGTGGAAATTAAAATGATTGATTGACTGTTTTTTTTTTTTTTTTTTTTTTTTTTCCTGGTGCAAGGGCCAACGTTTGGCCAAGCTGTGCCAAACTCGTGTTAATTTAAAATACAGAAAAATGACTCATTAAAAACAGTAAGGAGACGCAAAGTTAAAAGAACAAAGTGAAAATAGAAATTAAATATTATACGTGAAATGGATGTCATATAGAAATGAAAACACATTAACATGGTAAGGTTCACCAATTATATCTTTCAAATTTGGGTCATCTCTTCCGAAATATTTTATTCTTAGAAAGTGGTAATTAGGGCATTCACATATGATATAACGTACAGAAATTATGGTGCTGCATCTGGAACAAATTGGAGCTGTATCCAAATGAAATAAATGCTTGTGAGTAAAATAAGTATGACCAATACCAAGTCTTGTTAACTTGACATTCAATCTATGACTAAGAGAGTCAGCCTTCAAACCAGAAATAGATGGCTGGATGTAATGTAATTAATCATCAAGTTGCAAGTCCCAGATATGCTTGTCATATACGGAGCGAATATTGTCTTAAAATTCGATCTAAGTCTTGAAACGGGATAAATGTTTCTTTATTTGAGCTAACTGTTTTTGCGGCAGCATCAGCTTGGTCGTTCCCACGGATACCAAAAATATGTCGCAAAATAAAAGGGTCTATAGAGGTGTCGAAACTTTAGACAACTTAATTGAGCCAGGAGTAAACGTAGAGAAATAATTTCTTAATTATCATTACTATTTTAGGGGAAATTTTAGGCATTCGACTTAATTACCTATATGTGAATATACAAAAGTGAATACCTGATAAAAATGTCAGATCGTGTCTGCAATATTTTCCAAAAAATTCAACTTTGTGGGGAAAAAAAGACTAGCAATAAATAATTTTCTTTCTTTCCAAATTCGTGGGTTATAAATACTAACAATCATATTCTAAAAGTGTTTCGCTATGATTTCAGAAAAAAGAGGTGGAAAATTAAATTAAAAAAACTTTTACTCTACACTGCGATTGATTTTCGAAAAACATTAAAAAACAAAACACATGAGCATAATGTATGTGACATGGGCCATCAGGGAATGCGTGCAGGTATATTAATTGAGTCAAAAGGTTAACTTCAAATTTAACTTTCACCACATATTATTAAAAAATCATCATTATAAGGTCACCTGAAATCGCAGAACACTTTCAAAAAGAGATTTTTTTTATCTTTCAGATTTAGACCGATAGTTTTGTTTCGAAACAACATAAGGACTATTTTGCGAGGAATTTCGTAATTTTGGAAGGTGGTCAGATGACGAGGACGGTACTTAAGCTTGCATCCATCTCTCCAAGTGTCGCGTTATACCGAGAAGGCATCAAACAGCAGGTTCAATTACAGCATTTCATTATTTTTTTCCCCTTACACAACAATTTAAGATGTCAATAATGTCATCTTAATATCGATTCAGACGAATCAACGCTTCAAAAATGAACTTTTTATTAAAGGAAACGTCTATGATTTGGAAACATTCAGGACCATTCATAAAAGAAATGAAGAAATTCATTCATCATCTTCATACGCGTTATCTAAGTATCCGAATATATCACAATTCATTGAACGATCGATATAGTAACATGCAATTTAAGATCAGTGCTGTTTCTTCGCTGTAAAGGCACAAGGTGTCATTTTTGTGTTCAATCGCTGAGCATCATTCGGAAACGTAGAAACTGGCCCATATTATCAAAAATTATTTTTATTGTGCATTAAATTTTTAGTGTGTATTATTATATTAAATTTATTATGTATAATATTTTATTCATGTTTGCAAAGGAACACTGAAAATCTACTTTCTAAGAATTGCATGACCTCTGCACATTAATCATGGTCTTCCTCTTAACCCTACAGCTGAGTATATCACGATTTGTGTTGATGTGTATAGGCAAGAAATTCTATCATATCCCGTGATTTCCATGGATTGGTGGATGCACTATAAAACTTTTAGTGTCGCGAACAAATAACAATCAATTTCGTGCACAAGCATTTATACTTATTTGCCTTTAAAATCTAATAACATCTTGAATCTAAATAACTATTAAATAGCTCTCCAGTTAGAAGGTCAATTGACCGCCGGCTTATATGAAAGTCAAAAGCATTGAAAGTTGTTCGAACATGCAAATACATAAGACTGCACTAGCATATCACATATCTGAAATGATATTAGACCTTGAATTAACTTTAACATTTTTGTTCACAACAGGAAAATAGTCATCCATTCTTTCCTCTTCATAAAGTTAATTAACTTAATTCCATCTAATAAACTTTAATTTCTCTTCCATAAGTAATTTGCCCAACTTATTTCAGGAAGCAAAAATTGACTCATGAAAATATCTTCACAGTCTGCTACGTTTTACATCATGAGCAATAGGAATGTAATTTTAAGAATAAATTGTAAAAATCAATGCCTGATAAATGCCCGATTTCTGTAAATTAGTCTACACCCAATATTTTTAAAAGTTCTCCTATAATTTATTTATAAGTTAAAAACGCCATTAAAGAACAGTAAATTTATAGATACGTAGTTGCAGGAACTTAGTTTTAAATAGAAAGAACTTTAAACCTAACGCTTAGTTTAGTTTAGTTATATTAACGTCCCGTTTTAAAACAAGGGCTATTTTGGAACGGATCTTGTAATTTTGAACCACGGTCAGATGACGAGGATTGATTTGTCACCCCTTCTCCAAACTTCCATACCACATCAGCGGGAGGACGTTTGGCCCCGACGGGTTTAACATGCACTAGACCCTGCTTACACGACGGTTCCTCGGTGGAATCGGGTCTCGAACCTGAAGCCCACCGGTTCCGAAGCAAACACCTTACCACCAGGCCACAGCGGCCAGCTTGAATCTAATGCATTTGCGGTATAACCTGCGGACCTAAAGCGTAAAATCAGATCAAGAAGTTTGAGCATCTTCATATCAGTATAATAATGGCTCAAGTATTATTCCTGCCATCGTACTGGAGCAGCTTCAAAATGGAATTTTAATATCAAAAACCAATCAATTAATTCACGATGAAATTGCAAAAACATTCACCTGCCATTTGTTTTTACGCTAAATAAGGTCACAGAAAAATAAGAAAATAAATCTACAAATAATTTAACAATATTTATTCATGACATGCTACTTATAAAGGTCATCTCTACTTTTAGTAACACAGATCGTTAGTTTTTATATCACCCCGCCAGCTGTTTGGCCAACTTATTTTAAGCGGCAAATATTCACTCATAAAAATACATCACGACCGGGCTTCAGACCTACACATGGTCAGTAAAGTCCCACGTACTGAGGAGTGGGGAACGATAGAAAAATTCATGCATATTGCATCAATAAGCAGCCATTCACTGCACCTGGGTTACGAATAATTACAGCGGCGTATCCAAAGGAAACATTAAACGAATAAAAAGATAGAAAAAAAGAATAAAAAAAAAACAGTAGGGCAGAGGATGCACCAAAATATGCAGGCTTTCTCTTCCATCCAAGCCCTAAGAAAAGACCCCCGTACATAATCACCATTTTAAATTTTTTCGGGAAGTTTCTTTCTAGTGAGAGGAGAATGGGGGAGATAAATAAAAGTACTTCAACTACAAATCGATAGTCGATATAGCTTCGCATAACTTCGGGGAGAGAGGGGGGGGTGTCGAAGAGAGAGAAGCTATTCTTCGACAAATGCGTAAGATGAGCGAGAAGATTTTAAAACATCCGGCCCCGACTGTAGGCGAAGGAATCCTCATCCTAAGAGATTCCTGATGTGAAAATAAAAACGCCAAGGAATTTTTTCCTTTTCCTTTAAGCCTTAGATAGAGCCCTTCTTCATATGTTTTATATTTATTTTATTTTTTATCTAAGAAGGCGGATCTTTTTTATTATCAATATTATTTTTTGTTAAGATATCTTGTTCGGAACGTTCGTGCGATAAAATTCACTCTACAAGATATATTTTCCTACTTTCCGAGAAATTTCGGGGAAGTATTTTATGAAGCCATCCATCATTTATTCTAGGTGAAGACTATTATTTTTAGCAGGTCAGACGAGAGTGTAGACGGCGTCTTCCTTTCTGCCTGAAAAATGGAGGAGTTTCTATTTCATTGTTCCAATAAACTATTTACTGATAGCTACGGAGTACCAAATTTTAAACTCTTATAACAAAGAAGTTATCAATAAAACAGTAATTTTTTTCACACTCGCTATGAATGACTAATTGATGTTCTACTTTGGTAATAATATCATTCTAAATCCAAACATAAGCAGTAACTGGTAACTTTGAAGAGTGGTCAAAAGATGAAGAGGCACATAAATCAGTACAACTATTCTTCAAACTCTTATATCGCATCCACCAGATAATAAATAAACCATTAGAGATAACACCTGCATCAAATTCAAATATCCCGTGCATCTTCGGTAGTGTTAAGGTAGCTTTGAACTATTCTAATTGTTAAATTTAAATTCTGTTTGTAGACCACTTAATAGGTAACCCGTTTCAACGAAACTTTTTTTCTAAAAAAACAAAAAAAACAACAACAAAAAAAACATGATGCAACATTTTATGTAAAGTGAATCCCAACAATCTGTTTCTATATTTAAAATCTATGTTAAAAAAGATTTGATGCACTATTTAATATTCAATCACAATTCCTTCAAACATATTAATTTTTTTTTTTTTTTACATTTTACTAATGAATGGCCTTTTCCGCCGCTAAAAAAAAAAAAAAAAAAAAAAAAAAAAAATTGAGAGAGTTTTTGTGCTCGATTTTCTTATATACTTCTAGGAAAGGTAGTCATTCACAACTTCTGGTCAAGAAACAACTTTGTCTTGAGGTTATGTAATATTACTTTAATTCGCAAATAAAAACCTTCTAATGTATCCGAAATTAATTTTCTTAGATATGGTTGCCCCTGTTGGCTTCTGATTTTATGATCTGAATAATTTCCACTGATAATCTGGGAAACTATTATCCAAAGATAATCATTTTTGCATAATCTTTTATAATTCATAGATAGATATGGACCAAATCTATACAAATTTGTAACTTTCGTGTAAAGGCCACATACCCATTTAAATTCATTTTTCAGTTATACTCGCAAAAATAGGAACCGAGAGATAAAATAATTTTAAAATATGCAAATATTTCCAAACCCAGAAAAGTATACAGGGTCGAGAATCATCACAATAATATTTTAATGATTGCAATATTTTCTTTTTGGAAAAAAAAATAAAGCAAAACAAGTGCATTCTATTCATTATTTTCACAGTCATTATACCGTACCACCATTTTTCTCTATTCAACCTACAGGTCCGTATTCAACTGCATGTGATCACTACATTCTGCAATAGTGAAAAACTCACCAGCAAAAAATGCAATTATATACAATCCTAATCAAGTTGAAACAAGCGAATAATTTTAAAATAAATGGGTAATCAACCTATGTCAATATTTTCTCATGATTCTAACTAGTCTATTATTCACTACTATATGTGTTACAGTTAATATGCTTCGTCGGTTATTGCTCATATTGTTGTTATAAATTATTTAATTACTTTCACCAATAATTATTCGAATTAATAGGCCAATATGATAAATTGATTTCTATTAAGTTAGGATGGGTTAAAGCACATGTAGGCCACAACGGAAAACGAGGTTGCAGATTCCCTAGCCAAACAGGCCATTTCTGCAGGTACGCCCGTTCAATATCCAGCTCCTAGAAGCCATCTGAAAAGTATTGTAAATGAATTGAGCCTACAGCGATGGCAAGAAGAATGGGACAATGGCTCAACTGGCAGAAACATCCATCAAATCATCTCAAAAGTGTCCTTTAACCCATCATCTTGGAATAGGCTTGACATTATCTTTGCAACTGGCCATGGCCCTTTCCCTTCATATTTAAAGAGATTCCATATTAAAGGATCTGATCAATGTGGCTGCGACGAAGTAGGCGATCCCCTTCACTATGCCACTAGCTGCCCTCTCACCACATCTTTTCATCTCAAAAAACCCACCCACGACCTAGAAAATATCTGGTGGACCAATGTTATGAGAAACAAGATGTTCAAGGTTAAAATTAGAAATCTTGTGCGGTTCCTACAAGAGAACGAGGAACTGATTTCTCCAGACCCAAGCCCAGTATAAACCTCAACCTTTCTCAACCAAGCTCTTCTCCAGAATATATTAACTTCAATAGATTTCATCTACTCATACTCCCCACCGAACACCTCCTTCATCATTATAATACTCTATATAGTTACTTTTTATGTGTATTGATGATATTTTATGTCTTTTTATGTGTATTTCTTTTATCTTAATCAATACTCCCACGTATATCCTTTCAACCGACAGGGAATCCTAGAGATTCCAAGTTCGGGGATATTCTGTGGCGAAAGAAAGAAAGTCATATTTACTAGTTATTTTTATTAATAACCGATTAGTCACATTAATCATAGCATATACACATAAACAGTATATTTATTTAATACTGCATAAAAAATTTTATTTTTAAAAGTTTTACTTCTAAACCCTTCTAAATTATTTATTCTTTCTTTACCCTTCTTTCTTTACCCTTTAAATTATTTATTTTGTCATTAAATAATAAACTAAGAATTATATTTCTTACAGCAGATAAATCTGTACTGTAAACATATTAAATTATTCTAGATAAGTAATTGGCTTATTTAAAGAGGAATTTCAATTATTCTGCAGACAAAGTGGAAACAGGCCCATACTTCTGAAAACTAGATGTAGCATGTGCAAAATGAGGACAATTCCCAAACGCCAGATTTCAGCAATAAATACATTTTATGCAATAATATAACTGCTTTTTCATGTTTAAATAAACTGATTATTTGTTAAATAATGAAACTTTAAAATTCCTGCCTGAAAACGTTCAGAAAATATCAATTTCACACGATTAAAAATTACATTAATAATGAAAAGTAAAAAATTCTAAAAGATTTGACAAAAAAATTCTAAAAGCTTATTCACTAGATATCACATGCAAAATCAGAATTCTTTCTTCATTTAATGACTATTGCAGCAAGATTATGACATAAATAGTATTGAACTGACATCCATAACAGAAAAAAAATATTTAAGTATCAAAAATCTCAGTTAGGAAAGGCGGATCCAACCATTTGTACATCTCTCTATTTGTACACCAATCCTTCCCGCATTTATAGGACATTATTTAAATATAAAACACGCCATTGGAATTCAGGAGGCGTCGTCGGATACGAAATTCGTTTTAACTGCTCGTACTCAAAACTGGGGTGCTTCGAACAGCAAAAATAGGCCTCGGTGGGCAAGAAAGGGAAAGAAAAAAGAAAAAGAAAAAAAAGACTCAAAAAATAAAAATTTAACGGGAGAGGGGGAGGTGTAGGGTAAATACCACATTAGCATTCCAATGTAAAACCGAAACCGCAGCATTCTTTAATTCCCAATGCCCCTTCTCCCGACTCTAGTTTGAATGACACTGCAGGGCAAGATCCCGGTATTGACCATAAAGGAACGTTTTTTTAAAAAGTGCGGAGAAATAGCTGCATACAAAAAAATAAGAAAAAGAGTAACTAAATTCAAAAATAAGCTGGGTGAACGTGAGAACACTGCTCTAGAAGTCATGAAAATTAAGAGAGGAAATGGGTATGAAGAGAGGAAGATTCCCAGTGGGTAGTTTTAAATTAGAGGCACATATAAAGGAGTTTCCGTTATAAGTTCTACATCAGGAATTTGAAAATTAAGTTATGCAAATTAAGGGCAGAATAAAAAAAGTTGGATTCCCGCCCCCTTTTTTTTAAATAAAGATCTTTCATTTAAAAGAATTTTGCATACCACACCCAAGAGTTCAAAGTAATCGAATTTCGAGCCTTCAGTATTTTAAATAAATTTAATTTTGAAGAAAAGAAACTCAATGGCTACCGATAAAAATCCGAGTTTTCGGAATAAATATTCTATACAGAGTTAGAAAGCATTTATTAAAAAGCGTTAAAATAAAAGCTTCTCAAATGAAGAGTAGCGAAAAATACATTTTAAAGAAAATAAATATTAGTAGATAGAGCATTAAGTTCGTTGTTTTGTGATATTTTAAAACTACTCCATCCTTCAATATAAAATTGTTTTTTAAAGCAGAACACAGAGTTCAGTTTTCAAGTAAAATTTCTATAGTGTGTGTCTATAATGATATTTTTAAATCTAATTTAAATCCTAATTAATTTCCAAAATTTTATCTTAATTTAACCTATATTAAATTCATTCTAATATGTTCTCTTATTTCCTGATCCAATTCCTTTTTTTTTTTTTACTTAATTCAACACGCGCTCTATAAAACTGCTCTAACTAAAATAATTTAAAAGTTCTAAAATGTTTATAATATTAAATGGAACAACTCAACTTGAGTTGAAATGACTTTTGTAACGGAAAAGAAGATTTATGTTTGAATGGTAACAATAGAAATAAACAAACGAATTGGATGTCATGTTCTGTGTGGCTGTGAATTATTTTAACTAACCTGTTTTATTAAAATTTGGACAAAGCAAATAAGGAAATTTGCTAATTTAGCCTGAAGAAGAAAACAATTATATTTTAACAATAGAAAGTTATGTGGAAATTTGTCGAATACTTAACTATAACTTTATTAAAATATTAGTATTCCTTTTCTGTAGATTAAAAAATTGTATTTAAATTTTTTAACATCTAAAAATATTATTTTATTTCAATAAATTCAAAGGAAGATTATTTGTTCGCAGCATGGTAAGAAAATATTCAATCAGTCCATTAACAATTTTTATTACAATAATGAAAAAATTCGTCAATACAAAAGCCTATTTCATTTTTCTTATAAACACGAATTATAACATAAAAAGATATTCTAAGATATATTTGTTGATTTTTTCCCCTTTAAACAAATTTCAGGCATTCTAATGTTCGATACGAACCTATAGTAATTTATTTTTTAAAAAAAACAATAGAAAGTATTAATAAGAGTCTATTATTTTAAAATAAAAATGA
The DNA here is from genome assembly GCF_947563725.1 of Argiope bruennichi. NCBI lineage: Eukaryota > Metazoa > Arthropoda > Arachnida > Araneae > Araneidae > Argiope > Argiope bruennichi. The sequence continues at coordinate 52,051,550 of NC_079152.1, read as the reverse complement.
TTGTATTCATGGACAATTATTTATATGGTAAATGATGCATGGAACATTATGACAATTATTTATATGGAAATGATGTATGGAACATTATGACAATTATTTATATGGAAATGATGTATGGAACATTATAACGATTATTTATATGATAAATAAAAATTTAGAAATCCAGTAATACAAGCTTGGAAAGAAAGGAACGAGTCTGTAATTTTAAAACCCCAAAAACGAACATGACTTTCTTTTTTTCCTTTTGACTGGGTACATATAAGTCGAAAAAGCAGCTTATTTAATAAAGAAGTAAGAATTAACTTAATTTCGCCCAGTTGTCATTCGAACTTTTAAAACTTCCCACATTTCTACATTTTATTTATTCTAAAAGCAATTTGAACTAGTTACTTCTAAAGTAAATTCAATACAATTACAGAAGCAGATTATGTAATGTAAAAATGGAAAACAGATTAGTTAATTATTCGACATAAAACAATAGGGCATTAATTAAAAAAATTATTGACATTCTTTGAAAAGCAAAAGGACCAGGCATATGTATGCACACGGCAGAAGATTTAGACTATTCAAACAATGTGCAATTTTTTTACAACGGTTGAAAAAAAGTAGGAGGAAAAACATAGCATAAAAAATGTAGAGAAATTATCTTTAATATGGTAAGAAACGAGATAGGCGAGTCCATAAAAAATAGCAGAATTCGAAATATACGTTAAAAAAATATTCAGAGCAACTATTCGAAGAAGAGCTCCACTTAAATTAATTAGTTTTTAAACGTAAGTCTGCAGATTGCTCCCTCCCCCCTCCCTCCATTCCTAACCCCACATTAGAAAGTTAGTGAACAATCAATGGTAATCGACAAACGGGGAAAGAAAAAAAAATCGTTTGTTTGAAAATAAGAAAGTGAAAAAAAAAAAGACAGCAATTTTACTTTTTATGCAAAAAAAAAGAAAAAAAATTAAGCATTCTGACTTCCACAGAGCTTAATGAACGGAAATCAAAATATGCAGAGAATAATTTGGGAGTGGAGACCTTGTCGTTTTATCAATAAATGCTCCGAGTTGCACTTTTTACGGAAAATAAAAATAAAAAAATGCTGAACTTTTACGTAGAATTAAAAAAATAATAATAAAACTAGCAAAACCGTAAACAGATCATTTCTCATTCAAATCAGGCTACTTTAAAAATAAAAACGAAAAACGGGTTTTCAAGGGGGGGGGAGGGGAGCTTATTCTAATTTTTTTAATACCATAAGTTTCTTTTTTTTTTCGTTCTTTTTACTTTTCATTCATATCACTGTACGAACAATTAAGTACAAGTATTAATAGAGCTATAAATACTGTAAAGCTTTCAAAACATATTAAATATGTTTTTTGCGAATTCAAATAACTGGCATCATTAAATTGATAAAGTTTGAAATTTCAATTAGAAAAACCTTCCTCTAAATTATTTATACATAATTGTGACTGAAGATTTAATATAACTTTGTTACAAATGTAACATTCAAATTCTGCATCTTCCAGGCACCCCACCCCTTGTTCTTTTCTGGAATGCCATACAAAAATCATAGTAGAATATGTTGATATTTATGTGATACTAGCAGTAAGTACCTCATAAGTCTAGCCTCCACCCTCTATGACATGGGCCTGTCACGCAACGTCAAACAAACATAAAAATATATATAGAAATCATCAAAAATAACTACAAAACCATTTTTGGCAAAACTCTGATATACAGTCATTTGGCGTCCTGCGAGGTTGGCAATTTTTCGGTGGCGCTTTTGCTACCGTTATACGCTATTGCTGCCATTCGTGCCACATTTGTCCATTTCGCTAAAATTTGGCGATAAACTAATTTTTTTGACGAAAATGACTGTATATCAGAGCCATTTCCCCACCCTCACCCCCCCCCCAAAAATGCACTAACAATATGCAATAGAAAAGCTGTTGTAAAATTTAAAAATAAATAAATAACTTATTGCAGGGGTGTTTGTGGGACCCCAAAAAATCCCCTGAAACTTTTACGGACTTACTACCGACATTTTGGAGTTTCGAGAAGGGGGGGGGGGAGAAATTAAAAATTACAATTATGAAGTATTGAATGACCTAATTATAAAAGTTCAATGAATTACTTTTTTTTGCAAAATTAATAACCATAAATTTTCAAACGTATAAACTACTACATTTTATGTAAATATTTTAAATTACCTGAATTAATTCTTTAAAAAAAATTATCTAATTTCTGCTTCTTTTTTTTTATTTTCTGATGTTTGTGGGCTTGTCTTTCTTTTGTGGTGAACTTCATAATTGCAGGAAGGTTGACTTTTATTTTCCTCATTTACAGTTGAAGAAATTTCCTCGAGAACTGCACATGCAGAGGTAGAAGCAGTTTGCTTTTCTGCTAATGTAGAAGGTTTTTCAGAGACTTTTATAGGTGACTCATCTGAAATACATGTTTTTAAGTCCTCTTGATATGTTTTCCAACTTCTGTTCATATTCAGTAAGAGATCTTTGTGAATTGGATCAGTCATTTGATTTTTTGAGCCATATTTTTCACTTGAGGTTTCTTTAGAAGCCATTAAATCATATTTAATAGTCTGCACTGCATCTAGGGAATCAATCTTAAGAGAGGTTCTATAGTCAGTGACAAGTGTATCCATTAAGTTGAATGCACTTTCCACTAATGGGCTATGGAAGCAGCTAAGGCAGGCTTTGACCAATTTAGCCAATGTAGGATACTTATAATCATTTGTGAAATCATCTTTTAAATTAAAAACTTTAGACCAATATTTATCAATTGTACACTTGACTTGATTTCCACTTTCATCAGATGTGTAGAGCATTTCTTTGGTGATAGCAATATCCCTCTGGTATAACCTTATTTCAGCTTCTACTTTTGACTTTTCATTATCACTAAAAATATGGGACATAAAAGATGATAATTTTTCAAAAGCTAATATTGTACTGGTTTTACCTCTTAGCTCTGGATCTAATGCTGTAAAACTAATTAGATATGAATTTTTAAGGGGTAATTTCTGTTTCATATGCTGTGCTGTATTAGTATAAGCTTTTATCAGAGAAATTTGGAATTTTTTTGCTATTGGATGATTTTTTGATAATTTCTTCAGGAGAGTGGAAGCTTCTGCACCAGTAAATATTACTTTGCTAGGTAGATGGAATTCTGGATTTGTGACATCAACCTTTAATAAATCATTATAAGATGTGCACTCTATATTTTCTGGCTTCATAAAAAAAGAGAAAAATATTGCCATCAATTTATAAATACTGGAATGTATTAAATGAAGCATTGGTTTTTTTGTTTCAAATAATTTAATATATGAGTTGAACTCTGGTAATACTGCTGAATACAATGCCATTTGCAATAAAGTTTTGTTTTGCATAACAAATAACCCATTTAGTATTCTTTTTTTCCGAGCTAAAGCATCCTTTGTGAGTTGTTGGGAATGCAAGCAAGAATACACCCCTTCAACAATTTTTTTCTGAGCTGCAGAAATATTTCTTTTATTGTATACAGTTTCAACATAAGAAAAATAATCCCCTTTATAAGTTTTATCCAAGTAGTGAAAATAAAATGCAATAAGAGCATCCCACAGATCTTTGTTTCTTTCTAAAACACATAAAATGTACACCCACCTATGGTCTGGTCTCTTCAAGGGCTTAAGGTTTTTAATGGCAAGGGATTCACAGATTTTGAAAACATTTTCTCTTTTACTGCAGCTTTTCATATCAAAATAGATGTCATCAAACAAATCTTCTAAGTATCTATCAAAACATGAAGCAAATTTTTTTGCACAGTTATTAGCTGTGTGACGTGTCACCATCAATATCTAATTAGTGGGGTACTTTGTTTGATCGTAGTCTGGTTTCAACACCCTTTTTTTTTTCCACGCATGATGTTACATGAGTCCATTAATACACTAAGTTTGCCCATGGAATATTATTATCTTCAATAGTATTAACAACTGCTTTAAAAACAGCTTCTGAATTGCAAGATTCCATCTTTAGAGATGCAAAATGATGAACTACAACTTCATTTTGATTGTTGTCATAAAACTGCACCAATATTGCCAATATACTTTCTTGAGCATTGCTAGTACTTTCATCCAAATTTAGAGAAAATGGAGTCTCCTTTAAAGTTTTAATGATATTTTCCTTAATAGTTTTTGCAGCCCATATTTCATCTTATAACATGCAGTAGTCCTGGACATTTCCAACGAGTTTAGTGCCGTCTGATCGCGGCTCAACTGTTTGCAGAGGTCAATTAAATTGGGAGCTACATTGAAAGAAAGAGAATTCTCGGCGATAAACGAAGTTATTAATACCCCTTGGCGTGCTTTTCTTGTCACTATATCCAATGGCCGAGCATCAGTCTTCATTAAGTCATCAGTATTTTTTGAATTAGCATAATTACTTAAAGTCATTGAATGTCTAATGCACTTTGAATATTTTATGTGCGTCACAGTTTTAGAATGATTTGTGAAAGCCTTGAATCCTTCCCCACCATACTTCAGCAGTGAGTTACAAAAAACTCAATATGCTTGTCCAGCAACATTTATTTTTTTGCACCATGTGCCGATGGTATCCCCATTACCATCTCTCCGTTCAATCCAATCCCACCTAAATGCATTCCGGACACCTTCTTCTAATTGTATAATATCACTATTTATATCGAGAAATTTCATAGTGAAATTCTCTTGCGTACATAAATAAAAAAATATTTCAATAAACGAAACGAAAAATTTACACGTGCATCAATAAATGAAACGAAAATTTTACACAGCGGAGAAAAAAAAGTTGCGAAGCGATCAATGACAAATAGCTAATACGGCGAAAAATCCCCCTTCTCTACTTATTGGCGCCACGCCAGGAGAGATAAGACCTTTGAACCCAGAGTCACGTGATCGCACATCTGGTCGAACGAAGTCTCTCCCTTTTTTTTCTGCCGCGCCTACTTGCCGAAAAGAATCCAGAAGAGAATGTCCGAGAACCGGGGGAATGAGTCATAACTCGCAATAAGTAAAGAACAAAAAAGAAGTTTTTTCCCCCTTTTCACGCATTATCACTGCCTTTGGAGAAAGAAAGAAAAAGTTTTCACCACACACACTGACCTTGCGTTTTCTGCTTTCAAAGCAAACAAAATTACCCAGATCAAAATAAATAATTCATTATTATTCCTACTTCCTTTTGAACAACAATCCCCGGAATTTCCGGGTATCGAAATTCAATATCCCCGGAATTCCGGGGTTTCCCCGGAGCACAAACACCCCTGTTATTGTAACACTGTTCGACACTTGTTTATCAACTCTGTATAATCTGATATGAAAATAAAATTCAGCTTGTTTCATAATATTTCTTTGTAAACTGTATTGGATGCTTTTCCTCCTGGTGCTAAGAGAAAAAGATATTGTTTGGACGTAACTCTAGAAAGTGCCACATAAAGGACTTTCAAGGATCATAGACTTCAATATATTAAAACCTTCCCCAATAAATGCCCTACAACATGGTACAAATATCTCCAATATCAGTTAATTTTTTGGGGGCATAATGAGTTTTGAATCGCTGTTTAAAATGAGACATACACAAAGAACGCATACGCATACCACAACTCTTGCTATTTACGCATGTACGGATAAGTGCAACACTAAGATACTGCTGTTTTGCGCATGTGCGAATCGTAGTAGGAAAATAATTAAAATCGCAATTATAAAACTCCTTTTTTTTATTTTGATAATGACTTTAATACACTAAAATCTTCCCCAATAAATTTCCTACAAAATGGTGCAAATATCATTAATATCAGTGAAATATTTCTCAAGTTTTTCTCTTTCAAACATACAGACGCTTTCAGGAGATTTCATTTTATACTATGTATAGATGAGTAACTTTAGCACTTTTGTTTATTTTTCTTTTATTAGTATTTTTTTTAAATATAGCAAAAAAATTTTCATTTCGATTCTTTCCTACTATTTATACGCGCCCATTATGTGATTTTTTTTTACCCTCACTTGTTTAGTTTCCGATGGAAAAACCGAAAATGAAAACAAACTTAGCGACGACAAATGGCCATGGTAAACAAGCAAAATCCTGTAACTCTTAATCGTTTTGTTGACAAAATTTTTAAGTTTCTTTATTATGACCATAAGGAGTCGGTTCACGTATGTGTTTCTAATAACATATTATATCTTACTTCAGATTTGAAGAATACAAAAACCAGTAAGCATAACGAGTAAGAACAAGATTCCTTAGCAAGTAATTCCCATGGAAAATTTGGTAACTTTTCAAAAAAAAAATCAATAAAATCGCATGATAGCACCAAAAGATTTCTATTAATTTTTTTAAAATAAAATCTCACGCAAAAACACTGCACCGTTTTTATAGCAAATGAATTCTACGGCTTAAGAAAGAATAAAGGAGAGTTCCAATCGAGGGAGACTCCCCACCCCTCTTTTTTTTTTCTTTTCACTCACTTTTGCTCATTTTCAGAGCAATAAATTCCTGATAACAGCCACAGAAGCAGGGCAGGGGGGGGGGAGGAATATATGTATCCACCCACGCACTTCAAGAGCGTATACTTTAATGAGATGGGGGCGCATAAGTCACCTCACTCCCCCTCTTTACATTCCACCTTACAATAATCACAATAACGGCGTGAGTTATTCCGCATATTTATCATTCATCCGATCTCAATGCAAATAAGTGTCAAACGCTTCTTTCTATTTTTCTAAAAAAGCGACTAAGTTTCTAAATATCGCGATTCTTATTTTAATGGTCTAGAAATAAATAACAATGCAGGAGACCAAAGGCGGGAATAGATAAGAAGAGCGTCGATCTCCTTCCCAATTCACCACTTCCCCCTACCCGAAAAAAATTCAATATAATTATATTGAGGCCTTTATACAGAACACAGTACCATTTATGTACCGGGAGAAAAGAATAAGTCCCAGTCTGGAGAGAAAATGTAGATTACAAACAATACGAGAGTCGATGTTTATTTTTCGATGTTTATCAAATACGATAAAAAAATTTCTTTTTTTAAGGGTAAAAAGTAACTGAAATAATAAAAGGTAACTGAATGTTGCCTTTTTATAAAACAGAAATTTCTTAAAGCTTTGTTTTACATCGGATTTTCTTAAATTGCTGGATGTATCTACTAACAACTAGAAGACTTATTTATAAGTTAGCTCATAGAAAAAATATTAGAGATGTGAACCTTCTCACTGCGCTTTATTTATTTATTTTAGAATATTTGTTATCAAAAATATTCCAATGAATTATCTAGAATGAAATAATTTTATTAAAATTCGCCAAACATATTAATCGATTTCCTTTTTAGAAATTAACCATAGGCAAATGCCTGGGAATTAACGATCTATTCATTTCATTTATTTATTTTATCATTTATTGCAATATAAAATTGAAAGGGATACTATCTCATTGCCCCACAGATTTCTTACAATACAATAAAAAAACATTAGGTTTTTTTTTTTTTTTTTTTTTAACTGTGATGCTTTTTGCGGAAAAAGAAAAAAAAAAATGTAGCTTAAAATGTGTCAACTTGAGTTGCAAATTTACGTCAAATTTATGCTTCAATTTCTTGTTTAATTCCCTCCTTTGAAATAATAAGAATTCCAAGTTGGAAAGGGAGTCGTGAAAAATATTTCCAATGCAATGAGATTCACAAAAAAAGTTCAAACAGCCCTTAGGATGACTGACTGTAAATGACTTTGTTTATGTAAACTTCTAGGCTTATCTATTAGCCAACTGTGGCATCCATATCAGTCGCCCCAAAGCTTTTTTGAAGCTTGTATATTTCGTTGAGGCACGACTTCTCTTTTAATATATTTAATTCCACCATTAAATAGCCCAAAGAAGTATTTGAGACTTGTTATGCTTCAATGTTTTAAAAAAGGTGCTTCGACTAGTACAAAAGGCTGCAAATAGTTTAAGAGATTTAAAGGGAACAATTTTTAATTTGAAATATAAAGAACACAGAGGCCAACCAGGAATGATGGATACAGCTTTTATCTAATATGCTCGCTAAAAACACCGATATAGTATGCATGGGATAACAAATGCTACTAACATTCTCAGGACAAAAGTACATGGTCACCTGTTAAGGATAGGTTGTGTCAATGGATATGAAGTTTGTGTTGGATGCCAACTGACAGAGATCAATTTTATGAAAGTCGTCTCAAGTGCGATTTGCTATTCTAACAATATGAAAGAAATCCTCTCTTAAAGAGAGACCTGTCAATGAAGATGAGACATGAATTTTACATTAAAATCTGCATCGAAAAGCTCTTATTCTCGAGCACCTTCAATTGTCACCTGAATTTCATTCTTTGGTATATTTAGAAGATCTGAAAAAGTGTAATTTTTTGCAAGTACTTTTTCCCCTCAAAATGAAACCATCAATTCCGCCAAATATGGCATTACCATTTGATGGGCGCAGCATGGCCAGATATGGCTTTTTGCGCCATAAAACCTAAACAACCAACCAACCAACCAGCCAAATATGGCAATCATCTTCATAAACTGAAAGCCGCCGTAGCAGACGAACTGCCATAGCTAAAATTGGCGAACCGATGAGGCATCGTTTTTCATGAAGACAAGGCAAAGAATTCATAAATAATTCTTTGAAGGGGGGGGGGGGCAAAGTATTCATAAATAATTCTTTGGAGGGGGGGACTGTTATAATTTAATTAGGATTTTCTAATACATCCTCCATACTCCCCAAATCTTGCTGCATCAGACGGTTCCTGTCATTAAATTAATTCGCTTCCTAATAAACAGTTCCACTCTATAAACGAAACAAAAACGCACCACGAAGAATAGTTTGCAAGTAAGTCCTCAACAACTTCAGAAACAGTAAATAATGAGTCTTCTTGAGAGATGGAAGGAGATGCTATAGCAAAATGGTTTATAAATAATGCTATAAAACCATCTTAAACAAATTTATCAAGCATTCATTTCATATCAAATAAAGAAAAGAAACTTACGTGATACTTTAATAAACAATACAGAAAAATTAATGAATAAAAAAAACACAATTTGATAAATAAAAAAACCTCAGAAATGTGTAGGAAAAACTCAATTGCATAGTGCTCTTATTCAAACCTTTTATTTAAAATATGTTATAGAGATAAAAGTAGTTGTTAGAAACACCTACTTTTAAAGAAAAAAAATATTCTATATGTGCTAATATTTTATTAAACAGGTAAATAATGTACTAGCACAAAATTTTATTAAGTTAATTTCTATCTATATTTTTCTTCGGTTATTCAATTTTTACACGCCAAGCTAGCAGTAAAATGAATTTTTCAAAAATTGCATTTGAAATTCTTATTGCAGCATCTTGTATTTAACAGATGATAGATACTTTTAAATAAATACATCTTCACATGCTAATTACAGTAAAGCACTAAAAAAAAAAAAATTTTAACAGCAGAATATAATTTAATAATTTTCTGCAGGAAAATCTAAAAATATCCACACAAAAAATCATGTTTTGATAATTAAAAAAAATGTTCTAAAATTTTCCTGATTTAAAATAAATAACACAGCATACTGGTTACTATTCTTTAAAAACTATGGATTCCCGCTTTTTAAAATTATATATATATATATATATATATATATATATATATATATATATATATATATATATATATATATATATTATGCTTTTATTTGTATAATTGCTTTTTAGAAAATTATTATTTACACGAATAAAAAACTTTATCATTAAAAATATAAAAAAAAATATTTAATAGCTTTTTATTTAAATTTTTTTACACTAATTGGTTTTCAGATAGAACTCTGAAATTAAATAATTTCTAAAGAGGTAAGCAGCAAAGTATATAGAAGAGAGAAAAAAACTATGAAGAATAAACGAATGAAATGATAATGTAATGAATATAATTAACTGGTTTTAGAAATACATACATAAACAGTCGTTCGTAATAATATCAATTTGATTTTTAACTCCAAAAGACATTTTAAAACAAATAAAAAAAAGTTTCAAATTTAAAAAAAAAAAACTATTTTCAAATTAATTGTTATATGTAAATTTAAAACGTTAACACTAAATTTTAAATGGTAAAAAAGGCACCCAATCATTTGTACTATATATGCAAAAAATTACATGCATGTATAATCGTCTTTTCGAAAGATGCAACGTCGAAGATTTAATATTTTCATTTTTAAAAAAAGCTGAGTCTACTGCAAAGTAAGTTATTAAAAGTATGCGTGCTTCAGAAGAATTGCATTTCCGAACAATAAAAAAACCAATTTAAATGGGAAAAACAATTATGCTTATCGAGAATAAATAGAATAACAAGCTTCAAAAATAAAATATTCCATAGAAGTATCTTTTAGAATAAAATCATAAATTGGTATGCACAGGTGAATTTGACGGAGAAAGGAATTGTAATACAGTAATAAATGGGACACATAGGTATAATGCAGCGCTCGAGATCAAAAGGAACTTTACTAATAAGCATCAAATTGTGGCGCCATCTAGTAAAGGGATATCAACTTACAAATATTTGAATGAATTATTTTTTGATGATCACTTGGAGAAACATTTTTAGATAAATAAATTGATACAAAATAGATATAGGCATTTTAATACTGACAATTCTTTATTAAGTATTTTTCAAATAAAAATCTTAATTTCATCATTTCAAAAAAAAATATTCTTTTTTATGTACGGAATCAATGAAATGAAATTATGATGTGTCAATTAATATTGAAATGCCATTTAAATTTAATTTCGTGTGCCTATTTAAAACCATTTAGAGAATTTTGATACTAATTTTTTTTTTTTTTTTTTTTTTTTTTTTTTATAATCGTGATCTTTTATTCTGAAGGAAGAAATTATTGCAATTCTATTTTCTTTAGAAAATTCTTGTTTAGACTCCCAAGGTGGGAAATAAATATAAAAAAATATTAATGAATCAATGTTTAAATATACATTATTATTAAATAAGACGAAATGTTTAATACAGGGGTATAGAATCTTAGTCCTCTACAAATCAAATAAAGAGCAGAAACGCACATAAAAGATGAAAATAATTTAGAAGACTGGTTATTAACATTTATAAACTGAAATTATACGAAAACGTTTAATTTATTTCAAGAATGAAAAAGAAATGTTACCTATTAAATTATTAATTATAACGAAGACATTTTACTTTGTAGTTCAAAAGTGCTTGAAAATAAAAATTGGTAAACAGCTAAACGTATACGTTCGTCACATAATGTAGAAATAAATTTTAATAAAACAATATGCAGCACCGAAATAAAACTTATTTAACAAACAAAATTGATTAATTTAGTTTGAAAAAGCTATTAATTATTAAATGAATTTCTTTCCTCGTTTCTTAATTTTCAAATACAAAACTTTTATTAATCAATTACTTGAGCCCTTTCCACTCAATTAGCCACTATCATAAAAGTGCATTTAATAGCTATTTATAATGATTGCTTAGTAAAATAAGCAATAAAATTTAAAATATTAAGTATCTTTATTATGTTCTACTTATGCACTTATGCATTAAAATAGAAACATGGACAAAAACGGGATCAAATATACTTGAAATATAAGACATTAACAAATGAAGAGGAGGGATATTTTCAATGTCAGATTCTCAGTTTTCTATTTTAGAAACGAATAATGTTGTCGTTGAGCAGAAGACAATATATATATATATATATATATATATATATATATATATATATATATATATATATATATATATACTCCTTAACATAAAGAAGAAGTAAGTATGCCATTAAAAAAATTTCTGTCTCCCTAAAAGAAGTGAAATGCGGATAGGAAGATTTTAAGATTTTTCCGCTGTAAGAATATAACACTAAACAAAAAAAAAATTTCATACGATTTTAAATTTTTTTAAATTAGCTTTTTCGAGTGACATAAATTTCACTTCTGTGCGATTATTCCTCTAATTTTCAATGATATTTTTCAAAATTTGTGTATAATGATATTATTCCAGTCAGGAATAAGAGTTCTGAGACTTCTTAAGAAGTTGAATATGAGAATTCAAAAACTGCACGTAGTAAATTATATGCATTTCGCTTTTTCTAATATATGAGAGAGAGAGGTGAACCACTTGTACAACGGTTAATATTTCCATGAAACTTCAATTTAAAAAGTACATTAAATACCTCTTAGCTGCTTTCTAAAAGTCTAATCAATATAAATTTGCCTATTTCAGACAAAAATTTAACTTAAAATTATTTTAAATACTTCAAAATTCAAAGTCACATCTCTCATTTGGTATGAACTAAAAAGCGCTCTTATTTCCGATAAGAGAAGCGAGTTGTTTGAAGCGTTTGTGTGTTCATTTTAAATTTTATCATATTTTTCTAACTTATCTTTCGAGATTTATCTAGGAAATGTGACTAACCAAAATCAAATTTCTACAAATGATAGTGAAACCAAATAAAAAAAACTTTCAACAGTTGTCTATAGGTGCGGAAAAAAATAACTCCATTATTATTAATGAAGAATTTTCATCTAGTTGCTAAATTCTAGGGAGAAATTTTAGTAATTATTTAATTGTCAATTCAAAAATTAAATGTAAAATAAAACTGCATTACAGTTTAGCACAATATTTTAATAAAATTCATTTAAGAACATATTTTCGTATTTGCTCAAAATTTTTATGTTGTTTGTTGTGATTGAATAAAAATAATCATAATAATGGCATTAGTTTTGTGTAAAATTAGGATAAGAATATTAGCAAAAATGACAAGTAAAATCCCAACTAATTAACAATATTAATAATTCATAAAGAAGCATGATTTGTTATCAAAGCAACACCGAAAGTTTTACTAATATATGTTTCAAATTACTCTCACTTTATATATTTCTATCTAATAAGACAGACCATATTTTTATACAATTGCACATAAAAAAAAAGTTTTTTTTTTTAAACTGTACCCAAGCAAAATTAATATTTTAAACTATTTTTTCATTTACTTAAATACGTTGATATATGTAACAAATCGAATCTCCAACTGTAAAAAGTAGATATTATAATCAATAAGAAAATGCATTATCATATTTTGGAAACAAATATAACGATATAAATGATACAATCAGCAAAAATTTGCAAAATAACAGAATTAAGGAGCATGAGTCACCACAAATCTAAGCAACTTTCCAAAAATAATGCTTCAGAAATATTACATTACATAAAGCAAGTCAATATGCTCCCCCCCCCTAAAAAATGTTAATAATAGTAGGCGAAAAGTGAAGCATTGAGAGACGAATTAAACTGATGTGAATCGCCTTAACTCAGAGTATAAAGAGGGGGAATTACCAATGCAACACACATACATTAAAAAAAAAAAAAAAAATTCTGACTCATGTGAACTTACCGATCGATTCCCTGCCGAAAAGGACAGACCGACTGACTGCGTGGGAGTTAGTAAAGTCTTTTTCCCCCGTGTCTCACGAAACGGCCACAGTTTTATTTTCTTCAGAAAGTTTCCCATTTTCCACTCTTTAGATTACATCTGAATCTGTTCTTGAGAAGCAATTATTTATATACAGGGACAAATATAAGAACAATGAATAGAGGGCGTTTCGGCAATTTTCCAAAAACAAAAGCGATCCACTGGTCGCAAATAAATAGCTACTAAAAAAATTGAAAATAACATTAGAAACAAATGATTTCCGTTTCAGATATTTGCGAAAATCACAAAAGAAACTATATGTTGGAAATTATTAGTATTTGAAAAGGCATCTTTATTAATTTACTCAATGGTTTTCTAAAATGCATTCGCAATGTTACTTATTTTCATGGCAATTCGCTTTATTAAAGGCACTTCAAAACTTAAGTTGGTCCCTTTAATGGAATCATAATAAGATTTATTCCTTCTGTATATCGTAAATCACCTAATTCACTTACAACATATAAACGAAAAAACATTCATAGATTATTTCTGATTAACAAAATAGCTGTTGCAGATAATTTTAGGAAGTTAAATTGTATTAATACAAAAATTTAAATTGACAACATGAAGATAATCCTAAAATGTATCATAGCTCGCAACTAAATAATCCAGAATATGTTCCGAATTTATTTGAAAGTGAAGGAAATATTTAAATAAAATTTATTCTTTTAAAACACATTCACAAAGCGCCCATTCCAAAAGCCGTGATGAAAATGCACATATGGAAATGAGAACAGATGGTATATACAACCTCCTATTCCTAAACATTTCGATTCTGATAGGTTTTTTTTTTTTTTTTTTTTTTTTTTTTTTTTTTTGCATTAACGATCAACTTTGAAATTTCAATCCATTAGTGTGCAATGATCGAGAATGTTCAACATAAGAAATAATCAAAGCATTAGCACACCTTTTTTTTTTTTTTTTTAAGGAGCATTTCTTTTTGAGACAGAAAACTGATAAAAGTTTGAAACCGATTTTTTTTTCCAGAAAGAAAACCTCGTAGTGTTTTTTTCAACGATTATTTACCCAGTCGCTTCATTAGTAGTACATGACCCATATAAAGCAGAAGTTATCAAAAAGAAATATGCAAGCATTTGCATGCGTCACAATTATCGAAATTATGGTAATACTAACTGAGTAAAAAAATGAATTCAACTCATTATTTGCATTGGATCTAAACAGAACCAGTCAATAAGGATAAAAATAGTTTGAACATAATGAACATAAATATGAAGGATGCATAATTTAACAATGCTTATGTAATGCTGTCTATTTCAGCTTCTTACTTATTCCTATAGCCATATTTAGTCAAAAAGAAGTAAATATCTATAAATGCGCCTTCCCCCACCCCCTTTTTTTTCTTAGCCATATTTAGTCAAAGTATAACATGCAACTTTTGAAATTTTAACTAATTAAATCCTTAATCTCTGAACAATAGATTTTAATACTTAAAAACAGCTTGTGGTTAAATTTCAGCAATCATGCTATTCATCAACTTTATTCAAATCGCTGCTCATTTCTTACCACTAAAAGAGAAAACGAAAAGAACAGCTATTGTGAAATTTAAAAAAAAAAATCATCAAAATGATATCAACAAAACGAAAATTTGTAAATCTCAAAAGATTTCAAAACAATGCCCTTGTTTTTTCGTTGAAAATGGATGTAATATCCTCTATAATAGCTTATCTATATGCAAAATTATGTTAATTACTCGAATAACAATCTAATATAATTTTATACAATAAATGTTGTCAAAAGCACAGATATAAAAATATAGCTTTTGAATATCTATTAAAAATGAAAGTGTTATCCGTTTTCAATTAAATTTCCGAATTCAAAAAGAAATGAAGAAAAAATTATTAGTATCTATATATTTTAGCTATAAAATTCTAAGTATCTCTTAAAATAACTTTAAAAAGAAACTTTTACAAGCATTTTATTATTTTATGGTCTTTTTTTTTTTTTTTTTTTGTGCTCATTCTTAAAATACTATCAAAAGTACTTTAACTTTTAAAAAAACTATTAACATTTAAGTTCGCATTTAATTCAGTTACAAACGTCTCACTTAAAAACAGCACGATGGGATCAATCTAAGAAGCAGACCTCCTAATTCTGATCAGATTGCGAAGAATTTCCATTCTAATATTCCATGGCTTATCAGCGGAAGAATGTTCGACTTTAATGTTAATCTTATACCTGGCCGATACATATGACAGAAATTTCGTTTTAAACCTGAAACAATACGATAACGAAATATACATCTTATTACCGCAACCTCCAAAAATCTCCGATTTAAAGTTTAGCTTACTTTAATATGATAAACACCCGGCTTTAGTACTACAAAAAGGTATTTTTAGGAGAGACCTCATAATTATGAACTGTGGTAAGATGGTGCCGCTGTTGTAGTGATATCATACAAGATTCCCATTTTTGCGATATGGACGTCGTTTATCATGTTGACAATGTAGACTAACACTTATCAGTTATAAAACTTTAAAATTCTGTACTATTTTAATTCTTTATATTATTCTATAATATATTTTGGCTAACTCAAAAACATGGCGCTTCTATGGCTTAGATTATTTGTCTTTTCCATTTCATATCCGTCCAAACTTTAAGATAGCTATAGTGTACTGGGAAACATCATATCATATGATCTGATGATATGGCTAGGACATTTAAGCCGATATCCTCTTCGATTTTACACACGCCAATGGGAAAGATTTAAGCCCCAACAGAAATCCGAAATATCAAGTCAATGTTTTGACGACTCTTAATAGAAAAAAAACTCTGTTCCGATATCGAGCCTCCCAATCACCAAGTTCTAATATGAATGAAAAGATCTTCTACTGTTCAGCAGGTTTATAAAATATGACGCAATAAGCAAAGTAAAATATGTTATTCAGATATAAATTCATTGTAATGAGGTTCCAACTGTACAGCGATAATGTAGGGTAATTTGTGATGAAATACATTTACAAAACAAACAAATAAGATTCGCAAAAACTTCTCAATAAAATATATTAAAAACATTATTAGAAACGAAACAATTATTTTTATAGAATCAAAATTACCATTACGCTAATAGACCACAAAATTGCACTGAAGCATCGTTACTATCTAAATTAGCCATATGTCGGACTTTTCTCTTAGATTAGCTAATTTGGAGTCAATCTACAAGATGACGGACATCTCAAAATCCTTAAGCACTTTCTCACGCAAACATGTCCAAAACACTTCGTGAAAAATGCCCGCTCGTTAAAGTTGATTGAAAATGAATGAAATTGTCTCTCAAACCCATGTAGGTAATTAACGGCACTCATTACGGAAACTCTCTTAGGAGAGCGAAAGTTCCTTCTCTCCAGACAGATAAAGTCTCAAAAGAAAAGAAAATGGAATTGCAGAAAGTCATTTCGTCGCAAAAAGGATGCGGCCGCTTGAACCACAAAGAGAAGGCAATTGGAACAGTGGTTAAACCCCAAGGGTAAAAGCAGCGGCAGATTCTTTTGATCAAACCCTGACGACATTTCAGGTAGAGAAGGGGGTGAGCTCTAAATAGCGGAAAGTAAGTAATTGGAAAAATATTCCCACATGCAAATGGAATTTCAAATGAAAAATATTGACAAGGGCGGTAGATGATGAGGAAAAGGTGGCTCGTTCAAAGGAATTTAAACTTAATCGCGAGAGGCCACTTTCTAAAATTAGATTTCGCCCAAGTTAATTTGGAACTTCATTTTTGAAAAAGAAGGGAAGGGGGATAGGAACTGCATTTCATTAAAGCGTTAGTTTTCAGTGACAAGAGACGACTATTTGAACATAAGTATCTAATAAGTGGCAAAAATAAATTTAGTTATCAAAAAAAAAATGAGTATGGCTTTAAAAGAGAAATGATACATGCTGAAAGAAATGAATTCATTAGCAGATTAATTAACACAGTATATTTAATTCAAATGAAAATGGATTTTATTTGGAACAAATTTTTCTAACTGCAATACAAATAGAACTCAGTAATGCTTCAGTTAAAAAATGGAATCCGCCATAGTAAAGGAAATACACAATTCAGACAATGATTTCGGAATGCCAACAAAAAAAAATTAATATATGATTATCGTTATCAGTTCTAAAACCTAAATGCAGCAGCCAATTAAAAAAACCACGAAATATAAAATTGCCACACTATAGGTAATTTTATTATTAATATTAAGTCATAAAAATGCTAAAGCAGTAACAGTATAATCCACAGAATGACAAGTACCTGAAAAGAGAAAATTTGGACAAAATGTATTTAAAAATAAAATGGATTATTGAGTTACACCAGAGCAATCACTTTTATGCATTTAAAAATTTGAAAATACTGAATTTAAATGACATTCAACTTTTGAATTCTTAAGAACCCAAAAATCTATTTTAAGAAATCTTTCATTCAAATACCCAAGTATTGCGTCTGATATTCCTACTAGACCATTAGCACATATTATTTTATGATGAGTCATTCTTTACTGTCAAAACTTAAAATTATTTCTTTTTCAGTACATGATTTGCCAGTTTAACGTGTCCCTACTCAACATCGTAATTTTTCCCCCCTTAGCATATTGTTCGTTCGTTTTTGATTCATAAAAAAACACAGCACTATGTAATTCAGTGAAGTTTATATAATTCTCTATAATCTGGGCAATCTATAATCCGACAGGTCCAAATCCATATGTATCAGATTACTGACAGCTTATTCAGTTATTATTCAAATTTTTAAAAGATCTGTTAGATTATCATTACTTGCAGCAATATAAAGGTGTGAATAACATCTGAAAGTGTTTTAGGGACTAGGCATCCTTTCTGCTATATAAATTAAAAAACCAAGGAAAACTCTTCATCCATCGATGTGAAGAGCAGATCAGCAATTTTCGCTTTACAACTCAACGCCCACACAGAACATTAATTGTTAGGCAAATATTTGACGAAATTAAGAATTACAACAGCTCAGTTATTTTAAATCTATAAATAAATTCAATAACATTACAATTAAAATTTAATTTTTCAAATTGGCAAGATGAGATTTAAATATAAGAGTGTAAGAATGTTATTTCGATATTATGTATTCGTATGAAATAAAACAACAAATACATGAATTAAAAAATAAAATAAGATCAAAGGAATTTCAATTAATCAAAAAATATGCTTCATCCAAAAAAAACTGCATTCCACAGACTAAAATTCTGATATTCGTTTTCAAAATCATTCACATTTTCTACTAGTGCTTAATTTAGGTATAAGCAACACAAGCTATAGCTTAGGGTCCCACTTTCTTGCGAGACCCCCAATAGAAGTATCCGACTAAGCAAGTGGATTTAATAAAGCTACTTAAACGGACACACAAAAGCCACTATCTCACAACTTCGAGTTTCATTTCTTTACAGTTGGTACAAACTTTCATAATAACTGAATTTATAAGGATCTCATAATAAAAAAATTAAGACTAATAATGCTTTTTTTTTTTTTTGCAAGAAGGATATTCTGCGAAATTTTAAAGGTTCTACAGTATAAACACCACTAACTTTTTTTAAGACCGGAAATAAGGGGCAAACGAATTAACTCAGCAAAATATCATTTATTACAGCAACACAGCTTCTCGGACCAATTCACATCCGTCTTCGAAATGATCTTTCCCACGAAAACCCATATTTTAAAGGAAACCGACATCCTAAATGACTTTTCTTTCCGTCTCTTTCTTCATTTCCCTTTTTTTAATAATGTGGCGAAGAGTTTCCAAATGAAGTATCAAATACGTGATCACTCATTCGATTGTGATGTGAAAAGCCTGCCGAAGAAACAGAGACATAATTTACTAAAAGTTAATAAGCTGTTTGAAGCTCATAAGGATGATGATCTACGACTAATCTTTCCAAGCTCTTTTTCGACTTGGGTGTCCATTTTGAAGCATACTAGCTGTATCACTTAATATTAAATATTATCGTTTTTAATTAGCACCATAAAATAAAATTCGGGAAGTTCGGGGAAGTTTATTGTACTACTAAAAATGAAATAATCACATATATAATACGTTAAAAGCATAAACATTGATAATGATGGTAAGGCACCTAATAAATTTGTAAATCAAACAAATACATAATTGGCGAATTCAATCATAATTAATTTCATTAAATCATTTATATACAGAGTTACTTAAAATCGAGTTCCAAATATGCAAGATACAGTCGTAAATTAGGCTTCAATTAAATTTGCGTTCCTTGTGACAAAGAAAAATCAAAAGTTAATTTGTCTTCAATACGTATATAAATAAATACTTATAAATTATATTGCTCTCAGTTAAAATTCTGAAAAAAAATGGGGCACCGCATTTAAAAAGGTTTTTCAAAACAGAATACCTATGTATAAAAACCAAGTTTCGGACAAAAACTGTATATCTATAAAATCTTAAACTTTAAAAACATTTTGATGGCAAAAGAATAAATATCAAGCTACACACAAAAATTAATTAGAATTTTTAGTAATAATTCCGGTGAAGCATCTGGCCGTAAAGACTACTAGTTATGAATAATAACCACTTAATCACATCGTCCATGACATATATTTATCATTAAATGAAAACTTGTGTAAAAAAATTCAAAACAATTAAAGATCTATGACAACATTACTCAATGGTTATATATTCCACGTATTAAACATTTAATACGTGATATAGAAAAATGTAAACATATTCTGCTTCCTTGAATATGAGACTTTATTTTAACATGTAACATAGCAAGTAATATAAAACATAACACATTTAAGTCACAAAATAATATCACGCTAACTTTATTTCAATACGAGCAAACTAAAATTGAATAGTCTGGGAAAACCGTAGCATCATAATTCTGGGTTTTCCCAGATAACTTATCGTTGCCAGAATATCAGACGGGAAATCCCATGAGAAATCATTTCGATCAATAGAAGCAAGAAAACACTGCTTCTTAGAAACTACTGATTTATTACTGAAAAGAAAACTTTTCTATTTATTTAGTTTTTTTTTTTAAAATGCACCCGCTTAACAGTTTATACACGATTTGGCTAAGCATTAAATAATTCTATAAAGTTTCTTATAGATGTGAAGCAAAATGATAAAAGAAATATTTATTGGATATTTTGCATACATTTAAGGAAATTTATTACAACTACTAAAATTAATTCTTTAAAAATAGGTTTGTTTAATCAAATTTTAAAATCAACCAGCGGGATTGATTTCTTCAAAACTTTCCCACATACTCTCTCAGTGTTGCCTCAGAAAACGCCTTGCTTGTCGTTGGTGTACAATAGTTATGAAATACAAAGGTTTGGCGTGAATTTAGCATTTTTAATTAATCTATCGTGTGATCCTTGGCGAGATTTTTTTGGCGATTAATCCCAAGCTTGCGGTTAATAGTAACTGAAAATTGAATTTGTGTTTTAGACTTGTTTTTCTCAACCGATTGAAGCCAAGTTTTTTACACAAAGTTACTCTTGCAATGAAAAAATCACTTACTACATCTCATATTTTCAAGTCACTCCATTTTTTAGTTATCGTGTTTACATGTTTCTGAAAGTACAAACCAACAGACGGTCAACCCCTTGTTGGATTTGGTTGAAATTTTTAGAAATATCTACACTATGTATGTTAAATCTGTGTACCCAATTTTATTTATCCAGCTCTCACCGTTTTGTAGTTGGGTCATTTTCAAAATTCGGTGCCATTTGGAAATTGAAAAGACAAAAATAAAAAAAATTTTAATTAGTAAATTTCTTTTGATATTATTAAACAGACATTATTTCTGTATATTACTTGAATATTTTTGATACATTTTTTTCTTTTATATATTTTTAATTGATGTTTTTTTGGTCAGATATGATGAAAATTGTCATGTCTGTTACCGGACATTTTTCTTGTAATTTTTGTATTTAAGTTCAGCGTACAATAATGTAAAGCTATATTTAATATAAGTATAGAGTCATTTTACCCATATAATAAAGACTTTCGAATAAAAAAAATATTTCCTATGGTATTTTTATACTTTTGTTTGTCATGTCTGTTACTAATATAGAATTCTTACAAGGATTTTTTTAATGTAAAATACTATAAAAAACAATTAATGCAAAATGTCTGTCATTCTTATATATACTAGGCAGAGTCAATTAATATGTAACTCTAATTGTAGCAATATTATGTCAATTTAAACTTTTTAAGGAAAATTTTGAAATGGTAACAGACATGACACAAAGTAACAGACGTGACACTGAGTAACAGACGTGACATAAATTCAGGAGCCAAATTTTGATGTAAAGCTTGAAAGATAGAATTAAGCTAAAATGTGTTTCTCTTTTAGTACATAACTTTTTACTATAAAATAAAAATAAAAAAAATATGTATATATTATTTGAAATTCACAGATACAGAATTGGAACATGTGTACACATTTTATTTTTTAGTATTTTCTTGAGTTACAATGCTATTTATTCAACATCATATTTGGAGAGATCCACATCAAACATCAAATATTGTAATTGGCGAAAAGAGCATACAGTTAGATTTGGAAGTTTCATTACAATATCCTCTGCTTCAATATTATATTCTTTATCATCCTCTCAAAAGAACTTTGCATGATTCCTGACTTTTTTTAAATACTTAACTGTAAAATTGTTGTCCTGGATGTCGATTATTTCTTAAACGAAATATTTTATCGATCGTTTACCCTCCAATTTTACAAGTACGAAGCTTCCTTCTTGAATATCTTGTTGGATAAAGGAGAAGAAAAAGATTTACAATTATTTTCTGCGTTATTAATTGTCATGGCTGTGCTTTCTTGTTCATTTTCTTTTAATGCAAATACATTAACTGTAAAACAGTCACAGACATTTTTCTGTCTGCAGAAACAGCTTAAATCCCTAAAAAACATTGAGTCGTTCCCAAAAGAAAAAATTTCATGTACGCTCATCGTTGCTTTTAAAACCGGAATATCAGATGGAATTATTTTTTTTAAACATTTCTACATCTGTTTCACAGATATAATGAAGCTGAATGTTTGTTTTATTTATTAAAACATTAAACAGAGTTTTTGCATCGGGTATATCTGTCCTCTGTGCAACTATTTTGTCAGCAGCTCTCTTAATGCCCCCCCCCCCTATTCCATCAGCAGCACTCTTGCCGTGACCAGCCTCAAAAAAAGACCATGATCCATACTTATAACCATTATTTGCTATATGCTCATTCAAAAGGAAGAAACTTTTCTTCTGTCGATATTGCGTGGTAGGGCCATCAGAAAAAAAGTGGATAATTTCAACTTCGGGGGAAATTCTCTTAAGCTCATTGAATATTGGCTGAAGGTGAGCCCAAATTGCTGCAGGACCATGGTCGTGACATTCGGAAATTGTGCAGAACGAAATTGGTTCATGCTGGTTTCTTAGATATAAAGCGCCAGTATGCAGAGTTGCCTGCTTTCTCTATCCTCCGAAATGAAATGCCTGCACTTCTGTAGCATGTTTGCACACGTAATTTTCAGAAATAAAGTTTAATAAAGCAAATGATTTGATAACATTGCAAACATTAATCAATTCAGTAAATACAATGTGATAATGAAAAACAAAGAAGATAAGAGAAAAAATGAAAACTGTAACAAATATGCACTTTCAAAAAGTAAGAACTTACATTTATTCCCTCCCCCCCCACCCTTAAAAAATTCTTCCTAAAATATCAACTAAAATTTAAACAAAACAAACCCAAAAATTGAACCATATTTCAAATCTTGAAACATGTCAAGTCTGTTACCAAGATTGTCATGTCTGTTACTATATAGAGTAACAGACATGACATTTCAAAGTACAAAAATTAAGGAAACTAAATAATTCCATAAAAACATGAAAATAAATTTTAATTAAAATGAAAAGCCTAAAAATCTAAATTAATCAGTTGAATAAATTTATAAATAAATATATTTTATACAAAATATTAAGGTAACAGACATGACATGTAATAAAAATACTTAACACAAAAAGGCTTCAGCTTCTTCAATCAAACATCAAACATTCAAGATGGCTGCTTGCATTTCTTTCTTAGAACATGTTTTAATGGTATACAAGTGTTGTCATTTTAAAATTTCAATCTTGTTGCTTAAAATGTTGAAAATATTGTATGGTAACAGACATGACTTAATGTCTGGACAGCTGTATTTAATTGGTAAAAATCATCTATTCTTCTTAAAAGGTTATTAAAACCTTCTTTATAACATAATTAAAAGTATATTTCACAATAAAAAAATATGTCAGAATAAAAATTTTAATTTTTGGAAAGTAATGCAGCAAAAAACATTTTGAGTTTTATGATTTGGACAGCTGAATTTTTGTTTCCTCTCAACTTCTTTATTAGAAAAAAAAATCAGATGAATTATTTTAATTTTATTGTTTCTCCACTGGAAATTGCCTGCTAAAAAGCATGGTAAAAAGAAAAATCATTTAAACTTTATAACATCTTGTTAAAAAAATGTGTTTCACATGGACAACAAATGGCACCGAATTTTGAAAATGACCCAGTTATCGTTATTCGAATAGCAGGACGGCCAGGCATCCTAGATGTATTCTGCTCAAATATTGATAGAAATCCACAAATTCGATGTAAAACCTGCATACCAAATTCATTCGTCTAGCTCAAAGCGTTTTTGAGTTATCTATGTCACAGGCAGACATTTTTCAAAAATGTGTTTTTCAAACTTCGGAAGGTCCAAAACGTGGAGATTCGTCAAACTCTCGACTTTTTTTATATTTTTGATGAGTTTCAATTTTTTAACGATTACAACGCTTTCTTTATACTACGTATACGAGAAAGTGAAAATCACCAGTTTTGTTGAAAATGAACTGAATAGAATTATTCGACAAATTTTAGTGTAATTGTAATTTGTAGAAAATGTATATATACGGTAAACGATTTTTTTTTAAGTCACACCTTACAAAAATAACAAAACTAAGAGTGTTTATGGTTTCAACTTTTTTCGATCTAAACTTTCATAAAACAAACAATAATTTTGACAAGTTATGCACTTTCTTCAAGTAAATAATGTTTTTTTTTTCGTAGATTGTTTTGAAATATTTACATTTTAGAAGAAATATGGGACGAAAAAGAGTAAGACTAAAATATTAAGAAGCATATTTTACATAAGAAATCGTAACACCAAAGAAATGATTAAAATACAATGAATTTTATCGTCGCTAACGTAAATGCATGATTTAAAGAGAATAATAATTTTCACTTGTAAAGTGAAAATTATGAAATTAATAATTCTCAATTATAATCGCTTTTTAATCATATACTTCCAATTTTGAATTGACGTATAAAAGCGCTAATTCCAGGCATTCACCTCTAAAAAATAATAATAAAGGGTAATGTGAAGGGCAAAGATTTTTGGCGCGCTGCAGGCCAGACCATTTGACCTAGAGCGACCAAATTTGACACAAATACGTTTTAGAAAATTGGGAATGTGCACCTCAGAGTGATTTCTTTCTCATTTTAATTAGAATTTTAATTTACTAAAAAATAAGCGTGAATTCGGCGTTTATCCGTGATAACTTTCGAAAGCATTGCACAAAAGTTATATTTATAACAATCAGAATTTAAAAATTTCTTTTTAATAATAGATTTGGTGACGCGCATTTTTTTTTTTTTCAGAATTAAAATAATTTTTAACAACGGTTTTCATTATTGCAGGACAACTGAAACCTTTTCATTATTTCATCAAATATTTAATAGCTTCATTTTTTTTTTTTTTTTTCAATCTGAAAGCTGAGGAACAAAGATTCTGCAAATTTGCGTTAGGAGTGAGAAAATGAAATCATAATACCTCGAAAGACAATGTGCATTTAAAAGACAGATTATCCCGACAATTATATTTTTAATGACATTATGATATCAAGAAATTAGCTAAAACAGGAATGCTCGTGTACAAAACAGAAAATAGAACTTTAATGTATACATTAAAACATGAACAACATGTTATATGAGTGTTATATAACATGTTTATAACAACATGTTATAAAACATGAACAACATGAGCAACAATCATGAACATCACGTTATGCATAAGAAATTTAACAGAAATAAAATACAACAAATTACTTGCCTTCACAGATGACTAATAAAAAATGCAGCATTTGCAGATTTCTCGTAAATTTTAATGGTGGCTCATTTTAGCAAATTAATTGCACATCATTCCTAACCAAATAATCTCTGAATCTTAGAAACAGTGCAATAGAATACACATTCGTCTGTGGCAAATCCAATTGAAAGTAAAAGAAAAATACTTTATATGATAACATTTAGTGACATACTCTAAAATATGTAGTAAGCCATTTAAAAGTGATACGGTTGGTAGACATTTCAAATAAATATCATTAATCGATATTCTGTAATTAAATGTTGATTTAAAATGAAAGGTTGTTTCATTTAATGTACCGTTTCTACAGCAAAAAGTGAAAGAGAAGCAAAAATTTCAACTTTCACTTTGATGTTTGTTTATCACAGTCCCTAAAAGCTTCGACATGCTACCTATAGGCTGCATGCTATAAAGTATGCTACCTATGTCGGAATATACATGAAAAAAACATCACAAAAATGTCATATTTATTAGAGGGGGCTTTCCAATCTAGGAGAGAGAGATATATATTGGTCACATTAAAATAAATTATTAAAAACTAGAGCTCTTATATAAAATCCGAGAATAATGTGTGTGTGTGTGTGTGTGTGTGTGTGTGTGTGTGTGTGTGTGTGTGTGTGTGTGTGTGTGTGTGTGTGTGTGTGTGTGTGTGTGTGTGTGTGTGTGATAAAATGAGTCTAAATAATTAATGGTACTGAAAGGAATTACGATATTAATTACCATTATGCACAAGAATTTTAGGAAGACTATATTCCTTGATCTGCTTTGTAATAAAATAAATAGTAATTTTTCAGAATCAATTTCATTTTTTCTGTAAAGTAAATTTTTTTAAACCGTAATATCTTATTTTCAGTGAATAAAACGGAAATGCATATTTCCAAAACCGGGTCAAATCAAGAATTGGAACTACCTCCACCAATAGCATGATAACTACAAAACGAAAAGAGCTAGAAAGATAAAATTTTGTACACAGATTTATCATCCATAGGGTAAACACCTGTCAAACTCTGAGCCAAACTGGAAAAGGAGTTGACCGTCTGTCGACCTGTACTTTGAGAAATATGTAAACGTGGTAACTCAAAAACGTAAAAAATTGAACTGTAAATTTGATATGGGATTTTGTGACTACAAGTATAGTGTTAAATCAAAATTTTGTTTCATTCGGTTTGTAAAAACGTGTCTAAAACACAATTTCGATTTTCGAATAGTGATTAATCGCCAAAAAACTCGATAAGGACCGCACAATTGATACAATAAAGATGCTAAATCCACACTGAAGGTTAATATTCCTTAGTTATTGTACACTAATTCCGTGGAACGCATTTTCTGCGATAACACCTTTATAAGAGTGAATACGAGAAAGTTTTGCGGAAACCACTGCTATTGATTTGAACTCGTTTTACAGCTTCATTTTCGTTGGAAATTTTAGCCGCAAATACTTTCTTCGTATAATGAAACATTTGATGGGGGGGGGGGATATCAGCTACAACATTTCAGGTAACAAAAATAAAACTCCAATTTCTGTCATTTAAAAGAAGTTTAGTTTAGTTTAGTTATATTAAGTCCCGTTGTGAAGCAACATTAGGGCTATTTTGGGATGTACCTCGTAATTTTGAACTGCGGTCAGATGACGAGGACGACACCTGAACTGGCATCCCCCTCTCCACACCGCACCACACCACCGGGAGGACGTTTGGTCTGACGGATTTAACGTGCAACAAACCCCCTTACACGACGGTTATTCGGTGGAATAGGGTCACGAACCTGAAACCCTACGCTCACAAGCCGAAACCTTACCACCAGGCCACCGCGGCCCGTCATTTAAAAGAAATTCATGAAGTTCAGTGTATGCCAAAAGACAACTGTTAAATCTGGTTTCTGAAGAATTGATGAAAAACCAATGAAATATTTGAAATAACTCTGAGGAAATATTGATAAGCATGCAATTAATGCTTTTCCGAGATATCTTAAAAACCGCTCGCATGAAGCGTCTTTTAGTATTTTTAATCTCAAAACTGAGTAATGATAGTGATGAATGTGCAATCCGTCGACCAAATGATTTCACACATCACCTGTAACCTTCACAAACAAATGTAATGTTTTCTTCTCTCCGCAAGGCTCAACACAGTAAGTACCGCACCACTTTGCAAAAGATGGAAGAAAATAGAAACAAAACGAGCCGTATCCCGATTTAGCTTGAGGTCTAGAACGTTCCGCGTAGACATACATCTATGGCGATTACTGATGAAATTTCTACAGTTCACGGAGAGAGACAGCGAGACTCGTTTTTCGTCACGCAACAAGGCACAACTTGTTACGTTTTGTGACTGACTACTGGTAAGCATCGGAACACATAAATCTGGACCAGCCTACTTAACGCTGAGATGCTCAAGCGTCTCGGTTATTTGTTTATGACCCTAGCACGTCAGAAAGTGCAATATCTCTGTCACTAGAAAATCAAGTGCAGCGTGACGCCGGTTTCCTGCGACGTCAATGCCAAGACTCTGAAAGAGAAAGTCTAAACAAAGTAGCCACCGAAAGACTTACGAAAAATACTTGTTGCTTAAAAGAAACCAGTTCTTTAGAGTTTCTAACATAACATCAGTTTTATTTCTTCTATCACATTTAAACAGAATAAAAGCGAATGATTACTAAAACAGAAGTAAGCGACAAAAGCAAATCCTACATTTTAAAATATCAATCTTAGTAAGTTCTTGATTTTTTAATGCAAATTTTGATAAGATTAGTCCACTATAAAGTGAAATTCAAGATGGCATGTTGGAAACTAAATTGAAATTTATCTCTGCAAGTAGTCAGTTATTAAGTAATATCAAAATTAACTAAGACCAATACTTTCTCTTAATTACATATATTATTTTTATTTCAATTTAGCTAGATTAGCATTCTGTTATGAAGCTGCCTGAGGGCCATTTTAGGCTTGGTTTGATTTAGTTATATAACGTCAACAATAGGACTATTTGGGAACGGACTTCTTAATTTTAAACCGCGATCGGATGATGAGAACGATACCTGAGCTGGCACTCCCCTCTCCAAACTTTCACACCACACCAGTAGCCATTTTAGGAGACTCGTTATTTTAAACCACGTTCAAATAATGAGAAAAAAAAAATACTGCAGCCGTCAAATCCTGTCTCCAAGTAACTTCAGATTACACCACATTTCATTCACAACAGATTTAACCAGTTTATTATTTTTGACGAGTATATTCGTCATAGAAAAAGTACATTTTGCTTTATAACGAGTTCATTCGTCAGGAGTAATAAGTAGTGACAATTTGCAGTTTGATTAACAATTTTAGTAAAGACTCAAACATATTCATAAATTTCAAGATGTTTAAAATATTTTAAGGCCAAGTCGAAATCAAAGGAACAAATAAAAGACTATTATACGTTGTACCATGTTTTGCTCAATACAATTCCCTAACAGCAAATTAAAATAATAAATTAATTTTTTTTTGTGTTGTTGTTGTTTTTTCGTTTATATGCAAAAAAAATGTATATTAGTTTAAGTAAACAAATAAATGTGATTATTGAAATTTAAAAAAATAAAAGTCATTTCATTACAACATAATTTCATATTACACAAACTCCGTGTTTGACGAGTATGATCATCACCGCTCAATTTTTGAGACACAATTTAGATACACATTTTTCGAAGAGGTCGAAGCAGTTAACTGGTTAATGTGCATTAGGCCTACATGGATAGCAGATCATTAGTAGAATCTGAAATCTACAATCTTTTTTCTCCAAAACCAAATCACAGACATAAGTCCTCTTTCTGAATAGATTCGAATATAAACAGATTTTATTAAGGCAGAGTTCTAAAAAAAGCAACAACGTTTATGTTATTTTATATATATATATATATATATATTTCAATGTCTCTATTGCCCACATTACTACTGCTCTTTAATATAAAGTACGTTAAAACAGTTATTTTTAAAACTTTCCCTCACGCTTCCATTTAGCCGAAACTCAAGCTACACTTAGCTTGAAGACATTACAATTCTACAGAAATACATGGGCAACAAATTAAGATGTTATTAAACTTCTAATTTAAAGTGATTAATTTTTACAAAATATTTTACTTTTCATGAAATTCTGAATTATTGACTGTTAATGTGTTTTCGTTACGTCTTAGCAACTTTTTATTTTAAATTCTCAGAGTCATTTCATATTTCGTTCATTTTATTTAATGATTATAAGGATCAAATTGACTTTCGTTATGTCTGCAGAATACTTAATATTAACTTCCTTGTTAACCGTTTGACCTACGAATTTATCAACCTCTTCATTAGATGATATCCAGTTTGAGACATTCATTATATTAGATATAATATATACGAGAATGTAAAAAGCTCGAGACACATAAACATGCACAATGTAATTTACGTATTTTAGATTAATTGTTGCTTTTACTTAATTAGATTTAAATATCAAAAATTTTGTAATTCGGTGCACGGATCAGACTTGTCGTTGTAAGAAGTTTACAACCAAACTGTTATTTATTTAAGTATCTTATCTTAGTTATCGTCTACATCGAAACAAAAAATAAATGGCATTGAGACATTCAGTGACCTCAGGAAAAATAGATCTTGAAATAACTTGCCAGCTTCCTTATCTTGGATTGCCTCTATTAGGATTCAATATTCGATTTGTTATGCATCAATTCCACTTCCGTGCATAAAATTATTTTCAGTAAACTAAAGATTACAGGAAAGAAACAGCATTACTGCATTTTTATTTTTCCGTATACAAAGTAAAGAGATTAGTACAAAGTACTTTAGGCATTATGTATGTCTAGGGACAAAAAAATTTAATCCATCTCTTAGCTAGATGGATGAAATTTGGTAACTGGATTTTACACAAATTTGTAGGTTTCCGTCAAATTTTGAACGAAATCCATTCAGAGGAAGGCTATCTGTCTGACTGTTTGAGTACAAGTGTACTCGATAAACATGAAACATGGCATAAAGGCATAAAATATAACACAAAAACTAGATATATAAATGTGGCATCTAAAATGTAGATTCTTATCCAGTTTTGGTCCAAATCTGTGAAAGTCAGTCTATATCCTTGCAAACATGTAAACGCAGTAAATACTCATAAAAGCAATGATTCAGTAAAAATTCTAGATTCATGCCAAAGAGCTATATTTCTTAACTACTGTTCGCAAGGCATTCGTGGCTTTACTCAAAGTTCACAATTTCACGCGAAGGGGATACGACCTTTATTGAAGAACCTACAAAAAAGTTTCGAGCGAAACCACTCTGGCTAGTATCATCTGCTATGATTTAAGAAACTAGAAACCATGTACTTAGGATGAAAGGCAATAAATGCACTGTGTACAACATTTTTTTTTTTTTTTTCAAAAAATGCAGAATTAACAAAAAGAATATTTATTAAGTAATAACAGCAGAAATTATTTTCCATATGTTTGAAGACAATTTCTAAATTTCACTTTATTTTATTTATTAATACAAAAACTATAAAATTCAAATACATTTTTAAAAATTGTACATTCACTTTATAAAATAAAAATTTTGAACACTGAAGATCTTTTAAGGAAAAGCTTTATAATGAAAAAGTACTGAATAAAAATTCACACTTTTATGTTTTGATTTCAGAACTATAGGAAATTATTGAACAGTTACTAAACTACTGTCTAAATTATTTTATCGGCAAGAATTAACAAAATAAATATTAAAGATGATAAATATCAAAACTGTATAAACTATAAAATTATTTAACTAAATTTATTATTACAAAAACTGTAGAATCTAAATACTATTTTTTAAATCTATATTCATTTTTTACGAAAAAAAAAATTCTAAATAATTAAGATTTTTTAATTTTATAAGAAAAATAATATTGAATGAAAATTAGTATGATGTCTGATTTTCAGTCTGATATGTTTGATTTTCAGAACTGTAGAAAATTACTCAACAATAATTAAACCCTCATCAAAATCATCTTGTCAATGGAATCAGCAAAGAGAACACTAATGATGATAAATATCAAAACTATTAGAAATATCAAATGTTTGAAAAGTAAAAAAAAAAAAATTAGCAAAACAGTAATTATTGAGAACTGTTTTTTTTATTTATTTATTTATTAAATTACACAAAACACAATCACCACATGTACTTCTTAGTAAATACCCAATTCCACAGCAAGTAATAGGATTATCAAATGCGTGGTTGAATGTTAGTTTTAAATGTCATCTTCAGAGGACTAATATTTCTACGAATAACTGTTTTCAAAATATAAAGATTAAAACAGCAGTCAATTCTCAAACAATTATGCACAGTCACAAATTAAATACATTTATGCTAGCCACAATTCCCATCAAATAAACAAATGATCCTTTAATGTTACGCATTCATTCAAAACCTAGTGATTTAACTGAGAACCCCAAATTATATCTTATTCGTATTGCTAATAATCCAGTATGTAAATCATTTGCCAATGAAAATCACAGAGCGAATATAAACTGAACTTATTATTTAAAACAGACTCGAGTATTTTAAAGTCATGTATCGCATATTCAATTTACGGTCATGTTTATAACTCTTGTATATAATACACGATACTTTCATACAAGATTCATCATAATTAAATTTTCAAATCCCTCACAGTAAATAAAAATTGCTCTATAATATTTTATTGTGAAATAGTATCTTTCTCCGACTATATTACGAGTTACCTGAAGTTTTAAGCCGACATATAATCCGAGTTTACCTTACTTGTTATGTAAACATCTCCTCCTTTCATCTTTCCTCTCACCTTCATTTTGACTCAATGAACACATCTTGGCGCATACGCAAAAGCGGAGTGGGTTTTAGAATCCGAGTATGAACAATTTTCAGCATTTAATATATTTTCTTCTATATTTTTCAGAAAATCAAAAGTATAGCGATGTAAAAAGACGGGGGAAAATAAATCGGAAGTAACCTCTTACATATATAAATATGCTATACAATTTGAGACTAACAAAAATAACTGAAAACGACTTCAAAATAACTGAATAATAAATTCCCGATATCAAGATTTAGCTGTTATTGCTAAATGTTGTCAACAATTAATTTTTAAAAGCAAATTATCAACTAAATATCCATTTTTTTAAACTGCCCTCCATGAATGAAAAGCAAATTACAGTTAACAATCGAGGAGGAGCAACGAAAGCGTTCAGAAGTAACAACAGGCATCTAAGTGAATACCCATTAATTTTCTCTTCGCACTTGATAAGTCTTGGATAAAATTAACCTTCCAGCTGTATACATTAGCCTTTTGAGCTAGTGACTCAGTGTACCTTCTCCATAA
The DNA here is from genome assembly GCF_947563725.1 of Argiope bruennichi. Taxonomy (NCBI): domain Eukaryota; kingdom Metazoa; phylum Arthropoda; class Arachnida; order Araneae; family Araneidae; genus Argiope; species Argiope bruennichi. The sequence continues at coordinate 52,018,538 of NC_079152.1, read as the reverse complement.
TGTGGATTTACTCAGCCGTGTTTTGTTTACATCTCATCACCACTGCTTAACTTATCAAATACCCATAAAACGAGAATTTACATTTTCGGCATGTACTGTACATAGAAGATGTCATTTTTCGACTCATAATCATGTCATCCCCCCCCCCATCCCAATTTTCGCAATCTTAAATGAGGGTACGCAGGAATAAGAAAATTTTAAATCTAGGTGTTTCTTGTATTATATTTCGTTTGCCTTTAATGGAGAAGCCGAGAATTCTTTTTCTGAACTCATGCAATGCCACTTGTTCGCGTTTGGTTCCGTGGATTAAGAAGTCTTGTCGTTTATAAACATTTCGATGTTGTTTAATATGATTTTTTATAATTTTTAACTTTTAAGGTAATTGACTTCTTTTCTTCAGCACCATTCATGTAAATAAATTATGTATGGATAAATTAAAAAAAGGTAATTTATTACACTAAAATTAAAAATTGCATTTTCCAACGCAACACAAAAATAATCACAATTCCATGCACGGTATTGGCACTGGTGTTATTTAATATTTATTCTTAAGGTGTCTAAAAAAAATAACAGATGATATTAGATTAATTTTTTTCTTCCTATTTATGATGCATCACCCTCTAATATCATGGATATGAAAAATAAACAAATCTAATATCATGGGAGTAATTTCACCTCAAGAAATGAATTTTATTTCACAAATTTAACGGACATAAGAAATAATATTAGGTACATAACAGAAATTACATATTAAATAAAAATTATAAAATTTATTTTTTACAGATTTAGCAAATAATATTGCAGCGCATTTTACAATTGAAGCTGGTACATACCGTATATCTTCCAGAATATTTCCTATCTTTTTCCCCATACATTTTCCTTGCTTAGATGGGGATAATAATATTGGCAATGTTTCCTCCACCTTTTCATCAAGTATTTCTAATACTATTTTCCACAGATTGTATGGCAAATTCGGTAATTTAATCATTCTTTAAGAAATTTATCAATGAGAGGAAAACTTTATTCTAACAAATAACTTCAAACTCCTAAAGAATTACTGTTTTCGTCTTACCTTTTGGTTCGAGAATTGGTCTTATTATATTTCTAGCAGAAACTTTGCGTAGAGTTGATGCCTTTGTTCAAAATTTATACTTACTTTTACCTTTTAAAATATTTCTTAGGAAAGGATAGAGGTACCAGCTATTCATTACACCATGTATCATTATTTAAATCCGCTTTCTTTCTACGAATTGGGACTTATTGAAGTCGCTCATCCATATCTAAACTGGAAAATATTCCCCGAAAACTTTTTACGATTACTGGCAGTCACTTTTTCATCACTTATAAATTTCAGCACTTCTTCCCATGTCATTATCAATTAAGTTGACATAATCATTCTCCAAAGCATCGTATTCTTCATTAGTTTGCATTGTCCTCTTAATCCATAAAAGCATACATATCCTGGCATACTTTTTTTTTTCATTTCATCTTTCTTTGAGGAAGAGAAGGGCCAAATTCCTTACTACAAAATTATCTATACAGTAATAAAATAAAATGAACAAACACAGTTTTAAAATAATTATTTGTTTATCTCTCAGTTCTTATCTGTCTTACTAGAAACAAAAATTATAAGTATGATACTTAAATAACAAATTAAACCCTCGCGAAGTAATTTAAAAAAAACATACATTTATGGTATCACGGGTGAAATATCACACCATTTCAGTTTTCTTTACTGCACAGCTAACGAAGTATATAAAGTGAACTTTTCATAATAACGATATAGATGATTAGTGGAAAATCAATTTTACCGGTAGAAAAGCATTTTACAAGGAATGATTTTTCACGCGTGATATCTTTTAAGGATTAATAATGATATAAACAACAGTTAGCATTATTGCATGTTTTCGTTTCTAAAACTAGTGGAAATCGTCTCCCCGAAACTTTCTCGAATACTCTTTAATAAAGATATCCCAGATAACGTTTTACATTGCATTGGCGTACAACAGTTACAAAATACTAATCACTAGAGTGAATTTAGCATTTTTTCTGAATCTATCGTATTATCATTGGAGTTTTTTTGGCGATTAATCCATGGAATGTGATTAACAATATCCGAAAATCGAATATGTGTTTTAAATGCGTTTCTCGCAATCAATTTAAACAAAAAAAAATTTCACAGAATTACACTTGTGGATTCAAAATCGCGTACTAAATTTGATATATTAAGTTAATGCGCTTTTGAATTATCGTGTTTACATGTGCCTGAAAACACAAACCAACAGACAGTCAACCCCTCGTTGGATTTAGTTCAAAATTTGATGTCTACACTACAGATGTTGAATACGTATACTGAAGGTTATCCATCTAGCTCTCTTCGTTTTGCAGTTATCCTGTCAACTTATATTCGAACAGCCGGTCAGACAAACTTCCTCTGAATGAATTTTGATCAAAACTTGATAGATAAAAATTTGATGTAAAGACCATATACCAAATTTCATCCGCCTATCTCAAAGCATTTAGGAGTTATCTTTGTCACAGATAAACAAATGCACATTTTGCAAAAATGTGTTTTTCAAATTAACGGAAGTTTAAAACGTAAAAATTCGTCAAAATCTCGAATTCGATTTTTTTTTTTCGACGATTACAATACTTTCTCTATACTACATACAAGAAAGAAAAAAAAAAAAAAAAAAGGGAGGAGTTGGAAAATGTAAGATAAAGAGGAGTAAGAAAATGCAAGTTCAATATTTCAATTATTACTATTCTTATTTCTACCATTACAAATCATTTTTTGCGGAAATTTGTCTGCATACCCAAATATTAATATATACTGTGAGAAAAATTACAGCATAAATAAAATATAAATATTTATGCAGGCATTTTTATCAGATTGAATTACAAACGGTTAAGGAAGACGGTAAATTTTACGTTTATCAATCTAAAACATCTACGTATATTTCTGCTTGAAATAATAATAAATATTTCAGAAATGTAGAGAAAATGGAAATTTCATTTCACACATTTCATATAATATTCATATGTTGTTAGAAAATCTTCATATATTAATGATGCGAAAGTGTAATTCACTAAGTTGTAAATGTGAGGAAGTTAGTAAAAATTGCAAATCGCGAGTAACTCTAAATAAAAAAATTTCCATATTTTAAATTTCAATCAATGTTCTTCAAATCAGGAAGACACACTTGAGTTCTTATCTCTTTATTTGATTTATTCTCGTTCGTTTTGAGCGAGGAGTTCTCAGCTGAATATGTAAATTTTCATATGCTTCAGCTCTTATAAAGATCAGCCCATGGGAGTCACACTGACAAGGCAAACTTAACCGCGGAGGTCATTTAACTTCACGTTGTTTACATTGAGCTGTAACGTAAGGCAGCGCGAAGCATATATATGAGATGTAATGTATTCCAAAATATAATTAGCATAGTATGCTTAAAATGCAATAAGTGGTGATCAATGAGTAATACTGAAGTGATTGATGGTAACTCAAGTGACATCAATCATATGACAAACTGAATTGCGCATGCTTGTCCAACAATATGTTACCTTATGTTTTGAGGTCAAGTCACTTCCTCTTCGATAAGAAGTAAATGAATTCCTATATCAAATTATATAAACGCACATGGCCTACGTGAGCATAAACTGATCCCAACAATACACACACATAAGAGAAAAAAATGGGAAACACTGGAAGTAGTCTACTTGAAACTTGACCACCTATTCTCTAATAAATGCACTTGTATTTATTAGCCGCGCGCCTTGGCGAATAATAGTAAAGAAAAGGCCTATTACAGTGAGATCTTTGCCGTTTCATCGCTAGGATATGATAAACAAACAAATTTCAAGAAACAGAATATCAATCTCGGGTCTTTTTTTTTTCTTTCCCTGAACGAATAAAACTAAAACAGTACAATTGTAATTGCAAAACCACAAATAAAATTTCTTATATTTATATAATTGCTTTTTTGAATTCTCATTTACATGCTTGCGAAAGCACAGACTTACAGACAGTCGTTTCAAATTTTGAATACTCCCTTGAAGGAGTATACAAAATTTCATACATACTTACGCTTAAAATGTTAAAATTTGTACCAAATTTGACCCATTTAGCTCTCTTTGTTTTGTAGTTATCATTTTAAATTACATTCGGACAGCCAGACTTTCGCTGAATAGATTTCATTTAAAATTTGACAAATCGACACATTTGGAAAGAAGACCATAAAGTCATAGTTCTAAAAATGTGTTTTTTGGACTGTGACGTGTGATCAGAAATGTCAAAATGTCGAGTTCCAAATTTCCAAGGTTTTCACTTTGTATACTTCATATACAAGAAAATAGTGAGCTTAAATTTGCATTGTTTTGGTCTACTTTTGATTTTTAAATATTGCATCACCAAAAGTAATGTAATTATCAAAAAATATCAACTAGATATTTTTCTACATCTCCACGCTACAGACAGGCAAAAATACATTTTTGGAATTATGTTTGTCTGTGAAGATAATTCAAAAATCTTTTTTACCAAATAAATGAAAGTGGCATGCTTATTTTACACCAAAATTATAGAATTCTGTTCAAATTCTCAACGATATCCCACGGCAGGCAGTTTATATCTTCGAGCATCTAACTTCAAAATGAAAAGAGTTATATTGGCAAAATTTGGTAAACAATTTTAGCATTCACAGTATATCAGTAGCGCGGGAAATTCTGAAATAAATTCGTCAACGGCGTGAGTCTCTAAATCTACATATTTACATAAGCGCGATGACACAAAAAGGCAGGCTTAAAAAAATGTAATTTGGAATATTATTTTATTACTAAATTTGTTCTAGATCAAATTTTGTTTCCTACCAATAAAATGGATATCTAAATTCCTTCTTTATAAAAAGAAAGGGGGGGGGTCGCTCATGTGCAGGACTGAAGATAAAAAATTGAATACTCGTCCCATTCATCGACTTGTCCAAGGTCTAAAATTTTTAGGAAAAACAGGGGACGATATCTTCTTTATTAGGGAGTATGCGAGAAAATTTCAGGAAAACTACACCAGCTAGCATATTTGGATGATGTATCTGCCTCTAATATATAATCTAAGTGGAAAAATTGCAATTTTGTAGCTTCAATAGATATGGGATGAAAAATTTTAATGTTCATATAAAATAAGGCTTCTTAAATGTCGTAAAAAGAATAACAAGGAGCACTTCGATCAGGTTCTCCAATATCAGCGGGTAAAATCTGATTTGCAGAATTTCTTTAACTTTTACATAAATAAACACAAACATTTTTTTTTCGCTTATCATTATATTTCCATTTAGATAAACGCTTAAATCTACGCAAATATTTTTTTAATCCCAACAGTGTCATGATTTATAAAAGTTTAAAAATTCTGAAATTTGTAGATTTACGGCCTTTTGACATTTAGGTCATACGATCATTTGCAATGTCTAACGTATCTTCTTTTTGGCAATGATTTGCATAAAACAAAATTGCAGAAACCGAGACACACCATAAAACAAACCATATCAATTTAAATTATAGAGAAAACATTAGACTAAAAAAAAAGCTGAAGTATGAAGACGAACCTTTGTATTTGATTTTTTTAATTCAGATCTGAATCTTATTCTTCATTATACTTCGGAATTTTTATATTACTCCGTTATTAAACCGTTTTTGTTTATTTTGAGAAAGTTTAACAAAAACTGATCAGACAAAAGAGAATTATACGAACTTTCTGTAATGGAGTTTTGTTTTACTATTACGCATGCATTTTGAAGTAAGAACATTCAAGGCATCCTCTATTCAATTTATATACGAATGCGAATGATCTTAGAATGACAAACGATTAGAATACTTCGGATTGATGAGTTTCGCGTAAAATAATACCGGGAGAGAGAGATTCTATCTGGCGGCTCTGATGTATACAAGAAAGGAGTGCGGTCGAGTTACCTTCAGTTTACGATGATGAGTGAGTCGTATTCCTTGAATGATATGGTATGGACAGTAATGGGGGCCACTTTACGTCCAACTCAAGTGTCCTACTAAATGATAAGTGATTGACAGACGCACTACAGTATGGCAGGAGTGGATCATTTATAGCACAGATAAATCAAAAAGAATGTAAAAGAAATTTCCTTTGCAAAATAATTCGATATTGGTGAATATATTTTAAGTAGTATTTTACAGCAGTGGATAAATTTTGTTTCTTCTGAAGAGAAACCAACTTTCTATAATTATTTCAAATAACCATATTTTTTTTTTTTTTTTTTTAGCAAACTTCATTCTTAATACTTTTAGACGAATTGAAAGAGAATAGAATGCTAATTTCCAGAACAGGGCATGCAATGGTGTTTTTCTACAAAGCATTTTGAAAATTTTGAGTAGGATGAAATAAACAATTTCTTATTAATAATTATCATAACAGTGCCTGTTCACTTGATTTTTCTTACAAAATTATCAATTGATGACACTTTATTTTTCTCCCACAATCAAATTTTCAGATTTAATAAAGGCATTTTTGAAAACTATTCAAAATTAGACAGAATTGATTAGACAGAATTCAGAATATGTGAAAGCAAATAATAAAATCTTTTATCTTATTCTTCATTTTTAGTTTACTAAACCATATCCATTAAATGGGTGGCTTGGAACTTTTGATTTCTGTGAATTAACAATATAAGGTTAAAACAATGAGCAAGAACACAGCTGCTTGCTAACAGAATTGTGGTGAAAATCAAAAATTATTTTATAAATCATGCTTTATAAACTGCTTAAAATTTTCAAAAACAATATTTTTCAGTTCTAAACATAGCATAAGATGTTCAACATCCAGAAACATTAAATAATAAAATAATAAATTAAAAAGTAATATTCGAAATAATACCATTAAATATTACACAGATCCTGAAACAAATATAAATTTTTAATGAAAAGTTTAATTATTACAAAGGACAGACTACAATTAAAATAAAGGATGGCAAAATCATATTTTCACAACTCATGTAAAAATAAAATTTTTTAATTTTGCTCTTAAGTGAATACTGGTCGTATTAAATATCACAGGTGAAATAAATTAAATTTTTAAAAAAATATTAATCTGGCTGAAAATGCTTAGAGCAAATTATTACAGAAATTCATAAAACCATCCACTCAATGCCAAATAATACAATAAAATTACCAAATTTTAGTAAATTTAAAGCTTACTTTGTCATATTATTATGTGCTCGTGGGTAATGTAGAATTTTAAAAATTTAATAAACTTCATCTTAGATACGATGTATATATTATTTAATTTTAACACATCTAAATATTATTTACATTTCATTTATTAGTTTACTGCTTTTCATTTAAAAGAATGGATAGCAAATCAATACTGAGAATATGCAAAAGTAATAATTAAAATGAGTGAAAAAAAAAGCCTAATTAGATCAAAGTATAAATTTTTGATCGTAAAAATATATAGATAATTTTATACCTTTTATATATATATAACTAACATGAATTTTAATAGCATAAACCAAGCTTTTTCTGTAATAAAATGGGAAATTAATGGTTTCGAACAATTTTAAATTTTCTCTACTAATAAAAAAAATTATGTATTTCAATTTAAAAAATATTTTATTAGTCCACAAAGTTTGCTATTAAATTCATATGAACCACTAAATTTCATTTACATGAAACTTAAAAGTAGGAAATTTGTCGTAAAGGTTTTTAAGCAAAAAATTAAAGATATGTTTTAAAAAATGCTAATTTCAAAAAAAGAAATGCATTTTTTTTTCAACTCCCATTTTATTGCAACAATCACAAATAAAGCAAACAAAATCTTATAATCAACAAATTTAACTTCAATTAATTAAAAACAAATCAATTATAAAAAGAAACACCAAATAATTCATTTTGATGAATAATGGGAGTGGAAGGTTGCAATCTGAAGTCGAGCATGGGGTATTTTGAGACAGATCTTTTATGTTTGAAGACAGTTTATATGACAAGAATAATACCCAAGGTAGCACTCTGATCCCAAATCTTTCATGTTACAACAATATGACTTGGAGAGAGAAGTAATTTTTTAAATTCTTAATTATCCCATATAAATCATGTACAGTTATTTACCTCAGGTTCTTTAGGCTCTTGAAATCGTACACTACTTCGTCCTTCTGAAGAAAATTTGGATATATTTTCATAATCATGATCAGCAAATTCTCCTTTAGGTGTTTCTGAAAATAGAATAGTTGCTTTTTTTTAATTCATTCAATAAATTCAAGTACAACAACCAGCATATAATAACGCAATATGCAATCCTGTTTAGGAAATATCTCATAATCAATTGATTTTATATCAGAGTATTATGCATTTGTACTAAATATTTGGACAGGTAGCATTTATTAATAAATTCTGATTTAAAAAAAGAGGTATATTAATTAAAAGTAACTAAGTAGTGTTTCAAAAATCACATAAATTTTTCACAAATAAGTATAATTTTCAAACATAAATTTTTCTATCAGTTGAATCAAGTTCATTATATTATAATTTTTTAACTTAAAAAAAATATGAAAAATTAAAAAGCATGAATGCAAATTATGTATTAATAGATTGATAAAACAATTTATATGGGACTTTTTATAAGTGGAAATTTAACAAAATATATATTGAATATTAAGTCAAGAAAATAGATAAAATGATTTATTAAAGACTTCAAATACAAATCAACAAAAACAAAGACCCCAAAAATATCCACAAACTTTACAATACTCCTTCCTCCTTTTGAAATTTTCATTCCTTAGTAATTATTTTTATGTTGTTATAATATGGATGGATAAACTATTTCAAAAACTAGTCAGGAAAGAAAACAAAACAGAAAGAAAAAGTAATGAAAAAATATTTGGTCAGCTTATATATTTTATTGTATTACTCAATAAGATCTCAAAACATAGAATTTTCAAAATTCTTTAATATTGATTGTATACTGCATTTCAAAAACTATGGTTTTTACTTAGTCGCAGTTTACCCATCATTGTGAACTATAGTTTTCAACTATTCTTTATTAAATAAGGAGAATATAGAGTGCAGAATATTTTACAAAATATTGCAGCACAAAATTCCTATTCATGAGATGGATACTACCAAGGACAGAGAAAAAAAAAAACCAAAAAGTTAATTTTTTTTAAAAGTCAAATAAGATGAAAAAAAAGAAAAAAAAAAAAGGAAGGAGAAAAAAATGATAACACATATCTTCATTGTACTGAACTAATCCTGAAACATAGGATATTCACAATTTTAAGAACATATCTAAAATTCCTTATTGGCTCAGTTTAAATATCAAATTCAAATACGATAGATCAGAAAATGGAACAAAAAGTAAGTAAAACACTACAGATGTATGAACTACAATCAGATGTAAATGGTATTCATGAAGCATTACAAATTATTATTTGATTAAAAATATGTATTTTTATATTAATCAAAATAACTTCAATTAGAATATATAAAAGTGTTCACAATACACAGAAGTTAATTTTAAAATTTAATATTAACTAATAATATTTTTAACATAGCCTCTACAACCATTAATTTCTACAAAAAATATTTGTTCCTAAAGAATTTTAGATTTCTAACATTAGTTTAAAAAATGTTTCAAAATGTTAAAAAAAAAAAAATAGCTTTATTCTTAATCAAAAAATGAAATAAAAAATAAGTAATAAAACAATATAAGATTTATTTTAAGAAGCATTAAATACAGAAGAAAAAATAAAAATAGTGCAAAGAATTTGAAAAATCAACAAATTAAAATGTTTTCTATTTAACAAATTCAATTTCAATTAATTCCAAAAAAAATATATAAAAAAATGCCTTTTTTAAACACTAAATTATTGTATGCATATTCTATCCTATTTTAACAAATTATTTATTTTATAAATAAAATACTTTTTTAACGCTTAAATTGCATCAAGATGATTAAAAATAATTCCATGTCAAAAACAGTAAAAGTTTCAAATGCACGATAAAGCAATTAAATAATTTTTCATCTTTTATACACATTTAAAACAAATAATTTTTTTCACCATATTATTAAAAATAAATTCAGTTCTTACCTTCGCCTTGATAATCCGGCATTGGAGGGGCCGGGGGATTTTTCTTCTGTCCAAAAACTAACTGCTTTAATATCTTAGCCATATTTTTTAATGTTTTTGTCCAACTAAAATGAAACTAATGCACCTGTCAACAGTCAACACAAGATACCAATTCACTGATGAGTCATCAGCAGGTTTTTTAGCGAAAATACAGATCTGTTGTGGCTCTTACATCTTGTAATTTTAGTCTACTGTAAAACTAGATATGAACACTAATAATAAAGTAATTAGCTTCGAACTAAAGAGCGAAGTATACACGTGTTCCCCAAGCGCTAAAACATAAGTATTCAAACACAAGCAGAACAACTTTCGAACTCGAACATGCTCACACTGCTTTCAGAATTTGGCAGCTCTTTGAAAAGTTACCAACCAAAACAGAGTTTTAACAAAGCGGAAGATTTTAACTCGATGGTTTCTCTTTTCATCACTAGAGGGCTCTAGGCAACAAGTTATATTGTCTTTTGAGGACGACCGTGAAAAAAGAAATAATAAAACTTTTGCAAATGATGCAATCTTCAAATTGAACTGAAAATGTAGAATGGAAGGGAACTCATTAACAAGAGTATCTTATCTTGTGGGATAATTGCATTATAACCAAAAAGCGCTTATGATTCAAGAAGCGGTGCTGTTTTTAAAGATTAGTGAATTTATACATGCATATGATTTTATTTTGATTTTAAAAAAGATAATTTAATTACAGTGTTATATATGCCAGAAGTAAAGATATGATTCGGGCTCTTAATTAACAGAGAAGAGAATATGAACAATAAAATGGAAAAGAATTACGACACTTAGAAGTTTATGACAGTTTATAAAATATTGATCAGTTCATGTCAAAATTGTTGATAAATTTAAAACAAATAAATCAATATATAATTACTTAATATATTTACATCGATCAAATAAATGTCCTAAAATAAATTGTCATAGCAACTTGAACTTCGTTTGCTTGAATAATGTTGTTTTTCTTACATTTTTAATTAACATATATATACTTTTAGTTTAATTAAATTAATAATTAAAAAGAATTTATTAAAATTCAGTGTTTTATTATAAAAATTTAAATATTAGATATTTTTCTGCCTTTTTTAATAAAATAAATATTTAGAATAGAACAGAAAAATACTTTTCTTTATTGTAACTGTTAATATACGAGTGGCTTGCCAAATCCAACTTCGAAAATATGCCTCTTTGCAAATTTTTAATTTAGAGAACAAGATACTTTTTTTTCCTCTTCGGTTTATTTTATTATTATATAGGTATTTTTGCTTTCCCATAAATGCATTCAAATTTTTAATTATGATTCTAATTGGCCAATAAATTACTCAAATCCAGGGAAATTAAATTTGTTAAAACAGTCTGGTTTTTATGAGAAGAATGGTCTTTAAGTCATATTGTAATAGCACAAGGTCGGACTTATTCTCTTTGGTATTTAAATTATGACTATTCAATGAAAGGCAATAGAAGACTACCTGAGTAGCGATAATAAATGTTGATTTCTTTTCTGAATGAGGTAGAATTTCTCTTGCTTCTAAAACAGTGAGCTTTTATCATTTTTTTTTTCTAAGCCCGTGGTAATATTAGTAAAACAAAAATATCTTCAAAGTCAGTAATACGCCAAAAATGTTTCAATCCACAGATTTCCTTTTTTAAAAATTATTATTAAGTGGAAATATTCGCTCGTTTGCAATTTTCTGAGGATTCGAAGATTGTAGATCCGCTTTCTTTCTTTCCAAGATACGGAATCTGAGGGTTTAGTTTAATTCAATTACGTTGAAGTCCAGTTCTAAAGCAATTCGTGAGCTATTTCTGGACGGACCTCGTAATTTTGAACCGTGGTCAGATGACGAGGGTGACACCTGAGCTGGCACCTTCTTCTCCACACCACACCGTGTCAGCAAGAAGACTTTCGGCCCTGATGGATTTAGCATACACCAAACCTTCTTACACGAGAGTACTTCAGTGGAATCGTGTCTCGAACCTGAAACCCTTCAGTTTCGAAACCGAGGTCTTACCGCCAGGTCACCGTGGCCCTCTGGAATCTGAAGGAAACCTTGTTGAATTAACGATGGCAAAGAAAACAATCTCCAGAAAAGTGCTAGAGTTGGGAAAAATCACCAAATATTATTCAAATGAATAACTTATGCATGGGAACTGAAAAGTATATTAGCATGGTTTTTCGCACGATTAAAAAATATTTTCTTCCATTGGGGCGAAATTTTTTACATTTTTTACTTTCTCGTATACATAATATAGAGAAAGTAGAACAATCGTCAAAAAATTCGAAATCCAGATTTTGACGTATCTCCTGTTTTAGACCTCCCTAAGTAAAAAACAACAACCTATTTTTGGAAAATATCTGTCTGTTAGTGACAAAGATAATTCATAAACGGTTTTGAGCTAGGCGGTTGAAATTTGGTTTACGGTCTTTATACCAAATTTGTATATTTTTATCAAGTTTGAGTAAAATCTGTTCAGAGGAAGTCTGTCTGTCCGACTGTTCGAATATAAGTTACACGATAATGCTTATAGTTTTAAGTAAATCGTTTTTTAAGTAGTTTTTTAAATCTGTTTTCAACCGATTATTTTAAACCATTCGTTTTATTTTCTTAGTGTTTGATGTATTTAAAATTAAACATTATTAATTAATCGATCTGCTCATGATGAGTTGAGAAAATTTTGTTGGCAAATTCTTGAGATATTTTATAAATTAAGAAAGATATTCTTTAGTGCCCATAAAGTTTAAACTCTCAGTGACTCTGTTTTCAGTAATCATATTATAAAAAAATGCTTTGTATTAGTAAACAATATTATTATATTAATTGCAGATTAATCCTTTCCACTTTAATTTAAGGAATAAATTCTACGGGAACTAACAGAAATTTAGAGAGATACATATTACGTTATGACTGAAGGCCTTTATAATATTATGAGTAAATTATTTGACTATCAAAATTTGAAGTTTTAAAATATTTTGATGAAGAAGCTATTAAAGTAGAACATTAAGATTGGCAAACCGGCTTATCGCCAAAGCGGCTAGTAATCAATAGACTAACATGAACCTTAACGATCTGTTTTTACGATTAATCGTGGTTGCAATAAACACAATATTTTTGGCGATTTTAATCACCGGTATATGATTAATACACAAGTGATAGCATATTTTCTCTCAAACTTTATTTTATATTTTCATATTGGCATAGATTTTTTCCATTTCATAACGGTCGCTGGCCTAGAAATAATCAATTTTGAGACCAAAGGCCCGAGTCTCGATTCTCCTGAAACTCTTCTAAGCATATGAAATGATAAACAATAAATTTACCATCAAGAGTTATATGTCCTAATGTTTGTTTAGCATTGTAAGTTTGAAGAATGCCAACTTAGGTGTCATTCTCGTCTTCTGATCACGTTTAATGAGGTCAATTCCAAATTGCTCTCAGGTAGAGGGAAACTGAAAGTTAAATAAAAACTAGTGACAAACATAAAAAGAAGGGAAATGAACAGTGTATCTCAGTATGTTTGATAGGAGTTGTCAGCTATCATTCTTTTGCTTGATGACGTTTTTCTTTCCACTTGATACCATTTTTTTTCTTGATACCATCTCCATACTTTGGCTTCAAAATTGCCAAAATTCTGAGAATAGTGACTTTCTGATCCCAAATTAGCGAGAAAAATATACTTATTTCATAATATCATAAAGATTCGATGAATTTAGCTGTAGTCAAGTTCGTGGAATTCGGAATATTACAGAAATTCTTAATTAAAAATTTGATTTTTTAAAGATGTGTTAATTATTGTGTTAAAGATGTGTTAATTTGATTGAAATCTATTTCAATGTGTCCCTTGAATTTATTGCCAATATGATAATGCAAACAATCAAAATGAATAATTTCTCAAAAAGTTCCTCATTTTATCTTTTTTTTTTTTTTTTTTTTTTTTGAACCTTTACTGCTTGAATTTCAAAAGAACTAGAAATTTAAAATAATAAAAATTTGATAATTGATTTTAAAATTACTATAAACTGAAAATCTGCCTGCTTTTATGGATTTCAAAAATAATGTCATCTTAACACTATTTTTAAAAAAATTCCGAAATTTTTTTTTCTTCTTTTTTACGTGTTGATGAACGAATTTTTGAATTTATTAATTTAATTAATTACAAGTAATGTATATATATATATAAATCAATTCCTACTTAGGTCAACAAAAAAAACTTTATTTTAATTACTTTTTATTAAATAATTACAATTAATATAAATATGTATATACATATGATAGAATTAAAATATTGTGTGGTAAAATAGAGCTTGGCGACAAACTTGGCAACCATTTGGCGTCATGGCGACAGATTTGGTGACCTTGGCGACCAAATAGAAATTACTGGTCAAATTTAATTAATTAATTAATATTTGAAAAAACTGTATTAACATCAAATGTCATCCACAAAAAGTGTTAAAAAATATATTTGAACTTGAGTGGATGAATAAAAAGTATTTTATTCATCCACTCAAAGTATATATACAGAGAGAGAGTGTGTGAGCTAATAGTAGGAATTGAAAAAACAAATTGTCTGCTCTCCAGATTTTTTTTAAATGCTTGTCTCTATTTCATAATTCTTTATTTCGGTGGTATTTGTATAACGTTTTCGCTTCGTCTTGCTCGATTTTATGATTCCTTTGATGTTTCAGTATGTCACTGATTGAAGGAATTGATGGAGTTTGAGAAGATGTAAATAAAAGTGAAGCTACTAATGGCTAAGTTTCATTTAACTTTTTTTCATAATATTTCTTCGATAATTTTTTTTCATTGTGCTAAAGAAGTTAATATTCCATGTAACGTAGTCTTAGAATGCTTTTTAAATTAAAAAAAAAATCTGCCTAATGTCTATTTGAGATGCCACAATGCCTCATTTATCATGAACAGCAAACACAATAAATCCCACTTTATTTCTGTTATTCAATAAATTGCAAATTCCTTACTTTCAGTTCACTAACAGAACTTTAATTTCCTCATCTAGGATGCTTTTTTGGATTAAAAAGTTTTGTGCAATGCCTTCTTTAGATGTTGAAGTTATCCCATATTTTGATATAATTTCAATTGAATATACCTGCACAGCCAGTTCGCAATATATATGAATATATATATATATATATATATTTAAAAAAGACCGAGTAATAGCGGCCCATAAAAATTGAAAGCCGAAACTTTGAATTTAACAATTTACATTTATGAAAGTTCATAATTATTAATTATTATATTAATAGTAATTTTTATATTGATTATAATATTAATTATTAATTAATTATTTTTTAATATTAATTATTTTACAATGTTGTTTACCCGGTCAGCCATGTTACCTTTTGAATTTGGTTACTTGCTATTTTCTGATATCTTTGTCGATGGGAAAGGGCACGTTGAAGTGAATCTCACCTAATAATTTCATCAAATGAAACTCAAAATAATGCTTTTTTGCCATTGATGTTTAATTACATTGTCTTGTAATCGTAAGTCATGTTTATAAGTTAATGCATTTATATTTGACAAATATATTTTAAATTAGATTATATAAACAAGTCGAATGAGCTGTTTATGCTAGCAGCCAGCAGACTTAGCAATAGCTGATTAGCATTTCTCCGTGATGTAATCTTATAGGAAATTAGATTTAAGCTGTTAAGTTCTTGATAAAGTAGTCTTCTCTAAAGTAAACTTTGAAATGAAATAATAAAAATTGTGGCAACACTTAGAATAATACCCGGTTTCTTGTCAAACACAACAAAACGTGCCAACTATCCAGAATTTGCCAAAATTCCGCCATTTTGGATAGTTATGAACTTAGATGTAAACAATATGGGATATGCAGAAACAAAAATTGTTATCCCTTATGTCTACGGGATGGTAACAAATGTCATTTGAGATTGAAATAAAAGAATTATCATAATTCGCTCCGAAAAAAATAAATTATTTTTAAGTCCTATCAAGAGTATTTAATTTTTACAATACTGATTTGAACGTAGCTTTATTAATCTCCCTTTGTAGTAAGCATCAAGCCTACAATAAGTCCATACAAGCCAATAACTTCACAAAATATTAAAATTAGTACCATACCAATGAACAGTTTTTCTTGATGCACACATTCTCTAACACAACAATCGCCTACAATCCCTATGGCATATCCGGCAGCAACACCAGTCATACCAACACTTATGCCACATCCTAGAGCTAGATATCCTTTGACAGCCGAATAACCTTTACTTGCTGATTCAATGCCATACGATATCAATACTGCAGCTACGAGACCATAAATTGCCAAGACACCAGCCATAACTACTGGTATTAGAGATTTCATAATTATATTTGGTTTGAAAGTACCCGCAGTACTAATTGCAACTCCAGCTTTGGCTGTTCCGTAAGCTGCTCCTAAGGCTGTCAGGCTCATTGCTAATGTAGCTCCCACTGATCCAAAGAAACTGCCATAAATTACATTTTCATGCGCCATTGCATTATTAGCATACAAATATAAAATCTATATTTTTCTGTAATAAAATTCGGAGTTCCACTTTAAAGAGAATAACAACACATTTTACAAACACAGTTACAGTCTACAAATTTTATGCTAACTGGTAGTAGTATTATAGAAATAAGATATTTCTAAGAGTAATGAAAAAAAATTATGGGCATGTGAAAAGTAAAAGTCAAGTAAAGAGACTAATTACTCATATATAAAAAATATCAAAATTAAAGTATATTGAAATCATCATTTATTTTATGATTATGGATATATTAGGTGATACAAAAATGAAATTCTATATTTCTGTGAGTAATGAAATAATCAAATATTTTTCTGTTAAACAAAAAAAAATATTCTGAGAAAAATGTATATAAAAAATATATTGGCTAATTTAAATCTTTATGCCAGCAATGATGCAACTAAACTTTTAAATATCAAAATATAGACGCGATATGGTTCAAAGAATTTAGAAGTTTGAATGTGGCAATTAATTATAAATTTGCTTTATAAGACTGAATTAATTATAAATATGCCTTTTCTCTGTGTTAAATGATTCACTAATTCTGCAATTAAAAATGGGAAAGCTTAAATTTCGATTCGTGCCAAGTGAGAGCATCTTGTTATGGTATCTAACAAGTGGAGAATCTTTCGAATGAAGAGGAGTTATCCTTTCACCACAGGTGGCAATCTAGGCTAAGATTCAGATGAAGTTAAGTATTATGGTCTTTGTTCGAGGTTTATACCTTTTTTTGTCTCTAAGCAAATCATGCCAACTATCCAAAAACTCGCCAAAAAGTACATCTCTTATATGAATGCAATAAATAGTAACTAGTGGCTAAATTATAAGGATATATTTGGCGAGAAATTGCCCCTAAAAATTCAACTTTCGCATTGCCAATTGATAACTGAATCAGCCTTTCCGATTGAAGGGAAATTTATCATTTTGTATAAGAATTCGGTACTTTTCCGTTAGCGTGAGCAAATATCGCCAATTGTGAACCAAACGCGAATTTGGCGGAATTCTACATTATTTGGTGATTTTTCGCTTGCGCCCGGCTAACGGAAAAGTGCCAAGAACTCTTATGAGGAAAATTTATGTAATATTTTGCAAAGTGTATTTTATTAAAATCGGCAATAACGTATACCTTTATAAAAATGGAATTTTCATTGTAAGATGAAGGAACAACAAAATTTTGTATAGATTTGTTCTCCTTTTTTTTATCTTAATTTATTAAACTTAACCATTAGCATAAATTCATGGCACATTAGTATTTTAATTCAATACTGTCAATTCTATACTATTTGTAACATTATCTAGAAGTTTGTTATGTTTTACCTAGTAGCAGTTATGTAACCAGTTACCTAGCCAATTATATTTACCTAAAAGTTAGTTATATAACCAGTTACCTAGTAGTTGTGTTTTAGATAGTAGTCAGTTATGTTTTTAACGTCTGTTCTTCTCATTATTCAAAGATCTGTAAAATGCAATCCTGAACTTGCTTATCTTGAATTAATTTCGCATCTTACTGGGTGGTATATAATTTTTTAAATGATGCA
Source organism: Argiope bruennichi (assembly GCF_947563725.1). Classification (NCBI taxonomy): domain Eukaryota; kingdom Metazoa; phylum Arthropoda; class Arachnida; order Araneae; family Araneidae; genus Argiope; species Argiope bruennichi. Next base: position 52,000,335 of record NC_079152.1, on the reverse strand, counting down.
ATGGCTTTGAAAACGTTGGCAGTTAAAACCCAAATGACCTTTGTCCCCAAAAGATCTTCAAATTACTAATCGTTATCACGTGAAGAATGGTAATTTGCCTGCAGCCAAATGAAAAATGAGAATTATAATGAATTGTTCAATTATGATTCTATCCATGGTTAATCATATAGTAAAATAAGATTGTATTAGTCAAATATTATATAGTGGCATAAATATAAGAATTATATCATTCGAAATTTGAAAATAAATTTGTGTATTTAAAATTATTTCGTAATTTTATATGATTTCTAACATAAATATTTGTATACATTTTCACTCACATTTTCGTTTATAAATATTATAAAGTTTTTTCATTAATTTTTCTAGTCATATGTCTACGCATGTTGAAATATTATTTCAAAGTGGACAACATGTTAGGAAGTTAATTTAAATATTTTTTTTTTTTCTTCATATGAGTGCTATATTCGTAGACAGCCTCTTGCATCTCTCTCTCTCTCTCTGTGTCTGTGTGTGTGTGCATGCGTGCCAATGCAATACAGTTTGTTCATTGGAATGACATACTTGTCCCTTGCAAAGGATGTATAATTGCTTATTCATATTAAATACTAGCGGCTTTACACAAATTAATTTTCTGTCAGCTGCCATAAAATTTGAAAATTATTAAACTTTAATTGATACAAAATCATTTTTTATTGAAACCAGGCATGATTTTTAAAAATATTACTACAGAAAACAAAATCATTCGGCATTGAAGTCTTATGTACACTACTGAATAAGTTTTATTATTTAAGCAATATTTTAAAGAATTATTCAATAAAAATTTCCCTGGCTCATCATAAAATGCAGTTTTTAGTTTTACTTTCAAAAGAATTTAAATGAAGCAAATAATAATATTTTTCTTTATTTCCGTCAATAAATACACTTTAAAAATAACGAAGTCAAAATTTTATACAGTACTTTGGTCATATTCATATTTGATCAAGAATCATATTATGCGAAATATTCTTGACACTTCAGCTTTTAAACAAAAAAAAAGGTTCTCAAATCAGACCGAATTATGAAGTTATGAATTACAATTTTAGAACAATCAACATTTTCATAATCTTGGCTCAATCAGCCTTGGAAAAATTCCAGTGTTTATCTTGTTTGACACGGTCAAGGGGGTGATAAAAAATCTTGTGTTTTTATAAGATAGTTATAACTTGCATAATTCATGAAAATTTAGACGCAATAGAGTGAACCTTCCGTTTTAATTAAAATTGTTTGTCTTTTGCAGCCAACTGGGAAACTGGGAATATTGGTTATATTTAATTTTCTTTAAATAGTGTAGATATAATTTCATGTTCATTATTACCCCAAATATCAGTATTTTGAAAGCTAGTTAATCGTCTTTCATATGCGTTATTCATTCTGTACGTGAACCTTTCAAATGGTGATCAGTCCCATGATATCAAAGGGCTATAAAATTACTAAATGTGCTGTTCGTCTATTTTTCTAAATTTCATGACGTTTTAACTTTATTTTTTAAATTGTTATTAATCATAATAGATTTAAATAGAATCCTTCTTCTTTAGTTTTCAACAATGGAAAAAAATTACGCTCCTAAAAACTCAGTGAAATATTGAAAACTGTTTGAATTTCAAAGTATGAATTTCAATGTAATCGATTGTGGTAATTAGTTAAAAACCCTTTATTTTTTTTTAAAAAAAAATGCCCACATTTAGAAAAATGCGCAAAATTATTAAATTGGTATTATTAAAAAGATAATTTTTTTTTTATATTTTAAAAGGTTGTAAAAATACTTTTGGGCAGTAATATTTTCCGAAGTTATCGCTGAAAAAATGACATTTCACTTAATTTTAAATTAGTTAAAATTTCAAATAAAATCTTTCCGGGGTGCACATTCCAGAGGTGTACATGTTGTAGATTTCCTATATCAAAGTCATTCAGTCTGGGTTGTAAAGCATCAATACACACACACACACACATTCATATTCATTATTAGCATAGATAATTATTATGGCTCTTAAATTTGCCTTCTTTTAGCTGTTATAATATTTGAGCTCAATAAGACTTTTTAAAAAACCAAGTTATTCAAAAAAAAAATCTTGTTTTTTAATAATTTATTTCTACCAAATGCTGCTTAGGTACTAATACCTTAAAATTAGAATGAATTGGAATGAATGATTGATAAGATATAGTATATAAAATCTTTTATATTTATGTTAAATGTGCAAAATTCAAAAGAATGTTTCATGTCACCAGGAATCAGAACTTGTTTAAGTCAATTTTCTAAATGGAAATAGTTCCTTTCTTTGGAAGAATCGATGTTTGTGGACTTTCTTTCTCGGGACTTGCAGCCTTCATCGCAGTGGAGTAAAGATGCAGCAATCTTATAATAGGTGATTCAAATAACAAGGATGCCATGAAAGCAGTAACTAACGTCCAAAATAACAAGCGAAGTAAAAGTGTTGCCTGAAATAAGAAAAAAATAAAGGTTTGTATTTTTAAGCCAGATTTCAAAAATAACACCTTAAACAATTTTGATCCAAAAGGTAATAAAGGCATTTTTTTCTTTTCATTTATTTGATCCAAAGTTCATTATTTTAACAGATATGATGATATATCTAAAGCATCACATTTTTATAATAATGACAAATTTATACAAACCCATGACAAGTCCGACAGCGCACCTTCATATATTGCCGTTTCGTCTATAAATACTTCGACACTTAAAAAATATCCCTCCAACACAATAGTTTGTGCAAGAAGTCCACAATAAGACAGACGAGAAAGAGGCTTAAAAATTGGGTGAGAAAGAAATGCCCCGATCAGTCCTGAAAACAATCAAGAAGTTTATGAAATTCCTTATGTAAAATTAAAATTATGCTTAATGACAAAGAAATATTTACGAATTTGATAAGAAATATATTTTATTACATAAATGAAAAAAATTAGCAAAGATACAGATATATACAAAAAAAATTAAATATTTAACTTTATTAGCGCTTAAATTAAAAATCTGAATAAATTTAAAACGCTTATTATAAAACACAAAGATATATCTGCGTTTTCAATAAATTCTCCAATCATCGATTTGGAGAAATTATTGAAAGTACTTAATCAATAAATTCTGATATTTGATATTTTAATTATTTCAACAAAGTTTCCCAATTTTCAAAGTGTAAAGTTTGATGGAATTCGAATTTAATCTTCAAATATCAGCTGCTTTGATCTCAGATTTATGTATAAGCAAAGAAAAAAATCTAATTTATATCTATTATACTTTTAGCAGCAGCTGCTTGACTTATGTATCATAGAGGAGAAAAGTTGCTTTATTTCATGTTTTTCTTTCCTCGGACATGAGAAAAATTTGTTTATCTTATAAATTTTTTGAGGTATAATCAGTCCATAAAAACGTTTTGCCAACTAATTTCAAGAAAAGATGGAATTCTTAATAGATGGCATGTCAATAAAGACGTTTTAATTTATTTCTTATACGTATATATATAAATTGCTGGGGGTTTTTTTTCGGCGGCATATCAAGTTACCATCTAAAATCCAATTTAATTACATGAAAAGTTTTAAGATTTTTTAAATATCTTTAGTAAAAATTTGATATCAAAAATGTTTATTTGATTTCAATGATTAAAAATATATGTCCTGCAAATCTGAAGAAAATCTAATTTTCTGTTTGTTTAAATTCAGAAACTTTCATACTTGTACAAAGAGTATGACATAATTTTAACTATTTCGTTTAAGCAACGAAACACAGTTGAAGATTTTTTCGGCTTTTGGCCTGTAACAAAAAAACTTCGATACTACAAGAATTCTAATGTAACAAATTCTTTAGAATAAATCTATGTAATGAATATTTCAGCTCCTTATAGTTGTTGGCAAATTATTATGTGACCATTATAACAAGATAAAGTGTGTCATTTAATTTTTAAGCTAATAAATCCTCTTCGGCGATGAGTTGTTCGCCCATCAGTTATATATTTAAAACAACTGACAAACCCAAAGAAACATTTCCCCAGCAACAAGCATTGTACCGGTTATCCCAATTTTTATTTCACATAAAATTGAAGTTATCAATCGTCCTACGAATTTCATTTAAAATGATTTGCTCCCTTCTCTAAGCCATCGTATTTCTGGAAGATATTTCAAAAGCATCATTTCAGTGCGCATTCTTTGAGTCAACAGTGTGCACTTAACAACCACTTAATAAAATATTTAATACACTAATTTTACTAATTATTAATGCATATTAAAGCTCAAAACCACTAGATCACCATCAAGAGTCGTCTAAATTTTCTACCTCAGTTTCTTGAAATACTAGATAAGAACCTCACATAAACAACTGGAAAAATTTCGGTCCACTTTCGTCCTAAATGTCTACATTTAGGAAGAAAGTGGACCGAAATTTTAAATAGAAAAAGCTATTTAAAATTTATCTAATAAAAATCTTAAAGCTTTTCATTCTTTCATTCAAAGCTACATATTAAAATGCTATATCATTATTAGGCAATCATAATTTAAAATGGCATTTTTTAGTTTGATAAGATGAATTCCATTAACATTCATTGAGATGGCTGCATTAATGTTATTAGTATAGTTTTTGATGATAATAAGATTATTATATCAATCAACTTTAACTACGTTTTACCACAAAAAAATTATAACCAATAGTTACAATAATATACGTAAAATTTTCACGATATTGACAGAGCATTCTGATTGATTAGCTATACTTCAAAGTGGCGAAACTTTTCAGTTGGCGATGTAAATTGATGAAATCTTTCCAGTTGCTGAAATTGAAAACTGAGTCACAATTTTAATTTATAATATCTCTCGCAATGCAGCGGAAAGGGGTAAATGGTCAGTCATGATTTATCAAGTGGTCAAAAGCATTCACATGAAGAAAAAAAAAGGTTCGATATTGGTATAATGATTATGGCTGAGAATTTTATAGAGAATCTATACAGAAGTAGTGTGCTTTTTATTTCTCACGAAAACAGAGAACGATGGGAGAGAATAGACAACAGTTGATTTAGGAGTCATTAGTTTTCATAAGAAATGCATTCTTTTCGAAATCGGTCCAGAGGTTAGGGATGGCGAATTCTGATGTTGGATTTCCTCTTAGATAATGTACAGAGAAACTGTGTTTTTTCTATTTCTTCAGAGATGGTGGACAAAAGACTATTAATATCTAATCATATCTAAAAATCATGAATTTTAACAAGAAATAAAAATAAGCAAAATCGGGTCCGTGGTTAGATCTAGGCGATTGTTTTATTTGTTTTCCTCATTACTTTAAGTATATCGTTAGTTACAAAGCAATTATTCTAACAAAAATACTACTTTCCTTTCCTTCTTTTAAATTCTTGATACGAAACATTCAAATAAGCACTTCAATTCAAATTATATGCACATTTATAAGGAAGGCAAGAAATTTTAAGTATAATTATTAAACAGTCATTATAAATTAATCAAATATCATATAGCATTTAAAAGCTCTCGTATTCCTAAACTGATTTTAGAATTAAATTTACCTTTGACACCACTTTCGTGTTTGAAACAAAGAGAGCGCAAAATATCCATATTCTTTCTTAGAATGACCACTGGAGCTATGAATTCTTTAATGACACTTTGAGCATGCATTTATATCATTAATTCTTTTAAATGCACACAACAGATAGCAGAAACGGAAATCTCTTTGATAAGCATGTCGTCATTGTACAGTTTCAATCCACCATCGACAATAATATTATCAATATTTTTTGGAGCAGACTAGTTTTCTTACATAGATTTTACACTTTGCTGGTTTATCGTTTGACATTCAGTATAATGTCTAGAAAATGAAAGAAATGTTAATCATTTTATATTCCGCGGGCTAGTTTTTGTCATTCTATAAAATGTCAAAGTATTCTATAGAAAGTCGACTTTTACACATTGCCGTTATTTATTATGTACCCCACATTAAAGGAAAAAATTTTTAACAGAAGGTATTGAAATGTTATCTAGAAAAATACTTCTGTGCCTTCTTATTTTTTTAACAGAACTCTGAATTCTTAATTAAGTTTATGCAGAAATTTTAAAAACTGATAATATTAAAAGTTTATGTGAGAAAGCTACCAATAAAACATTGATGCAACTAACCTGCTTGTCCCGTGGAACACACAAAAAGAAGCCACGAAAAGCTACAAGAATTTAAAAGGTATTTGACACCGTTAAAGATGGCTATTTCCCAAGCAGATCTTTCTCCGTTACAGAAAGTGAAGCAAGTGATCCATATCAGAATAGCAGATATCAGCCACCCGAAGGACAAAGTCAACTGTAGATTAGAAAAATATTTTCAATAAACCAGTAAAAAGGCTAATTTTAAAATGTGAAATAAAATTAATATTTTAATTTATGTCCGTCTGTGTTGTTTTAAAAATTACTTGGTGCACAATTTGGCAACATTTTGTGAATTAATGCCTAACTAGATTTCTTATATTAATGGGAGATGACCATAGGATGCCTTTGTCGATTCAAATCTCATGGGAGAAAATTTATTCTGTAGGTTTGGGGGATAATAAGTATTCGTAAAATAAAGAATGAAATCATTAATTAGGCTTAAAAAAATTATAAAATTGCATTACGAAACATACCAGATTCCTTGTTTCTAATATAATGAACTCACGAAAAATCATGAACATCCGAAAAATCTCGCTGCTCCTTTAATTAAAATTGCATATTATCTTACGCTGAGTGGCATCACATCCTTTTGTACTCTAAAGTATGAATGGATTAAAAAATTAAGGTGATCTATGTTGCATAAACTAAAATAATAAACAAAAAATTACTAAAAATATATTTCACTCAAGACTTTGAATTCTATATAAATATTCTCCATCTTTAGCCCAGAATGTAGTATTACAGAAGAGAGCCATAACCAATAATGGTTCAATCCATTATTAAAATTCTAAATTGAAGAAATTAACTGGGATGTTTTGGATGATAAAGGTATTTTATCCTAAATAATCAGGTATTTTAATGTTCATAGTATGGAGTCTTTTCATAGTATGGAGTATGGAGTCTACAAATCAGTTATAAACAATTATGTTGTCAGCAAAACGTTAAACCGTAGCAAACAGGACTAAAATGGGAGTATTAATTTCTAGAAAGTTCAATTTTACGCATTTTACATAAATTCCTATAAATCCCTAAAAGAAATTTACCAAATACAGTTATTTATATATCAAAATAATCTGTATGAAATAGCGGATGTTTCGTGTCTCAATCAAAGTAATTTTTTTAATAGCTGTTTAAAAGTTAAAATGACAGAAAAAATCTCGCTTTTTCTATTCATCGTTGATGAAAAATTTTTTTTAAAAAGCTATACATTTTTATAACTTTTTTGAGGCAGACAACATGAAGACTAATATTAGGCATCATTTCCAACTAGAATTGTGTGTCTGTACAAATTAGAATTTAAGATATCATGTTTCAAAAAATAGGCTAATTAGCTCATTAAATCTTATTTAATTAATTAATAATTAGTGTAATATGGTTTTTTCTCACTGAAATGAGTTTAAACATTCAGTGAGAGTGTTTAATAACCTACTGTAAAAAAGCTGGATTTTTAAAGTTAAAATTAAAAAAAAAAAATCTTCTAGTGTGTACGTACATCTTAAGATCTTTCTTTTTCAAACTGGGATTACAAAATACTGGTTCATTGTACTACTGATGAAATAGTGACAGAAATTCTCGACAAAAGAGAAAATTCTGGTCAAGTTAAAAATATAAAACGTCAGTACAGCGGAATACCGTAACGTATAAAAACGTATAGCGGAATTATTACGTTGGTGTATTCAGGCTTCAATTTTAAAGTCGGTTTCCTTTTATATAAACCTTATAATTGAGAATAATTTTTCAGAAAACTGATTCTGTTTTCTAAGATTTAATGCTCTGCTTGCTTATCTGCAGGTGCACTAATATGTAGTTTAAAGATATTTTGCATCTTGAATTTGATCTTTTATCGAGAACATCACCTCATTTTTGTCCCTATTTCGTGAACAGTACAATGAACCAGTATTTTATATTGATGTGTTAATCGCAGTTTGGGGGGAGGTATTAGGAACAATGAATTGATGTAAAATTTTCCGTGAATCTGGAAAAAAAAATAATTTCAAATTTTTAAGATATTGCAATAATTTTCTGCTGAGTATTGTTTTATCCCGTCTCAATGCTTTAATAATGCATACATTTCAAATCGAGCAGAGCGCCATCAAATAGATCCAAAAAATGGATATCCTTCTACTTTCAACAAACTATCCTCAAGTCGAGAAAGTGAGTGCTTTGATTGTGCAATCCACCATTTCACTGTCTGTGAGATTACTGAAGGGCATTGTTTGTACCACCTGCCAATTCCTTATTCAATATATGGTGTCTTTACAAGTCCTACTCATACAGAGTAGACTTGCATTAACTTTCCTTGTATTATCTTGTTTCAGGTGCCTCTTAAATCTTTAATTTTTAATTATTCTTTAATTTTTGATCCTTTTTTATCTGTGTTAATCGCAATAAATTTATTTTTGTAGTTAATATGGATTAAGTCCATTATTCTCGAACTGTTCACTCGACAAATTTATTACTTGTTGGCATACCCCCGCCATAACAAGCAGCATTAGCCAAACTCGATTCAGCCAATATTAACTGATGATAATCAAATATATCGCGTTGTTGCAAAATCTTGTCATGTCAAATACTATACTGGATCAAAATTTTCTGTAACTTGTCATAACAAGATTGAAACAAGCAATAATAGATATAACATTCGCGACAAAAAGGTATTTGTCACATTAGATGGAAGCCAACAAGACTAACAGAAAGGCACATCAGAACCGATTGAATGCAAAAGCGATGTTCATCACCTTTTTTGGTTGGCAAAGAATTTTTCATCAGAACTTCTTTTATGAGGCCAAAAAAGTTTTACCTGGCTCTTACGAGGATTCGAAACAGACAATGGGGTGGAACCAAATCTTTAAGATCTAGATGCTTCACCATGGTAACGCATCTGTATATTCACTTCTCGTCAATTGTTGTTACTCAGGATATTTTAGCCAAAAAAAAAATCGTGGCATCATTTTGCATCTTGCCTATTCTCCAAATTTAGCCCATGCATTTCTCTATTCCTCCAAAAGTTGAAAACAAGAGAAAATTCGATGATAGGAATTAAAATTTGTTGAAAAATCTTAATTTTCAGGAAATACTCCAGTGTTTGGAGAAACATTTATAGAAAAAAAAAGTGTTTTGAAAGAGATAATAAAAAAATGTTCTTAACGCTTTTTTTATTTATTTAATTACTATAAAAATTGTGTTTCTTTTTGGACAATTGAATACATGGTCTCTTTATCTTCTTTGCACCAAAATCCTCACACGAAAAGAGAATGCTGCTTTGCATTGCTAGCACTAATTGCTAATGCGCTGTTGTTACTACAAATAATCGGTTTCCTAGACTATATCTATTTCTCTGAAAAGGAGCGGATTTCAGATAGGGGGATGTAACGTTTTCAAATCAATAAGCAAGTTTTTATTTTCCTGTAAGTTACAATATAGTGATGTGGTCTAGTCAATAAAATCATCGTCAACAACGGGCTTCTTCCTTTGGAAATAATCTATGCACGAGCTACGCTGTAATGAGAATTATATTTTATCAATAAAAATACCCTTGTTATTATCTACTGCGAATAAATATTAAAAATATGAATTGCATGTTAAAGCTGATTAGGATTCGTTACTAAGTTAATATCATACTCTGGGCATCATATTTATTACATTAATTTTCTAACGGTTTATTCATTTTATTTTCATACAAAAATAATTCAGTAAGCTATTGCATCAAAATGAAATCTAAATGGCTATTGATAAGTTGCAGAATGCCTCAAATTTACACCAATGTTTTCATATGAATAATCCATTTACAATAAAGTTGGTTCAAGGAGAATGCTTTGTATTAACTCAAAAACAAACGAACATCATTGTAATAATAGCGGAAGAATGTTTCTTTAAAAACTTAGCAGAGATTGATAGAAATTTTCAATCGTTTTCCTGTTATAAATTGTTTTCAATAATGAGCAAAAGTGACAGCAAAAATGTGCAAAAAAAAAAAAAAAATTGCTTGTTACCAAACTATTCTTCTTGGTAAATTTTCTGTTGCATAAATAACATCCAAGTAATATTCCAATTAAATAAGATGTCAATCTTGTATAAGTTTTCTGATGAAGTTCATCAAGTACTTGCCACAACCTGAAAAAGAATACATATTCTGGCTAGAAATATATGTATACTGATAATTTTGATTTTAGCATCTATACAGGCTTTGAGTTTACAGGCTTCCCAAAAAGATTTGCATCTTAACAAAAAAAAAAAAAAAAAAAAATCCTGTACAGAAATTTATTTAAACGAATCGAAAATTGAATCACTGTCTTTGTGGAGTGTTGGCTAGGGTAACAGGAAGTGTGGGAAATATATACATCCATACCCAATTTTATGCAAAGGAAGAAGGATAAAACCTTTATTGGTTTAGTTATATTAACGTCCCGTTTTAAGCAACACTAGGGCTATTTAGGTAAGGACCTCGTCATTTTGAACCGTGGTCAGATGACGAGGACAACACCTGAGCTGGCACCCCCCTCTCCACACCAGTGGGAGGACGTTTGGCCCTGACGGATTTAATATGCAACAGACCTCCTTACACGACGGTTCTTCGGTGGAATCGAGTCCCGAACCCGAAACCCTATGGCTCACGATCCGAGACCTTACCACCAGGCTACCGCGACTCCAAAACCTCTATTGGAGGGTATGCGAAATAGTTTTGAGGACAGCACTCCTGTCGGTTTAATTTAAACATTTTCTCTAAAATCAACAGGATTTTATTTAAATGCGTAATACTAGTGTTGAAACTTATACCCCTTATCCAATAACATATCCAGGTCCAAACCTAGAAATCTGTTTTCAGTAAACAACTTAACAACTTAAACCAATAAAATTGCTATAACGTATTTTTTCTAAGAAATACTACAATTGGATTAAATTATAGAGAATATTTCCAGGGGCCTCCCTAAAGAGAAATTCAATGATTCACATTTTCAGAGTCCACTTCCCCACACATCATACCAATGAACATGAAAACTCCTTCTTTCAGGAAAGATTAAGGAGAAGGCCGAAAAGGCCTTCGGCAAATTTGCACTTTGTGTAAATGATGAAGATGATAGTGGAAAGATTATTAAAAGCTCTTCACCAGAATAAATAGCTTTACCCCAAGCAGCAAGAGAAGTCGCTAAACGATTGGCCAAGCATCGCAGCCATCTGATATACGCCGCCCGTATTTTGCCAATGTCACCTTTGCATTGGCGCGACATCGGATTTTGACCATATTTTTTTCTGTCGCCTCTGAAGATCGCTTTTTCATCGGGGCGAACTCCTACGGCGACTGAGTGAAAAAGACCGGCTCAAAGCAATCGGCCCATAGTCGCCTCGATGTCGGGAAAGTTGCTTTTCCTAGGTGGCGCTATGCGAACATATTTTAGAAATTTCCCATGAATCACCTGGCGTGTATTGGATTTTGAAATTCAACCAGCAACGCATACTGTCATTTCAAGAAACTTGGTAAGTGTAAAGTTTTTATTATACATTTGTAAATAATATATTATTTATTCTAAATAGTGAATAAAAAAGATTATTTTTGTTGAAGCCGTTCGAATTCGTTGCTTACCTGAAACATGGAGTTGCACGTGATATTATTAGCGTTAGGCGTAAGCGACCATTATCATTTCTTTTCTTGTTTGTATTCTTTTCAAGTGATTTTATTTCCTATCTTTTTTTGTGTGTGTGTCTGTTCTTAAAATATTGCAGATATTTTTCCATTTCATTTACAATGCCTTTCCTTTTGTTAACAACAATTTCTAATGAAAAAAGTTTTTTAAAAAATATTAAATTGCGTTCTTATGTTTTGATTTTGCAATAACATTTGTGTTATTATTTTTATTTCGACATAAGGCTAAAAAAATAGATTAGCAGAATATATTTATTGTAAATTTCAAAAAAAAAAAAAAATCTTTAAAACTTGCAATTATGTAGTTATATTTGAATACTCTTATGTGAATAGTTTATAATTATTTCACCTTTCATAAAATAGTAACATAAATTTTACATCCATTAGTTTATATTATTTTTCTCTATTGTCCTAAACATTATTATAATATTTGCCTATATAGTTCATTATCAGATTAAAAACATTATCAAGCTTATGAAGTTCTATATATCTATTTTACTCCTTAATTACATATCTCCAATTGTCAACAAATATTTTATTTGTACTTTTAAAAGAAGTGAAAGCTCAATCATTATTCTAATTAAGGAATATGTTTTTTAGGTTCATCAAATCTGCAAAAAGAAGCTCTTTTGCTTGTTAATTACTCATCTCCAATTGTCAACAAATGTTTTATTTGTACTTTTAAATAAAGCGAAATCTCAATTACTATTATAATTTTTTTCTAGGTTCAGCAAAAAGGAAAAATGAAATGTATAAATAAATGTATAATTTTTTATATGTAGCTGAAGATTCAGTTATACATATATATAATATTTATATAAATGTGTGTGGATTTTTAGAAATTTCAAACTCTTCAAGTATTACATAATAAATAAAGTTTAAATAAATTTTTTATAAATTACTTTGTGTCAATATTATTTATTCTTCTAAATTATAAGTCATAGTTTCAGGATTTTGCTTGGGTGTATAAGTCATTACAGAAAATTCAGTAAAAAATTTCAAGTAAATTATTATTTTACTTTGTATTTCTAAAATATTATTTAATGAAGGTCTTTGTAAATAAATTGTTTTGCATAGTTGTTTTTCTTTTCTCCTAAAAATAAAGAGGGGAAAATAATAATTAAAAAAATATTTGTCTAAAGAAATTTTGTATAATTGAAAGTAGTGTTTACATTTTTAGGTATGGGGTTTTTGTGAAATATTCAGAGTTAATCATAGATCAAATTTGGTTCTTGTGCCATTAAACAAAACCAAACTAATCATAGATTTTTTTAAAAAATTAGAAATTTGAAGTAAATTGTTAATTTGTGCTTGTAAAATGTTATCAATTGGACATTAGCTAACACTAACATTTGTAATGAGGTATAAAATTTCTACACCATAAAGTAACTTTGTAAGTTAATAATAAATAAGATTTCGCATAAGTGAAAGAAGTGTTGTATTTTTGTGCATGGAATTTTTGTGAAACATATTTTTCAAATATTCAGAGTTAATCATAGATCAAATTTGGTTATTTTGCCACAAATCTAAACCTCACTAAACATAAATTATGAAAATATTAGAAATTTGAAGTAAGTTATTAAATAAGAAGTAAGTTTGTGCTTTTAAATTGTTGTTTATTGAATATTAGCTAACACTAACATTTATAATGAGGTTTAAAATTAATGCAATATGAAGTAACTCTGTAAATTAATAGTAAATAAAATTTCCTATAATGGGAAGAAGTGTTCCATGTTTGGGTATGGAATTTTTGTGAAATATTCAGTGTTAATCATTAATTAAATTTGGTTCTTGTGCTACAAAACCAAACAACTAAATATAGATCAAGAAAATATTAGAAATTTGAAGTAAATTATTAATTTGTGCTTGTAAAATGTTGTATGTTGGACTTCAACCGACACTAACATTTATAATGTGTAAAATTTCTACAACTTGAAGAAACTTTGCATGTTAATAGTAAATATAAGGAATTTTGTAGAATTGAAAGAAGTGCTGCATTTTTGTGTATGGAATTTTTGAGAAATATTCAGTGTTAATCAAAGATCAAATTTAATTCTTGTGCCATAAAACCAAACTAATCATAGATAATAAAAAAATATTAGAAATTTGAAGTAAATTATTATTTTGTGCTTGTAAAATGTTATCTATTGGACATTAGCTAACACTAAAATTTATAATGAGGTATAAAATTTTTTCATGAAGTAATTTTGTAAAATCAATAGTAAATAGAATCAGTAAAATTGAAAGAAGCGTTACATTTTTGTATATGGAATTTTTATGAAACATATTTGTGAAATATTCGGGGTTTAACATTGATCAAATATTGTTATTTTGCTACGAATCTAAACCTCACTAAACATAAATTATGAAAATATTAGAAATTTGAAGTAACTTATTAATTTGTGCTTGTAAAATATTTTCTATTGAAGAAACATATAATAGGAATTATACAATTTAGTGTTTTAAACTATTTTTAACAAATGCATTAAATTTTAGGGTGTTAAAATAGGAATTTGTGTTTTATTCATTATTCTTTAGGAATTATTTGTTTATTGCTCACATTAAGCAATATAAAAGTGTGTATAGTAAAAAAAAAAAAAAAAATTAATAAGAATTATATATTTTTCTTTTTCGAATTTTTATAAAATAGCTTTTAAAAACAGATGATATAGACAATATATATAATACATCTACTTTTAAATTTCTAATATCAGGTAAAATCATACTGATTAATTATATAATTGAAACTATGATTATGTTAACATTTCTTCCCATGCATTAAACAATGAAAATAAATAGGAAATATCAATGAAGGAAATAAATCTTATATGTAGATAGATGTTGAGGTGATCAAATTTAAAATTATTTCAGATAATTTTAACATTTGTTTATTTTTTTTAAAGAGCAGTAAAAAAATGTCATTTAAACATTTTATAGGGTAAGATTGTGGTAAAATCTATGCTATAATATTAGTTAAAAAAAAGTTGGAAGAATTGTTAGAATGACATTTTCCATGAATTTTTATCGAAAACAAGTATTTTATGGAATTTTAAATTTATCAAAATAAATAACAAACACTACTATTAATAGGTAAAAAAGAAAAGTGAACTATTCAAAATATCTCGTATTTTCAGTCTTTTGACAAAATTTTTTAAGTATGATAGTTTTAAATATTATGACACTAGTTTCTAGAGTTTGATAAAATTGAATAACCATTAAACTAATATTTCAATTTGACGCCAGCAAGTGTTCAGAAATAAATTGCCTATTGATTGGCATTTGGTTGCCCATTGCTAAAATACATGGGAAAATGATTGGTATTGGGTCGCCCATTGCTAAAACACATGGGGAAATGATTGGTATTGGGTCGCCCATTGATAAAACAGGTCGCGAAATGCTTGGTATAACGTCGCCCGTGATAATAACAAGTCGCCAAAGGATCGGCAAATTCGTCGAAAACAAGTCGGGGTGACCATCGCGCGGCGTACCGCCGGGGGACATGACCAATGTCGGGGCGAGATCGCCTCCGATCTCGCCCCAATCTCGCTCGTTCCGTGGGGCGATACTTGGCCAATGGTTGGCCAACGATCTTTTGCTGCTTGGGACATCTCTTGAAATGATAAAAAGGGCACTAGAAAAGGAATGCTACAGGTGATATAATTCATTCTTTCCAAAAGTGAAAAAAATGTTTATCAAAAAATGTTTTGTTTATAAAAAATATGTATGAAGTAGGATTATAAATTTTTTTCATGACTTATGATATGCGTTAAAGGCAATAAAATTAACAGCTATCATTTTAAGTATTATTTTTTATCTAGTTTAATTTATAAATTTCTGTTTAAAGAATTAACTTTCTAGCAAAGTTTTTGAATGAAGCCATAATATTTTGTCAAATATAGATTCGATTCTTTTTTGAAAAACCAGAATTTTTTATATTTAAAAACTACTCATTTATATAGTTCTTCAAAATCCATAACTAATATAAAAATTTCATTCATTCAGTCTTAGGATTTTCAAACAAATCTTCAATAAATTATACTTAAGAAAGCATTTCTGAGACTTGCTGAAAATCAAGAAGAACAGAATCATCATCCGCAATTCGACACATACTCTTGAGGTATGGATTTTTCAGTTAAAATATCACAGGGGATAACTTACTGTCTATTTATTTCTTCAAGGCCATCAGATTCTGATAGTGTTGGAATACAGCCAAATAAATTATTTTGTTTTGTTATTATGAAGGCAGAAAAACATGAAACGCAGATAGCAGCAGCCGACAAACCGTATCCAATTCTGGGCCACCTGAAATGAAAGGAAAATACTTGATTTTAATATATTTTATACATTAAATATATTATATTTAATATATTTTAATAAAAGTATGATATAGTTTCGTTATCATTCTGTCATCTCTCCTACATGAATTTTCTTTACCGAAAAAAATATTGGAAATACCTGCACTACATTGCTTTTCTCTGTTGGAAAAAAAATCATGAATTTGACAATTTCGAAATCAGTTAACCAATTATAACTTCAACTTGAATTAAATTGATTCTTTTTTTTTTTACACTTTTAGCCTACGATGTATCCTGTGTTGAAAGCTTATAAGCCAGTTAACAGCTACGCTACCCGAGCAATTGCTTTTATATCGTGGTCATGTTACTGGGTTGCGAACCATAAGGTCCCAGGTTCTATCCTCGCGCATATCAATTCGCGGCATTGGTGGCCCGGACGTGATACCTTCAACCTTCGCACAGCTGTTGTGGCGCCATCTACCCACAGCAAACCAAAATCGTCAGATTGACTTGACGCAGCAATTCAAAGTCGTCAGACTCACTTGACGCAGCAACCCAAAGTCGTCAGACTCACGTGGTGCAGCAACAGCATCAGCAACCACTCACCTACACACGCTCGCCATAACGCTTGGCGTTACTCAAATGGGTACAGGCGCATTAGAATCAACAACTAATACGTCATCACTGAACAGCCACATTGTTCATCACACCTCCAACTCACTGGAGGGAGAGTCTGTTGTGAAAGCTTATAAGCCAGTTAACAGCTACGCTACCCGAGCAATTGCTTTTGTATCGTGATCATGTTACTGGACTGCGAACCATAAGGTCCCAGGTTTTATCCCCGCGCATCCCAATCCGCCACAATCCCACGACCACAAGAATGATAGTATTTAGATCATGAATTGTAATAGTGGTGAATTGTTAAGAAAAATCTATCCCAGACAAGTGAATGAATACTCCAACTCGAAAGATTTAGACTTTTAATTTTCCTTTATTAAATTCTTTTCTTCTTTCTTTATTCTGTTATTAAACATTATTTTCTCTTATTTTCTTCTTTATTAAATAACTTTTCTTTCTTTTATTAATATTCAATTCATATTCTTTTATTAAATAACCTTTTTTTTTCTTTCTTAATTCTTCTTTTATTCTTTTATTAATTCTTTTCTTCTTTCTTTATTCTTTTCTTTTCTTTCTCTTTCTATTCTTTATTCTTTTCTTTTCTTTCTCTTTCGATTCCTTATTTTTTTAATTCTTTTATTAAATTCTCTCTTTATTCTTCTTCTTTTCTTTTATTATTTAATTATTCTTATTATTAAATACATTTCTTTTATTAAATAACCAAAAAAAACCCTGATATTTTCGTTTTGCTTTAGCTTCCTCTTTCATCCTGTTGCTAAGTAAAGTGCATTCCGCAGAATCACTTATAAAAGATTTCTTCAGCATCTATCTTTTTTTTTTTTTTTCTATCTATGTCTTAGAGAAATGGGATTTATCTGGGTTTTTTTAATATTTTATTGTAGCATCATTCGCTGAGAAAAAAAAAATTGTTTAAATAAAATACCATTAATGATAACGCCCAGTAACCAATGAATTTCCAATAGTACAAATAAATGGCTTCCAAAATTGATGCAAAATTTGGATTTGCCACTATTCGTGCAGTAAAGTGTTGGAAACCCCATTAAAAAATCCATTTGACAGCTAATAGTTTAGGGTTAGTAAAAATGGAGCGTTACACGGTAGAACAACTTGTTAACGCAAGACTTGAATTAAATTAAAAATGGAGTTTTTTCCATTAAATTGTTATATTTTTATTGAATCGTAAAGTACACAAAATATGGTTATATATTGAATAACACACAGGGCAAATGACACCCACAGCTATGATGGCACATACACATTCTTTTGTCGAAATTCTCTATGACCATTTTGCATAAATGTGGCTGAATTCCGTTGATGCGGCGTTGAATTTTCTCCTTCGATGCACGCGTGCTTGTGGGCTTGTTGACATAAACTTTCGACTTCAAATAACCCCATATAAAATGTAATGTTGTTAAATCACTCAATCGAGGAGATCAATTCTCAAATTTTTGAACTGTGGCTGCCAGGTTTTCATTATTTTTGAAATATTTTTAAACAATAAAAACATGTGTTCTATCGTGTAACCATTTTTACTAACTTTAAGCTATCAGCTGTCAAATGTTTTTAAGAGGTTTTCCAATACTTTACTGCACAAAGGGGGGCAAATTCAAATCTGGCGTCAATTTTGGGACACTCTTCAGTTAGAACTGACCTAGACTGTTACAAATTCAAAACCATCATCAAATCGAATCATCAAAACTATTTTTTTACATTAAATCGTTGGGAAAGTACTCACCTGTTCAAAGGAATCATAAATAAAGGACTGATCATATACAACTGCATAATGCATGCGAGGAACCAACTATAAGCCATGCACTAAAGGGAATGAAATCAGGCAGAAAATGAAATATTTTAGTAAAACAAATCAATAATTAATTCATCATTTTCATTTTTACCATCAAGAAATCATTTTCATGAAGGAAATCAATATGAAGATTTATCGGCAAATATCAAAATTAGTTTTATAACATCTTAAAACTTGAATCTGTGATAGTACTTTTACAGCATCTTTCAAATATTTCTAATTGGGTAAAAGAAATACATCCCTTTTTTTTTTCAATTTAAAACAAGACTTATTTTTTTGTTTGTTTTGATCCCTGGGACTGGAAAATGACTAACACATTTGGAGAGTTTGATCAAATTATAGCATTCTTGATATTTGGACAAAAGGAATTGAAAAACAAAGATTTAAGGCTGCTTTTTGCTTACAAAAAAGAACTAATCGATTTTGCTGAGAAAAGTATTAAAAAAATTCTACGAGAGACTATCAGATTTATTCATATTCATAAAAAGGATTCGAATGAGTAAAATTAAATATGCAGAAATTGATACCTTAATTAAAAGCGAGTGACGCAGGAAAGTTTTTAAAAAAAACTGCCAAAAGCGTGTGAAAAAACATTATTTATTTATGAAAATATGCACAGCTATTAGAATAAATGGTTATATTAAATAGTTAAAGCACACATGCAATTTTCTATTACGGGATTAGCTTTATATCTAGAAATCAAGTTAAAATAATCGGCTGAGCAATAACATTTTTCACTGCATGGGATATAGTTTCGGATATAGAAAGTTAGCTCAAGAATCTCGTCGGGCTCTCTATTCGCTCTCTATAAAAATTGTGCGTTATGAGAGACGATTTTATTTACTTCTGAGATCACACATGTCGCACTTACCATTCCGCACATGGCAATCACTGTAATACCTCAATCGTAGGCCATTTATCAGCTACTTCACAATGAAGTAGAAACAATTTACAGATATTCTATAACAGATTTTGAACGTATTCTACTTTCTACTCTACTTTTCGTTAATCAGAGAAAACCCCCACAAAACTACGAGCAAAGAATTTTATTTTCTTGTTCGTTACTACTTTGAGATGCCTAAAAAGCTTAAATTTCTCAAATTCTTTATTTCTTCTTTAAGTGGATGTCGTAGCGTCCACCAATCAAAGTGGGCTGCAGTAATCGTAATTAGCAAATTTTATAAATCCAAATCTAAATATAGCTTCGGATTACATATTAAACTATAGGAGAAGAGTCTAACAAAAATCGTTAATTCTTCAACTAAATAGTAACTCCGTATATCCAGCAACGACGTAAGTAAGAACAAGTCCAATTCATTGAAAGAAAATAACTTCTAACTTAGTGATATTATAACTTTACTTTTTTACTGGTCTTGTAAATTAGATAAATTTTAAACAGAATGTATTTCATCAATGGAAGAAAATCATGCGATTTAATATTTAATAAAACAATGAAAAAGTTTGAGTTTGAGGGACAGGAGTGTAATCGATTGTTGGAAATTAGGCAAAAAATATTTTCTGAAAATTGACAAAAAAATTAAGAAAACATTTCCAACTAATAAATTAATGCGAGTAATTTTTGGAATTTTAAGATGGTGCAACATTCATTTTTGTACAATTTCGGAAAACACACCAACATTAAGTCTGATTTTTAATAAAATACACCTCTAATTAAAATTTCATGGAATCATTCCGAGTATATATCTGCGAAATTTGAAAGCTGTAGGTCAAACGGTGTGATCAGTAGAGCACCAACCCACAAATATTTTATTTTAATCATTAGTAAAGCACATCTGTTGACTACTAGAATCTAAATTAGCCTCTGATGGCAATATTAAAGCAATCAACAAGAAAAAATCCAAACGATCAGCATTCATATGTGTCAGCTGATGACTCGTAAACACAACATGACAATCAAATAAAGCTTTTGCTTTGTAAATCATCATCATAATAAATCATCTATTATCTTAATCTGTTGTTCCCCTTATTTTGAAATAATTATCCATTACAAGATTGTAAATGTTTCAAAATCAGCAATCATTGCGAATCGATCGTACATACACCATGGTATATCAGACGCAAATCTTATGTAATTCTAACCTTACGATCCTAAGGTTAAACCTATTTTTAATCATATCAAAGATATTTCAGCCTAGTGTATGCACTATCGTCTAGGATTTACAACAAATTTCTTTAGAATCTCTCTGCTTATGAATCATCATTAGCTTGCTCTCCAAAACGCTTCTGTATCATCTTGGAACATTTTTTCCACTAGCAGTCACGGCAAAGCATGTCAACTCATAGACGAGTTGCAAATATGAGCGATTTTTCAGTTCAGTTAAATTATTACAACCTAACCCACCCAAAACGCACTGCTTTGAATTTGGCGCGATCTTTGCGTAAATTCCTAATTATCACTAAATGCCTACTTACTTTCTTCCTCGATTAAAAATATTTTGTGGTAAGCCACTGTTCTTTCCTTTTTATACTTTAAAAATCTTTAATTTCATAAGCAAATTTTTCTTTTTGAGCAGATTTCCCTTTACGAGAACTGTTCCTCAGAGCAAAAATTAAATTTCATTTAATTTAAGTAAAATTTAGAAATGCAGATAAATTCAAATAATTCGGATGCCATAATGTAAGATTTTTATTGAATCAGCGGAACATGGTAAATTTCACTTCATTGGCCATTAGGCAGCAAGAAAAAGGAAATGGCGTTACGATAAAGCATAAAATAACGAACATTTAGATGTTAGAAAACATGTGCAGTTTAATGCTGTTCATGTGAAATGTTTTCTGTCCAATAATTGCTTAAGCTAAAATTTTGGAAAACTTTCAAATGAATAGTTAATAATTATCTACATTTCAAGTACTTTACATATTCTGAATATTGCTTGGCAGCTTATTTGATATCTAAATCTTTCAAGCGAATTCCTCTGAAATGCCCAGAATTTGAAACAAAAAATATGAAATATTTCAAATCTAATTCACCTAACTAAACCACTACAAGTATACTTCCATACCAAAATTTTTTAATTTCTCAAATTTCTCATATTTTGCACAAAAATATAAAACATTAATACCGTTTTTATTTCATATTTATTTATGAACTACATTTTTATTATTTGATTTATAATTTTAAACATTTCATATTTATCATTTTCAATTGAATATCATTTATAGTTTTATCATTTCTATTGTGTTTGTATTTGCTTGTAACAGTCAGTTAGAGTGAAAATGTTTCAAGAGAGACCAATATTTTACAATCTATAAATTTATAAAATTGAAGAAATATTTTACTGTCACCTGATTGTAGTAAGAATTGAAATTATTTAGATATAAAAGATTCCATATCCATGTTTCTTTGCACACTGGATTTGTATCATACGTTGGCCATATTGGACTTGAACTCATGTACGTAAAGAGAGTAGTATAGAAGCCCAACAAAATCATGTACAGTGGTGTTAACCTGTTAAAAGCATAATTTAAGGAATAAATTAAGATAAGATAATAAAAATTCAGGTACAATTATGTTTATTGAAGAAATGGTACAGTTCTAGAGACGGGTACCATTTGGCGATTTTCCGCCAAATTTTTCTCGCCAAGCCTCGTGGACGCTGTAATCTTCAGAATTTTATATCTCAATATTATGACGATTTTCAAGAGACGCTGGCGACTTTATCTTTAAAGTTTGGCGCCAAATTTGACGGTACCCGTCCCTAGGATTTAGCCGAAGAAATATGGTAAGGCAACATTTTTTATTTTTAAAAATTCTCATTTAATCAAATTCCTAAATTGTTTATGTTTATGTAAGGAGATGATTAATATTTACACATAGGCCTCTTTGATAATTTATGACTTCTAAACAAAAAATTATGCGCATAATCAATCAATAAAATAACCAAATTCTGCTAAAATAAAAACCTGGTATCTTTTTAAAAATCCAAGAAAATATCTATCAAGTTATTACAGAATAAAAACTGTTGTAATTTTTTTATAAAAAAAAAAATGTTTCTCTGTGTTTTTGAGGAAACAATTTGATTTTAGTAGTACACATTTTTATTAAATGAATAATTAGATAAATAAACTGTATTTTTTAAATATCTAATATATATTTCATAAATTTTATTAATTATAAAATTTGTATTTCAAAATTTAATGAGTAAAAATATATCAAATTTTAAAGATCATCAATTCGGAAAATATATATCAATACTATATATTAATGCAACATTGGAAAAAGTAGAAAAATTAAAGGATTTTTGTCCATTTGATTCATATATATCGTTGAAATATAATTTTAATTTTAAATATCACTCATGGAATTCTGAAACTATAATTTTCAAAATAATAATAGTGAAAAATTAAATAAATGTTATTTTACAAGTATCAAAGAGAATTTCAACTTGAAAATTATATATTTTCTTGAAAGAAAAGACGAAAAATGGCATAGCAATTGTTGTTCTAACTACAGTTCCCACTTGAAGTATTATTACATATTTTTATTAATTTATTATCTTTAAACAGCAATTTAAAAATTATTTTATGCATCAGCCAACGATCCAGAACATTTGGGTACGAATTTACAGAAGTTTATTGAATTTTATATAAGTAGAAAATCTGAACCTCTTGTAAATATTTAATACAGAATTAAAATCTTTTCCAAAGCAAAATTTTGGAATGAACGCTTTTGTACATACCTTACAATTCTCAAAGTGTAAAAGGCAACCCATGATATTTTTCCATTATTCTTCTTGAAGTAATTAGAAAAGGAAAATCCATTTAAAAATCCGCTAAATGAAAAAAGATATGCATCGCTTTAAGTTTCATTTATTTAAATGGAATATGTTTTTCATTTTCATTGCTTCAACTTTAAATTTTCTTAGGATATTCAGCAGATTTTTTTCATTATTCTAAGAAATAATGAAATCCGCAATATTTTCATTTTATTGAAATTCAAAAAGCACTGATTGATTAATGTTTAATCAAACTGAAAACTGGTTTAAACAATATGATTAACTAGTTAAATTGATTTAAATAATTTTACAAGGAAAATTTTTTTAAAAAAATTGCTGAAAAAGCAAACAATATATTTTTAACTTTAATTAATTAAATATTAAGTATTGGATTTTCTTGAAAGTAAATAATGAGGAAGAAATAAAAAGAAAGTCAAAAGAAAATGCAACATTCATGTTGCCAAACTGGGATATTTTTACCAAGAAAGTGATTAGAATTCTTTTATTTTATAAATTTCTATTCAATATCCACAAATGCTGCATTGATAGATCATAAGATATTTTAATTACGTTAAATAAAATTCTTTATTACATTACAATACACAATAGTGATTACATTAAAAAATATAATCTTTATACAGGGTGTCCCATGTATATCTGTACAAATGTTAAGGGGAGACAGAGTACATCAAAAGATGGAGAACTGAATAACCCGTGATAGGAAACGTCATCGTACGCTGGTAGGTAATGTTGTTCGTGGGAGCTTCGGAGGAAAAATAACCGCTTTTTCATTATCATTTCTGATCATGGCAATGCACAACGATTCAACAATGATAGTGCGGTTTGTGAGAAGCTGATGGCAATGAGCAAACAGCTCAGAGATTGTGTCAAGAATGGTTCACACAGAGAGATGTACGGAAGACTGTTTTTTTTTTTTTTTTTTCGAATGTGCGTCGCTATTTAAGTAAATATGGGGATAAGAAGTAGTAGGTCCACTATGCTTACTACCTGAAGAAAGACATAGTTAGGGCAGACCGTGAGTGGCTGATACTTCATCCATGAAACAGAACGAGTTGTATCTCATGGAAAATAATTCGAGTACCACCATATGGGTCATAACTGCTGCCGTAGGAAGATCACGAAATAGCGTACATCGGGTTTTGGAAGGCGAAGCCTTATACCCATATCATCTTCAACAAGCCCAGGTACTGCTCCCCACATATTATCCCACATATTTACAATGGTATCTCTGCCAATTTGCCTCAGATGTTCATTTCCCATCTTTTATTTACGGATGAAGCGCACTTCACTTTAGATGGTGTGTAGATGATGTAGCGCATTAGATGATGACTTTAGATGGTGTGTAGATGATGTAGCGCATTAGATGATGACTTTAGATGGTGTGTAGATGATGTAGCGCATTAGATGATGACTTTAGATGGTGTGTAGATGATGTAGCGCATTAGATGATGACTTTAGATGGTGTGTAGATGATGTAGCGCATGCATCAAGTGCAATAGGGGAAACTTCGAACATCTTTCATAACATTTTCAAATGATATAATTTACTACAGAATAATTTATGAGCAATAAATATTTCTAGTAATCTCTGTCTTGTGTCTAGTCATTTTTTTTTTTTTTGAATCTCTGATATTATTTTCCCAGGTCAGTTCCAGTCATGGATTGCTATGCAGCTCTCAATTTTTTGTAGATGTCTCTTACCTCCCTTAAAAGTTTGAACCAATTTTTATGGAACTACTTGTATTAACATCACCTTTACGGAAAACTCATATTACCATTGCTATTGTGTCAAAATGTCATATGTCAAAAAAGCATATAACAAAGTAAAACTTTAACCGCTTGTGACATATGACAATTTATGACATAGGCAACAATTAAATATAGCTAATCTATATAAATTTATCGAGTAAATGAAATATTTGTCAAATTTAATCTATGACACTCTGATATAATAATTATAATAGCATATTTTTGTATTTACACATTTTTTTTTTTCGAATTTCGATAGAAAAGCTCAACTGTCAATAGTGAAAACTGTTAAAAATAGATAGAGCAATCATTGGCTTGAGTTGTCTTACCAAAATAGACTTCTAAGCTTGTAAATGCCGAAAAATTGGTGGAAAGAAGTGGAAATTTTAATACCGATTTTTAGCACTTAAATTAAAAGCTATTAATCTAAGAGGAAAACTGGGTATTAAAAAATTGTAGATTTCATGAAAGCATATGAAATGAGCTACAAAACGTAACGTTTACCTAAGTAGATTAGGAAAATAAATTTAAAATATGTAAAAATTTGGAAACCTTTTTTCGTTTTCTTTTAAATTTGAATGAAATTTTTAAAATTCCACTTAAAAATATATTGTTACAAAATTTTTCTTCTATTACAAATACCGTCAATTAATCTTAATGACGCAGCTCATTAAACCTCTAATAGTTCAGCAGCTTTCTTGCTGTCTAATCCTCCAAGACCTCTACGTGTCGGCGACTCCGACTCTCTCACACACAACTTCTCTGACTATCCACACACTACTTCTTCCTCGCAGCTGAAATGACACAGATTAAAGGAGTTCCCGCCCGATGTGGGCTACCTCCAACATGGCAAAATAGAGATGACCTGGCTTGAGCTAAGTTAACATGGACTGTAACGTCTCCTGTGATGGTAGAATAAGAAATGAGACAAAGTCGACTGATGAAAAGTCGCATGGCAGGTGAGGGAGAGAGGGTGAGATGTCTCAGCCAATAGCAAAGCAGACGGTCAAGGGAGTAGGTGAGGGAGAAGTAGGAGCATTTTTGGTCTTGCAGAGGGTCCGGAATCAGATAATCTATTGTACCTGGGGGACCAATCAGAAGGCTGGGTTATGGCTGTGGTATGTCTTGACTTCCGTGGGGACTTAGCTGATCAACGCATTTAGGATAATCAGCTTTTTCTCTTCTTTATCATTAGTTTTCCTTGCGAGTTTAACAGCTTCCATTAATTTGGGGAATTCCTGGAGTATTTCTTTAAGTTCTCTTAATATTTGCATGGTTTCTAGGAGTGAAGGGATTTCTTCGTTTGCCGTCAAAGTGGGCTCCGGGTTCTGTTTGCTGGGTTGGGTAATGGGCTGTGAGTCTTGTTTTGCTTGATTTTTCTTGGTTATTTCTGCGTAGGAGAATCTTCCGTTGGAGGTTGTAAGTTTGGGGAATTTGGAGCATCCTTTCCAGGCAGCTGTGTGTCCAGTCTCGTTACAATTAACACACACTGGATCCTTGATTTTTTCAGTGATGTTACAGTCCCTGGTTGCATGTGTACCACCACATCTGATACATTTCGGTGTCATTCTGCAGTTTCTTGCTGCATGGAAAAAACCAGCACAGTTGTAGCACATGGTAGCAGTCGTTTTTCTTCTGTAGCTTTCTATTTTGATTCTAAGATGAAGGAGGGATTTTTCATTAAAAATATTTTGTGCTTTTTCAGACTTCTTTATTTCTAGGAGGAATATTGGGTAGAGGGATTGCAACTTGTAGTTTCTAAGCTGGGATATTCTATTTACCTTGTAATTTCTTTCTTCTAATTCTTTTATGATTTCGTCTTTATCTGCGCTTATTGGGAGACCTTTCAGGATAACTTTTAATGGTCTATCAACTTGATTTTCGGATAATATAAATTCTTCTTTCTTTTCTGATAGAATTTCAATGATTTGGGATCTTTCATTTTCTGTTGCTGGGTGAATTGCTATCATATTTCTTATTAGCTTATTTTCGGTTTGGGGGAATTTTCTATGGATTTCTTGTAAAATTATGTTGTAATTACTTGAGAGTTTCAGATTTATGGCTGCTGGTCTATTATTGATTTTTTCTTGGTTTTCCTGAATTTGATTTAGTAACTCGAATCTATTTGATGTGTCCATACTTTCTTGTATTTCCTCTATTTTCCTTATTTTGGCGGCTTTTCTGGGGTTAACCACTTGAAAGTTATCTTCAGTACTAGAATTTTTCTTCTTGTTTTTCTCTGGTGTATTATCAATATCCATAACAGCAACTTCTTTCTCCGTTGTATGGTCGATGTTTTCTGTCTGTAGAGGCTGCTTTGTGTTGTCAGGGGTATGCCTTTCGCAGTTTTCCAAAGGGCAGGGGGTTAAGGAATCAAGTTCATTTGCGATGTTCTTGATATCCGACTGTATTTCCTTCAGTTTTGTGTAGTCCTCAAGATACTGGGCTGTATGCTCTAAATTATTTTCCTTCATCTCCTGTAATGTGTCAATGAAGGTCGAGGCAGTGTAGTTCAGTCTAAGCATTCTTTCCTGGGACATGGAGACGTATCCACATACGTTTCTATCTCCATCGTGTTCATGGCAGCTTTTCCTGATGCATGGTTTTGCGTTTTTTAGTTGTCCTTGAGAGATCCTGATTAATATATTTTGCTGATCTAATCTATTCAATAGCTCTGCTTTTTCCGATGGGCTACAAACTCCCTTTAACTTTTTATTGATTTGATTTATTTCACACTCAGATGTGTTTAATTTATCCTTCCAACTCTTTAGTATCTGACAGTGATTGTTGATTTTATTTATGAATTCAGAACCGCAGGCGGCCCTTTCATTGTAAGAATTCCTATCACTAGAAACACCCTTACAACTGCTAGAGTCATCAGAGCGTCCGTCTCCTTCCATGGCTAGAGACGGAATGATTCCTCGCAGCTTCAAAGTGGCCGTCTTTTATAGTTCCGGGAGGCGGGGCTAGAAACTGCAGACCAATCAGTGCGTACCTGGGTGTATCTCTGTTATTAGTGGATGGATCATGAAAGTTCTCGAACTTTCTGGTATTATCCATTTAGTCGCCAAACTCGCCAAATTTGTCGCCAAGTCTGTCGCCAAGCTCTAAGTTCATTGATCTCAGCACGTACAGGACCGATCGTACAACGGTCTTTCTTACGATGACTCTATTCGTGCCGGGTAGCAATATTATAGGTTTGTAACAATATTTTATAAAAGAGAATAACTGGTAAAAAATTCAGATCTATATTTATATTATTTTTTTAATTTGATGTGGTCAAAAAATGCTTATAAATACTTTTTTGTTAGTCGGAATCCTACATTCTGCAATTATTGGGTTAACTTACATTCGAACAGCCGTACAGGTGGTCTTTCGCTAAACAGTGATTTTACTCAAAATTCGACAGAAATCTGCAAATTTCGTATAAGGACCGTATACCAAATTTCAACCATTTAGCTCAAAGCGGATATCTTTGTCATAGACAGACAGACGGACATTTTCTAAAAATGCATTTTTCGAACTCAGGGAGAATTGGCGACTTTGGCGAATATCACAAAACATGGAAATTCGCCAAAATCTAGAGTTTAAATTTTTTGACGATTACTATACTTTTTCTATACTACGTATACCACAAAAGCAAAGAGAGTTATTAAAAAATTAAAGAAAAAGAAAGAAAAAATAAAGAGGGAACATATTATCATTTCAAGTCTCTAGTTACACCCCTGATGGTGCAGCCGCAAAGGATAAACATATTTCGAAAACAATCCGCAAAATCGCAGTAGAAGTACTTAAATCAACACGAAAACGATTTTGTACAGATATTGTTTATTGTGATTATTGTTACTCATACAATTACGACTGAATAAACAATAGATTCATGTACTTCTAATATCGATCTCAATAAATTCTATGTTTCTTTTGATACAATTCGGTTTTAACGGCGACCAAAAAGAGCCAAAAAAAATTTCGCCAAATTATAAATATATACTCAAGTGTATTATTATTTATCATGAAAAATTTTGAACGCACGAATCACATACTATATAGTTTAACGATTGAAATCGATAAATTGGCGAAATTTTTTCTTGGCGCTTTTCGGTCGCCGTTACAACCGACAAGTATTTTTCTTTTAACGTCTTACGAAATAAGCGCTCATTACTTTTTGTGTTTTGATTTCAAAGCAGAACACATTTTTTTTTTTTTTTGGCTGAATATTTTTACTAAATTTTGTTACAAAGGTACTACGGATAAGTCATCCTTCTGACTCTCTGACCCGCCACGAAGGCACACGGATTTAAACCATAAAATTGAATGACCGGACCGCCGCAACAGCAACACTGGCGGAAACTGTGATTGAGTCCTAAGGGCCATCACCGGCCACGGTACAACCCTCCCCTAAGAAAGTATGTCCCGTCATCGATGAGAGGAGTCAGATCCCCCACCTATTTGTGTACCCTCCGGGGTGGCGAGATCCACCCACCATGCCGGAAGCATCTCATCCTCATTTCGAGATGCCCCCCGGGGGGTTTGGTACTACGGATAATCAAAGTTTTATGTAATATAATTAATCAAAGAATGGTATTTACCTAAGTGTTAGAAAAGCATCAACTCCGAAAGCTGAATTCGCAGCATACCAAGTAATCGGCATGTCTAGTACAGCTTGAAGGTGTTTATCTAGGTTTTCTGGAAATGTTAATAATAATACTACAAACATGGCTGAGATATACAAATATTATAACATATGAGGAGTGAAAAATATTTTTAGATTCATTTATTAATAGACTAGCAGTACCCGCACAGCGTTGCCCGTGGCATAACCTCCAAGATGAAAAATTGGCTTTAAACTTAAGTCTAGCCTCCATCCGATATGACATGGGCATGTCACGCAACGTCAAACAAACATGAAAAAATATTCAGAAATCTTCGAAAATAACTACAAAACTCGCTTAAATAACTACCTCGCTTGCAAAGCAGATATTTTTGAATTAAAAATAGGTTATGAAATTATTTCAAAAATCAAAATAGATGTAATTTAAAGGCAAATATCAATAATAATCTAACGTTTATAATCACAAACTAATCCAATAATTATTTAATTTTCATTTAAATAACTTTGATAAAGTTTGCTTTTAACAAATATGAAATGTTATTCTTTGTGTTTCTATTCCTCATGAAATTTTTGAGCCATATACAGGCGAAATAGATGTGGTTTAATGGGTTTTTTTGTACTATTCAAACACACTCTAAATATTCAGGAAATAAGTTCTCTTGATTATTACACGGCGATAAACATTGTATATTCACAGTATCAAAATGAGTAATTGGCTTCTTCTATTTAAAGTTTGATACTTAAAACAAAAAAGTGAATTGGGGAAAAAAATCACATTTCCATTTATTTATTTTATTCCTTTGCTTTAAGTGGCAGTTTATTTAAAACTAATCCTTTCATATTTCATTATTCTGTATGCGAGTTCGCAAATTGTACAGACTAAGTCTATGGCAAAGGATACCGAAGTGCTCTGATTGGTTTAAGCCTTGGCATCTTTTTGGCAATGCTTTGCACTCATAATAGTGTAGTTTTCGCTTATTTGGCTCAAACCTGGCACCTTTCATTAGTTTTATGGCAGATACGAGTGAATATCAACATGACCTAATTTTTATTAATATAATTGTTTTCTCTAAATATTACTAGTAATACTACTAATACTAATTATTAATAATAATAATAAATATTACTAATAATACTAGTAATACAAGTAACTAATGTTGCTTATGCACAGAAGTATAAAAACTAAATGAAAGTAATTACTCAACATATGATGCAGCAATGAAATAATTCTTATTTTTCTATGATTTTCGTGCCTTTATTAGATAATTTATGCAGTCATTGAACTTTCCGTTTACTTTAACATCAAATACATATGGGGAGATGATTACTTAAAGACCAAAACGTATAAATATGTAAGCTTTAACGGAAAATGTTAGATTTCGTAGCTAATTTTTTTAGTTATATCAAAATAATATTAAGAAGAAACACAGACAAAAAATATTTTTAATAGATAGTAATTTTCTTATTTCCTGCATTTAGGTTTCAGGATTTCATCTTTTCTGCTGTATATGTGTTCCAGATTAATATTACATGTACACCGTAAAAAATAGGGGGAGGGGGATAAATTCACAAATTTCATTTATTTTTATATTTTATTATATATATATATATATATATATATATATATATATATATATATATATATATATATATATATATATATATATATATATATATATATATATATATATATATATATATATATATATATATATATATATATATATATATATATATATATATTATTTTTATAAAAATATATTTCGGTATGGCATCTTTTTGGCAAAACATTGTCATAAAGATGCCAAGGCTTAAACCAATCAGAGCACGTCGGTATCCTTTGCCATAGATTTAGTCTGTACAATTTGCGAACTCGCATTCTGTATATTAATTATTTATAGCAGAAGTTGCCAAACTGTTAAATAATACAAGCTTTTTTAAGAAATTGAATATATAGCGGCCCACTTCATCCTCGTCGTACTGAATCGTTTCTGATATGGATAACACAAGTTCTTTCCGTAAAAGGTTTTATGGTACCAAAAAGAAATTTTGTAAATTGTTAAAAAATTGTTATTAAACTTAACAAATGATGAAGAATTGCTTGGAAATTAATGCTACGTAAATTGAATTAGACATTTGCAGTGAAAAGGTAATAGATGGGTTAGGTCTAAGGTACTGCTTGCAAATGCAATATTAAGGGAAGTTGAAGATTAGAGCAAGAAGCGGAACGATGTGTGGTTTGAAAAAAGCTACCCTTTTTGTATATACGCACGCTGAAAAAACTCATTTCTTGTTTTATTTCTTCATGTATTACCATTCGACATGAGTCGCTATTTGCGTATTGCGTCGTTGTTGTTTTTTATTATCACATTACTCCTATGAATCTTCAAGCTTACATCACATTTTTGCTAATTGGTAGATTCAATTGATACACTGAAAAAAAAAGGCTTTGAAACTGAGAAATGTATTAACAATGGAGAAAATTACAGATATTCTAGCAAAAATTGAAGGATATTTCAATAATACTTATACACTAAATATATATCAGGTAACTGTAAAACGGTAAAAAAATTCTGTAAGATAATTATCGTCAAACAAGAAAATATCAAATCATGACATTCTACAAGTAGTTTATTCCATTTGTCCATGTGATATTTTCCTTAGATATAAAAGCTCCTTAATTAAAACAATTTTCAAATTTTGAAGAAGTGCAATATCTAAGTTTACATCTTTGTACGAACGAGGATAAAAATGTATAATCTTAAACGGTATGTGTTCCGAAGGAAATCCAAATAACAGATTTTATCTGAATTAATTAATTCAGTCATAAAGTGTGTGTGTGTGCATGCGTGCGTGTGTCAGTCAAGATCTTGCCACGACCCAGTTTCAAACTGTGGCCATGATCTTGTGGCCACAGTTTGAAAAACCCTGATTTACAACATATTCATATCAATGTTAAATGCATAATAATAAGTTACGAAAATCATATTGGTCTACATCGAAAAGGTGAAAGCGTTTTTTTTGCTTGAAATATTTTACTTACTTATTGATCGGCTATAAAAGTACAAGAAATGCGATAAAAAGATGTAAAGAAAAAATATTGCTCGGATTCCATCTATGTAATCCAAATGTTCCTGTTTAGAAACGAAGCTGAATATTTTTCTTGCATTGGTCTGAATGCAGAAACAATCGAAAAATGCTCTGCCATTTTCTCTCCAAACTGAAATGAAAAATTTTAATAGATTTTAAAGTAATGGATTTATTATATAAAACAATTGAAAAATATGGGACATCTTTGGTGAGGAAACAGAGCATTATAAAAAGAATGTAAATTAACAAAATTTCAAGAAATGCAATGGAAAGAAAAGACATCTGAGAAAATACGTGATTAAATTTAGTTATAAAAAAGGTTGACAATACCTGGCAGAAATTTATATTAACCGCATTACAGTTTTTATATTGATTACGTTACAAAATTACAAGCCGGCGACCTGGCATAGGGGTAGCGCGTTTTCACCGTGATCTAAGCGTCCTGGGTTGGGCATGGTTGTTCTTCATTTGCTCTATCTGGGAGGTATATGAATGTGCTCCCCTGTAAAAAGGGGTTGTGCAAGTGAATGTAATGCGTGAGTAGCTAAGACGAATACTTGCCCTAGTTGGCGCTACTAAAACAGGAGACGCTCCGAGCTTGTCCATGGCAAATACCATTAGCAACAACAACAAATAACAAGGTCGGAGTTCTCACTACTTTTTGTACAATGAAGTATTAAAAACTGCATGTATTATAAAATGCAAGTATTATTATTCTTTTGTCATCTCATTTGTCATGGCAAAGAAAACTGAGATGAAAATTGCGCTAAATAATTTTTAAGTCCCAGATATAAATACGCGATTCATATATATATATATATATATATATATATATATATATATATATATATATATATATATATATATATATATATATATATAAAGAATTTTTAATTTTCTTTTTCAATTTTAGAACATTTATGGAGATCAAACACAGCACGAAAGTGATCTTCTTTATTTCGGCACACTCTTTGCAAAAAATACAGTGAAATCTCATTTAATGTGTTCCGTATTACATCAACTTGTATAGCACAAAGAAACCAGAGGAAAGTCAGCCATCTAACTCTCCGACCCGCCACGAAGGCACACGGATTTAAACTATAAAAACTGAATGACCAGACCGCCGCAACAGCAATATTGGCGGGAACTGTGGTTGAGTCCTAAGGGCCGTCACCGGCCACGGTACAACCCTGCCCGAAGGAAGTACGTCCCGTCATCGATGGAAGGTGTCAGATCCCCCAGCCTATTAGTGTACCCTCCAGGGTGGCGAGATCCAACCACCATGCCGGAAGCATCTCATCCTCATTTCGAGGTGCCCCCGGGGGGTTGAAACCAGAGGGAATGTTCTTCAAAAACTTTCATGCATACTTTCTAATACAGGTGTTATCCTTATCCCTAGCATAAAATTGTGAACCTTAAATAAGACCGCAAATACCTTGCATGGCAATGGCGAACAATGATTACGAAATATTGATCTTTGGCGTGATTTTGGCATTTTTACTGAATCTGTTATGTGATCTTTGGCGATTAATCCCCAGCATAGACATAGATACTCGAAAATCGAATTTAAGTTTTAGACATATTGTTTCCAACTGATTAAAAACCAAAATTTTCCCCAGAACTAAAATTATAGCTCGAAAATCAAAAACCACATTTCATAAATTTTAGTCATTGTGCTTTTGAGTCATTCGCGTTTGCAAGCTTGTGAAAATACAGACCTATAGAAAATCAACTCCAAGACGGATTTGATACCAAATTCGATAGGTATCTATGTTTTAGATGTTAATTCTATGTGCCGACTTTTATCTATCTATCTCGGTCTTGTAATTGTTGTGTTACTTTATATTCAAACAGTCAGGCAGATATATTTCCTCTAATTGGATTTCACACAAAATTTATAAATTTCTATCAAATCGGTAGAAATTTAAAATTTGGATTGAAGACAATCTACCAAATTTCATCTTTCAAGCTTAACGCATTTTTTTAAATTTTCCGTGTCACAGACAGACACATCATTGCAACAACGCGTTTTTTGAAGTAAAAATCTAAAACAAAATCTGTCTTTGTCAAAATCTCGTAGTAGATGATGCTTAGAATCTCG
Organism: Argiope bruennichi; assembly: GCF_947563725.1. Taxonomy (NCBI): domain Eukaryota; kingdom Metazoa; phylum Arthropoda; class Arachnida; order Araneae; family Araneidae; genus Argiope; species Argiope bruennichi. The sequence goes on along the minus strand of NC_079152.1, from coordinate 51,965,468 downwards.
TTTTGATGATTCTAATACGTTATCTTTGGGAACTTCGCATACGAGAAAGCAGAAATGTAATATCTTACTATCAAAACAAAATTTAAAGCATCTTTGAGCTTTCGCGAGAGACCGCGGTGGCCTGATGGTAAAGTTTCGGCTTCGAAGCAGGAGGGTTTCAGACTCAAGATCCGATTCCACCTAAGAATCGCAGTGTAAGCGGATGTTGTACACGCTAAATCAGTCTGGACCAAACGTCCTCTCGCTCATGTGGGATGGAAGCTTGAAGAATGGGAGCTAACTCAGGCATCTTCGACATCTGACCACGGTTCAAAATTACGAGGTTCATCCCAAAACATCTCTAGTATTGCTTTATAAAAGGGCGTTAATGTAACAAAATTAAACTTGAACTTTCTTCAATTCCTTCTAAGATGTATGTGCGATCTTGCAGGATTTCCCATCACTTGGACATATCTCCTTATTTTACGAGAGTACTGACTTGATGATAGATTTTGCTCTTGTGCATAAGCTATAAATTGTAAAGGAAAACTTGTATTTTGCTTTTTACTCTAAAACATATGAAATTTTATTAGTTTTCTAAAAATGTACCTGAAATTGTTGAAGATTCATTTGCTTTCACTTTCTTTTCTGTCAGTGTATCTCCGTTGGCATTAGCAACGTTTTCGTCTTCGTTAGCGTCTTCATCTTTCACCTTTCGGAAGGTTTTTTTCCTAAGAAGTGCTGCTTTACGATATGATTCATAAGCATTGATGGAGCTCCCAATGATATTTAGTATCACGAAAATCAAAATCACGCATCTGAACAAAACAAAGGGTAATTTTAAAAATTTGTGGACTATAAACAGATGACAAATGGAAATCAAAGTGAAAAGTTATATACATATATATTGAAAACGTTAAGAATGCACCTTAAAACCCTCTGTTCTTTGGGATGGGGGGAGGGGGAATGCATGGAACCTATGTTTTGCTTTAGAAATAAATGGATCAAAATCTCTTATGAATTGAAACATTTTATACTCAAATAAATTGATTTGAGAAATGGATTGATTGGTCTAATGGTATTTTATTTCAAAGTGCAGATTTTCGTCTTGATATTAAGTTCATTTTCAAAAACAGAAACCAGAAATGTAGTAATGCATTTGAAATTATTTTACATATAATTAGCTGCAGATAATTTCATTTTAATCAAGGCAAAATAATTGGCTTGATTGGTTAAAAGTAGGGCTCATTTTGAAATCAATTATGTCATCTAATGCCAATTATTGCCGGCGTCCTGATCTAGGGTTAGCGCGTTTTCCCCGTGATCTGGGCTCCCTAGGCTCGAGCCCTGGTTCTGGCATGGTTGTTCATCACCCTGTGTTCTATCTGTGAAATGCCCCCCCCCCGTGTAAAATGGGGTTGTGCAAGCAAATTGTGTGTGTCATCATCATTTGAGCTAGAAGTCAGACTACTGCCCTTGGGTTCGAGGACTTTATCTTCAGAAGCCACTGCCCCCTCCCCTCTCCGTTGTAACACGGACACGACATCATCATCATTGACAATCATTCAATAATAATTCAGATGAAGACATTGTTATTAATGAATTAGACTGAATAATGCAAGAGTTTAATAATCTTCATTTTACATAAACTCAACAGTTCGAGTATCACCATTCTATGAAAAAAAAATTCCAGCTATTTCACCCTTTTTCAATTTTGCCATACTAAAAACTAGTATGGCAAAACCATACTAGTTTACAAACATACCATTGGATTTGTTTATGTCCAATTCATTGTAACTGTTTATTGGATGTACAGGAAATATAGGTTCTACGTGCCCCAACTGTGTTTGAATATTATCTATTTTCCAAATTCTAAAAGAACGTACATTTTTTTTTAATATCAACTCCTACATTTCTTTCAGGCAGCTTTGAATTGCTTTAGAAAATCCAATTCATGCAATATCGGCATTCAATAACATTCCATTGGCACTTATCCTTGATTTTTTTTTTTTTTAACTAAGGCATTTCATTTTGTGATTTAAATTAATTTTTGATCTTTTGCCGTGATTTTGGGATTAATATCATTGATACAGACACTTCATGATAAATTTTCGTAAATCTTTTAATATTATATTTGAATTTGGTTCAATTATATATTGGGTGTTCATTAATTATTGTCGGGGTTTCCATACCTCATAACTTTCGAATAAAAAATATTACGCAAAACCCGATTACGTATTCGTAAATTACAACTCAAAGAATTTTATTAACGATATTAAAGTGTAAAGCTTGCACAATTTGCACTTTGTAGGCATTCAGCTGAAGGCGATTATGTATTCGTAAATTCGCTGAACAAATTTTGACTCGAATTGAGAATGATGAAAATTACCTTCGGAAATGGTTCTTCAGTGACGAATCCACTTTTCATGAGTCAGAAAAAGTGAATAAACATAACTGTAGAATATGGGACTCGGAGAACCCGCAGTACTACCGATAATAAATGCACGTTGAATGATTATTGAATTCTGCGCACTTTCTTTTCTTTGTAATTATTAAGTCACAATTGTCAGCTTATCAGTGCCAGACTAATGAGCGAACATAAGAAAGGAGTCACGACTCCCTTCAAACTTTAGACAACATTTTTCAATCTAGAAAGAATGCTACTGTAAAGCTGATTACATTTCAGCAATTGATCAGGCTACATCTGATTGTTTGAAAATTTTTTTGAATGAAACCGGCCAGGAATAAATAAATTGATTTTTTTATAATCCTCATTTTTTTTTGTGGCCTTACATATCCAATTTTCTTCTTAAAAAATATAAAAAGATGGCTATTACGATTATTAAAGACGACATTGTATGGTCAAATCTTGTTATAAATTTAATGTTAAAGGTTGTTAATCATGGAAGTTTAAGTATCGATTTACACTAATACGATTTTTTTTTTTTTCGAAATTAATCGGTACTAATTGTATTGGTAAATGCAGTATACGCTCATTTGTCTTCTCTAAGAAAAACAAATTTTCTCAAAAAAAGGTAATTAATTGTTAAGATTTTTTTTTAAACATTTTAATATGCATAGAACCAATTATTCCTATTACATTAAATTATTTAAGTTTTTGAATGTAGATGATTTCATTACTGATGAGGATAAATAGGAAACATCATCATTTCTCTTTGTACCAAGTTGATGCATAAGGCCAGAGCAGCCATATACCATTTAACTGTTCTAACACTTCCTAATGATCATCCAAAAATATTTCCTTCTCTATAAACATACGTACAATGTGACCCTTAATCTTCCTGTTTCTATTCACTTCCCTTATCAGCACAGTTCTTGTATTGTCTCTTGGCGTTCTTGTATTATCACTTGGCCGTATCTATGCCGTATTCCACGTTTAGCATCCTTTTTTTTTCAATTTTGGGGGAGATATGTTTGACCATGCGAAGCAATGTGATTCTTAATTTTTCTCTTTCCATTCAGTGCCCATTTCAGCTCACTTCTTGTATAAAATCGGCGGTATTCTATGTGTATATTCTATCTACTGGATATGCAAATAAACTAGGCGGCCATTGAAACGAAATTTAGTAGGTTGCTTTTCTCAGTTTGAAGTACGTCAATATAATGATACAGTGATTGGTTTTCATATCTTATTTATGTTTATGATCTTGTTTATGACGCTGCTGTCTGAAAGGAATACAGTAGATTGCTAACCATGTTTTTGTAAAAAAAAAAAAAAAATTAATTAAATTTTTTATATTTTAACTGCCTAGTGTGTAAATTATAGTAAATGATACTCTACTATTCTAGTTATTAGACTTTCCGGTTTCACTTACGCTTCTTTTTCTCTAATTTTCTATCTTTCAATTAGTTTAAGATGAACGTTTCTTCAAATGTCCATTCCTTATCTCCTTTTCTGTTGATTTTTTTATTAGCATTTCCTCAGTTAACCTGATTTTCTCCTTCTTCATAGATCATTCATTTATTCTCAATTCTCTTTCTTTATAGCTCGTCCATTTATTCTCAATATCTCCATTTTAATTATAACTAGAGACGGGAGTCAAAATGATTCCGCGTTGTTCATTATCTCTGATTATTACATGGTATTTTGACCTTCAATACAATCATCTCTTCAGTACCTTCTTTCAGCAGTATGTTGGTGACAGTCTAAGTATGAACACGTGCATATAATCAATCAATCCTTTTTTTAAAGTTTTTGTTGTTATTTATGGAGTCGTTGGCTTAATGCGCCGGCGTCCTGGCATAGCGGTAGCGCATCTTCCCGTGATCTGGGCATCCCGAGTTCGAATCCCGGTTCGGGCATGGCTGTTCTTTATCTGTGTTCTATCTGTGAGGTATGTGAATGTGTCCCTCTGTAAAAAAGGGTTGTGCAAGCGAATGTGTGAGTTTCATCTTCATATGAACTACGTGTCAGACTTCTGCCCTCGGGTGCTAAGGGGTTTTTACCCTCAGAAGCTGCTGCACCCACTTTCCGTGGTAACGCGGGCACGACATCATCATTGACTTTATGTCTCTGAAACTGCTTTTAATTTGAATAATGCAAAAAGAATAAAGAAATGTTCTAAAAATAATATTTTAAAATATTATATTCTTCATTTTTGTTTGTTAAATTCTAACAATTATTAAAATTAATGTAATTCCGTAATATCTAACCGAAATAAATACTTATTAAAATATTGTTTAGGTTTTTCTTTTCTTTCCAACATTTAATATTATACATTATAGTATTTAACATTTTTAATATTAATATTTTTAGTAACTACATGATTTCCAGAATGTATTGTGTTTCCAAAATAAATTCCAACGCCGTTTACAAGTATTCTAATACTTTCCCGTTACCTTTATTCTCTCTTGTGTATACAGCTTTCAGCCAGTTTTAATTTTAGTAAGCCCAATAAGAAACTATCAGAAGCGACATCTGTCCCTCTTTTAACCCTGACAGAACAAAAACGATGGCTTGAACTAGTTTCTTTTAACAATGTTGTCAGTCTGATTTTTTTGGTCTTCAGTCATGTGATATCCAATCGATTTTATGCATGTCTTTATGTTTAAAGATTCTACCGCAAATAATAAGATTGAGCTAAAAAAAAAAACATTAAAAAAAACTCTCAAGTTTGTTATATCTCTTAAGGCTGCTTTCGAATGACATTTTCATTGCTGACTAATTTCTTTTCTATTTTCTCGTATAAATCTCCAATCAATAAGAGAATATTATATTTTGAAATTTTGTTAAATGTTTTATGAACTTATTGTTCTAAAAAGCAGCCAGAATATGATTTTCTTTTTGTCTTCTTCTTCAAAAATATCGAGATATGTTACGAAATAATGTTTGATTATATTAGGAATAAATTTTTCTTTATATCTTAAGAGAATTTCATTACAATTTTCCAGATTTAATTTATGAAATAGAACAGTATGGGAAAAATTTTGACATTAGTCTCGTTCTTTATCATTGTTAAGATGAACAAATCCAAACAAATCTGAAAACAATCTTAAATTATTGCAAAATTCTATACGATGTTAAAATCATGGATATCATGTATTTTTTTTTGTTTTGTTTTATTATTTAACTTCTCAAAAGTAATTTAATACTAAGTTACGATATTGTTAAATGAAAAATTTTAAAGCCATAAATAAATGGAATAAGTACATTACGAAAATAGCTTCCGTTGTTAACTTCTTGGGGGCTTGTTGACAGCTTCTAAAAGAAGTATCAGCTGACTTCGTCCATTTATCTGTATAATCGCAAAACATTCAATGAGTATTTTTTTAAATATTTAAAACAAAAATGAAGTATCATTATAATATATTTATTTCTATAACAAAACACAACATTTGCGAGTCATTTTATATGGTTTCTCTTATGCTAAACATTTTATTTTATGTAGGTTTCCATAAAATTTATATATATATATATATATAGCATGATACCATACAGCCCAAACACTTAGGTTTGAAATGAGAAACTGAGTTAAAATACAATAATTTTATTTACTTATCTATTGGTTTATAAAAGATTGTATCAAAAACTTATAAAAAGTAAATAATTCTTTATCCTAAAACATATGTCATTCTAGATGATATTAATGATTTTAGACTCCTATAAATCATTTCTGTTGTCCATCTTCAATTTTTTCAGCTGATAAAAATACAAAGATTAATTATCTATGGATAAGGACTTTTAATGACTTCTCATATAACATGCTTAGTTAACGTTAAAATACAGGGGGAGGGGTTGTATTGAAATTAAAAGAAAAATTAAATCAACAATATAATAATCAATTAACAGTGTCAACAATACCAATTAGATAATCCCAACAATATTATAGAATGTTTAATTATTGTCACAATTTACCCAAGAACCCAAGATTGCACAAAAAAATAAAATAAATAAAAGCACCAAGATCGATTTTTTTTTTTTTTTATGAATATGTCAATTTTCCTTTGTATTCTACGTATATCAGCAAGTTTAAAAAATATATAGAAACTGAATCTTTTTCAATAATAAATTTTAAATAAAAATCTTAATTGAAAGCATGTAAAATCTCATAACATTCTTACCAGCCAAATTGTGCAACAAGATAGGAAATGAAGCCTGCCATGGTATTTCTTCACAGGAATCGTTTTGGGAACCCATTTTCAAATTTAAATCTAAGGACAATGAAAAAAAAATCTTTTTTGTGTGTTATTTTGGGAATATTTAATTTAAAATAATATACTGTCTTTTCAGCAATATTGTTAGTTTATTCAAAAATGGAGAACTTTCGAACTATAAATTTCCGAAAACGGCAGAAAGTTTAAAGCTAAATGAATTAAATCTTTGCAAAGGGCAGATAGCGCGAATGATTCGGGCATTTTTTTCAGATCTCAGTTAGATCATTAAAAAAATAAAACAATAGCGAACAAAAGGAATTTACCATCAAATATTACGTACAAACATGATTACTTTTCAACATTATCTTTATGAAAATTCAGGCATTTATCATATTGGTGGACCAGGTTTCTGATTTCCTTTTCGAAAAACATTAAATATTGTGAGAGGATAAGGTTTAATGTTCTTTTGAAGCTCCTCATGAGTTCAAAAGCCTTTTGAATAATCTTTTAAGGAACTTTCAGTTTTCTTTCTTTCGAACTAATTGATCAACTCGTTGAGCAAGATATGCAACTAAAGCCTTGCACCCTGTCCCTCTTTATCAAGAACACAGCTTAGAGCCGAGTAATCCCCCCCCCAATCAAAAAGCTGGCTTCAAAACCCCTCTCCGATGGCCTATGCGCGCTTTGAGTCCAACTCATTTTGCTCTCTTTCCCTTCACTTGTGGTTTTCGGGGGTTCTTTAACGTCTGTTAATTTTACCGACAATTTAGGGGAAGCTCCAGATCAACGTCCACAGACACGAGAGTGGCCAGATGATGATCCCAATCAAAGGGTCAGATGACAAATTTACAACCATATCCGTAAAGGTAAAAGGCTGTTCAGTATGGGGCTTTAGAGGTCAAATCTACCTGGTTCAGGAGGAGCTTCAAAGAAATGTTAAAATTCATCACACAGCACTCATTGCTTTTTGAAAAGGATATCGAAAACCTGTGTACCAATATGACAAATGAAATGATAATGTCGGAAAGCAACCATGTTTGTATATAACTTTTGATACATGAATTCATTTTTGTTCTCTTGTCTTCTTAGTGGTCCGTCGGAGTTTAAAAACAATCTTCCTTGAGTAATAGTTGTTATTATTATTATTTTTTCATATGATGTGGAATGGTTATGGGGTGTGTTAGATCACGAGAAATAAATGCATAAAGTAAAACTAAGAAAAAATTTATTTGGTTTTAAATTAAAGCTCGTAGGCTAAATCAATAAAAAGGAATTTGAAAAAAAAAATACCAATATTGCAATGCATTATAATTTTTAATATTTTATTATTATTATTATCACAAACTCTGTGCTAGATAACAGTTTGTTGATTTAAGTTACTTTCATTATTTTTTCATCTTTTTGTAATCTTTGATCTTAGCCGAATTAAAAGTTATAGTTTACAATATAACTTTAATCAAGAGAGATTTAAAATATCAATACTATCTTTGAAGATGATTGTATCTGAAATTTCCTCGCTATAACTATTAGCTAATGAAGAACAATATCATCTTCGTAAATCAAATATCTCTACACATCAAATTTTCAATACATTTTCAATACAAAAACAATTTTTGTGAACAGAATAAAGTTTTTATATATCATACCAAAATATTTCCATAAAAATTGAGCATTGAAGTCAAACAACTATCATTGAATTCGTTCATGAAAATGAACTATTTTTAACGAAAATTCTCTGAAGAACAGGATCTACATAAGCAATTCTTCGATTATTAATAAATGCAATAACCATTTTAGGGGAGGATGATTTATCATAAATTATAATTATTCACTACAATAAAGAATTGTTTTGTCAAAGCTGATTTTGTAGATGAAATTTCAGAAGAAAATCAAGGGAAAGGGGAAATAGAAAATAAAGAGAAAACAAATATATTTAAAAAAACAAAACAAAAAAACACACAGAAACAATTCACTTCTTTAGAACAAAATTCGTACAATTTTTACTTATGCACGATAATTTAATACTGACTAATTACTCCAAAAATCGGGGCATAGAACGATTATTTTGTTCAAAATCTGAACAAATTATCCAAAAAAACAAATAATATTCATAAATATCCAATTCAAGTAATATGCTGTATTCCAAATTATGCGACACAGATTAAAATTTATTTCAAATGCTTTTTGGAGAAATTTTTACTTCTTTACGCAAAAGTGAGCATCACTTTGAAATGATTTCGGTAAAGAATATTTCCAAAAAAGATATTGGGGTTGCTTTCTTTATAACGGAAAAAAATTTGTTTCAGTTTTTTTAATACATTTTAGCGCATTGTAAATTTGAAAATTAAATACATATTTTAATATTTTTACAAAAAAAATTTTAATGGTTGAACATTTTTTAATAATAAATAATTAACCAAGCAATAGTTATTTTTTTAGTTAAAAAAAAACCGAGAAAAAATTTGCGATGTATTCTGTATATTGAAATTTCTGTGCATCGATTTTCTTTTCCAGATTTCAGTACATAGAAATTCAATTGTATATACTGGCCCAAACATATATCGAAGAGAAAATTAAAATACTTGCACATAAGATTAGCATTAGAAAATCAAGTGTTGAAAGGTCTTTAAAGTATTATTACAAAAATTAAAAAGAATAAAGATATCAAAAAAATTATTTTTAATAATGCACATATTGTCTCTCAAGATGTATAACCCCCTTTCAACTTAGTTAGTTACTAATACAAATTAATATAAAACACCGTTCACAAATTAATATAAAACACCATTTACGAATTAATATAAAACATCGTTCACAAATTAATTTAAAACACTGTTCACAAATTAATATAAAACACCATTTACGAATTAATATAAAACATCGTTCACAAATTAATATAAAACACCGTTTACAAATTAATATAAAACACAATTATTTCCAAAAGCCTTAATTTCGGACATAGGTATCGCGAAACTGCAGCATCCACAATTTTTTTAAAATATAATATAATCGCTAGTTGATTTAATTTTTCACTCGGTATCTAAATCCATCGATATTCTAATAACATTCCTTTTATATCTTTCAATATTCAAAATAAATGTAGCAAAAAATCGGTAAGCCACCGTGAGATAACTTTCAAATAGTACAGATTTCTACCTTTGTGCTTGCGCAATAACAAAGTACATTCTAATTAATTAATAGTTAATGAAAAATGGAAGATGCTGTCAAAAATGCAGAATTTTCTTTAAGTCCAGAGACAGTAAAAGAAGAGTTTTAAGCATTTTTCTGTCGCAGATTCATTTTTATTTATTTATTTATTTGCGAACCTGAAATTTGAATTGAAAAAAAAATAATTATTAATTAATAGGTATTAATTAAAAATATTTATACTAAATTTATCTTAAAATAGATTCAAAATCAGCATTCCTATTTATGTAACTTTTATTTAACTTCAGTGTAGTTCATGATCTTTTTTTATTATTCAGTCGCAATTGAGTAAATCGTTATGAAAGAGAGTCAGAACAATTATAAGCAGAATAAAAAAATAATCAAAAGCATCTAATTTTTAATAAAAATTAATCATTTCTTGGAAAGATTTGTGTTTTAAAACTTACCTATATAAAGTCAAAAATATTATTATTACCTTTAATTGATAAGTATTTTATTACTCCAACTTAATTCGAAAAGGCTAAATTATAATAATGCAAATCTACAATGTAAAAAACTAGAATTAATTTTCAAATGAGATATGTAATATTAAAACTTTTGAAGAAAATTTTATTTTTAAAATATTCTATCTTATTTTAAACTTTGAAATAAGGTTTAAAGTCTTAAATTATTATGGGTGTTTTACTTTTTTAATAAATAGCAAGAAGCAAAAGAAGCAATTAGAATACAATATGCTATGCAAGTGACAAAATCATACAAATATTTCAAAGCTAAGTTTGGAACCATTCGAATATTTTGATACACAATTATTTCCAAAGTTAAGAGTAATTAGCGCTTAAATTAACAGAGAACGTGATCGAGTAATTATGTAAAGTTATGTAATTAAATAATATGCAAAATTCAAGATTATGAAAGTTCGTTAATATTTAAAAATAATCACTAGTAATACGATTTCCTTCGAAATAAAGTTGCCAGTAAATAAGAGGAGTCAAGTAATGAAGAGAAAAGCATTAATTAGTTCTTTTTTTATACTTAAAAAAAATTGTTTTAAAAATAAAGTTTTTCAGTAGTTCATATAAACTTTGATCGTTTTCATTTAGCCCGTGCCAACCAGAAATGAGAAAATAACTCAAGCATTCTAAATAAGAATAATCTTAGACAAAAAAGTATCTTGTCATGATTCATTTTTTAATATGATGTTATTTTAGGGGGTAATGGCGTCAAAGGAGGTTTTTATTTTATTTCTCGAAGTTTTGTAAGTTTTTTTTTTTTTTTTTAAATCAAATTAAAAACCAAAATGCGGCGTGCTCTGTAAAGGTGTTTCGAACTCAAAGCTTTGGAACTTAATTGAACCTTAAACAACGACTTAAAGTTTTTGAGAAAGTGAATCCATACAAACAAAAAATATACCAATAATTATAAAAGAACAATATTAAGTGAAAATGAAATAGAAATTTTATATAGTATTTCAAGTGAATGCAGTAATTTTTTAAATGTTCAACTTTTGTTTATAATTTACTGGTAAACGTTAACAATTCACTAAATTTAATTTAATTTTTTGAAAAGCTAAGAATAGAAATTATATTTTTCTAATTAAGTTATCTTGAATTTTTGAATTTTGTTTTATAGTCTTATAAAATAAACAAGCATACTATGTATGCACCGATCTATAATTATGTAAGGTATTGAAAAAAAGAATAAAATTTCATTTACCTGTTTTAAAATAAACTTCACAGGCACACTTTCTTACTATTCGTCATCAAAACTTATAATAATTGTTGATGCAACAATTTCACTCGAAGTGTATTAGATGCTTATGAGTAGAAGTAGAATAATTTAGATTCAAAAAGGCTGTGCAAATTTCCCTCCGAAACGTAGATAAGCTTGCATAGCTAGTAGTAGATAAGCTATTCAGGCAAGAAGAATCACTAAATCTGTTATTTGATTAAGTACTTAATCAAATAACAGATTTAGTCATTCTTCTTGTCTGAATTTTATTATCGTTATGATTTAAAAGCCTTTATAAAAATGCTTAGAAATCACATCAAAAATAATAATAGAGATTATTTAAATTTATCTAAGAAAGTATACAATATTCTAAATTTTTGTAATGAAATTCTCTTAAAATGCATTCCCCCCCCCCCAAGGAGCTCTTTATAGAAGACTTCAAAACTCGTTTGAAGTAGTATTTTGAAATGTATGAAGCTTTTTCTTAACTGTAGTAAACAAAAAACAAAAAAAACTAGACGTTACTGAGGGTTGTTGTAGCTGGGTGTGTTAATCCAAGGAAAGATGCTTTCCCATAATCCAAGGAAAGATGCTTTCCCATAATCCAAGGAAAGATGCTTTCTTGCCTTTTTCTTATTTATTTTCGCACACATACACATATAACAACACACATGGACGATGATCACACATATATAAGGAAACACATAATATATACATTTAAAAGTAGAAATTGCCGCTAACAAAGAGTGAACGAATAGTTCTTTTTGCAGCTAACAAAAGAGCGAGTGGTGCCTGTTTGCACCAATTTCACACCAACTCTAGGTTGAAGTGTTTACAATAAAAAAGCACGCTTCCCTCACATTCCAAACATACATATGGTTTAGAGCATATTGCGCCATCTATGTTCAGTATTAATTTTTACTATATGAATAAGTATACAAAGAATAAAAAATACAAAATAAAATAATTAAATAAAAACAAATATTACAAATAATAAAATCACATAAACAGTTGTTATCAATAGATATAAACAGAATATAAATTATAATTTTTTTCACCTAATATGAAAATCGTCTGAAATTTTTATACGTCTTTGGAAATGACAAATAAAAGTTATTTATTATTTAATGTTGGATTAAAAACAAATCTTGAATGCTCTGAATTAGGACTTTAAATTTAAATAAGATATGAATTATTACGAATCTGTGATATCGTTTTCCTGAACAATCAATCTGATAATAAGAAAGAAAATATTATAGATACTTTAATTGAAGATATGATATTAATGATGAAAAAGATAATAATAGGAATGCTTTAACGGAAGTGATTATAATAACAATAGAAAAGATAATAATAGGAATAATTATTGAAGTGAAGTTAGGTCAATAGTCCCGGCCTTGGCGACTATTTGACTATAAAAAGGAAAAATTCAAGATATACAAGAATTAATGCGATATTTCTATTAGGAGCAAAAATTCTCAGATCTTTTCAGATGCATCTGTGTCTTATAAAAAAACCGAGACTATAAAACTCCGGCAAAGCTAAACTGGATCAGTCTAGAGAATTATCTCTTAATATTATTGATAATGGAGCAATTTCTCCAGTTATTTTACACCGAGTGCCATTTCATTGTTCTTCTGTTCCATTAGCAATTTGCTAATGTGTCATTAATTTCTGAAAAAGATATTAGATAAATATTAAAGCTATATTAATCCAGTCCATAACTATTTTGAAATGTTGGACTCATTGTAGTGATTTCTCAGTGAATGTCAAATCTTAGTCAGATAGCATTAAATTATTATAGGAATTTCCAAACTGAAAATGCCCTTGATTTGGAAAGCTGAAGACAAAACACTTGTTCAACACTTAAAAGAACCTATGGAAGCTCATGAGCCAAGTTGAAAGAAAAGTTGCAGCAGTTTTAAAAATAGAAAAAAAATGGAAAAGTTGAAGTGGAAGCTAAAAAAAATGGATAAGTTATTTTTTATTTATAATCACATGATGGCTATTTTAATCGTGTCCCAATAGGTAAATTCTAAACAATCAGAAATAATCAGATCTTTCACATTTGAAAATTGTTCTAAATGACATAAACAATGGAATTATATTTGATGCTATTGATTCAGTAAAGGTCCTCTTGAAAAAAAAAATATTAAATTTAAATTTCCATACCATTTACCTTTCTTATTAGCCATGTTTAGTAAAACATTCACGATACCTTAATATTTTGAATTTTAAAAAAAGCTCCACATTCGTGCAATTAAATCTGTACGAGTTGTAAAGCTTTATATATCTATATTTTAGGCAATTTTAAACCATTTCAATATTCACCCCCAAGAAATTCAAAGATTCATAATTCGATTAGTTTTGATAGCAAGAGAATTAATTAATTTTTGTAACTGTTCAAAATATGAGGCTATAATAAATATTTTATTGAATGTGACTAATAGGAGCAAGGATTTGTATAAATATAGGACTTCAAAATTCTTTTCAGCATTACTTTTATTGATTCAAACAATATGAATTATAATTATATAAACCATTTAGAGTACCTTTCTTACATATGCTTATCACTTATTTATAATTGTTGGGACACGATTAGAATGGAATGCTACATCTAGTAAAATTATTACTGAGTAAGAAGTTTTTTAACCCTTTCTAGGGCCGTTGAAAGTATGCTTCCCACCAAATTTATCAATCTTTGTATGAATTTATATAGGTTGGCATAAGTTCTGACAAATTTTTTTAGGAAGACAGAAAGCTTAGATGCTTCAGTTCTTTATCTCACACAAAGTGACGTGTCTTGATTTGTTACTTAATTATTAATTAATTAAATTAATTAATTAATCAAATTAAATTTATCTAATAAGCTAAATGAATCCCTTTTCTTATTCTAATTTCAAGCCTAAAAATATTTTAACATAATATGACTAGAAGAAAATGGCCCTTTAAGAAGATAAAAGAAGATAAGGTTAAAAGAAGGTTATAATAGATCTGCAAATATTAGAAGATTTTTATTGCAATCTTATAAAATTTATAATTGATGAAGGTATATGTGGTTTAAATAATATTTTAAAAAAAGACAAATAAATATGCACAAAAGACATATTAAAATCAAAAGAAGTAAACTTTTTAATGATTTTTATTTTTTGCTGTTGGTGCTTGGAAGTGCGGTTTCCAATATGTGGTAAAAACTTTACAGCGACAACAAATTAATTAGCGTACTATTTATCACTAAAGAGTATTTATAAAATTAGATATAAGCTGATTTCTGATTTGAAATAGATTGAGGACTCAATTCTGCATACGATTAATTTATAATAGCGCATAATTTTCCACTGACAGTTCCATAGTTTTCCATTGGTTGAAATAGGTAAACTACAAATTAACATTTCAAGAAATGTTTTTACCTAACAAATCTTTATTTACCTACAACTTTGAACAGTAAAGTTTTCCTTTTTAAAAATTAGTACAAAATATTTATTGGAAACGTGGAAACTGAATTTAATTGATAATATCTTCAAATTGATAACTTCGATAATACTTCTAAGTTATCAACTCAGTCAAAATAAAAATCATTAATTAAATAGTAATAGAATTCCACTACTTGTAATACAATATAATATTTCGTCTTTTATGCATCGCAGCTTCACAATAAAAAAAAAGTCGAATTTTGCATCATTTTCTATACCTTATAATATCAAAAAAATTTAATAAAATATTAAGAAATTTTAATGATGAGTGAATTGGAAATGCTGTAAATTATATCAATGACATTTTTCATGCTCTCAAGGTAACTTAAAAAATTCTTCTCATTCTATGAAACTGAAAATGCACACAAGATGTTAATATCATCTCTTTCCAATAATATTAGAAAAATGTAAATATTGTGCTTTCAGATAAAAATTGCACTAACTTTATATATCATAAGTGCTTTATGTATTAAAATAAAGAAATTATATCATCAAAGAGTATAATTGTAAATTACACTTGTGTGCAAAACTTAAGCAACAGGTGCTTTTTTTGCCATAACTCCATGAGAAACATCTGAGAAACCTGAAATTCAGAAATGATAGAAAGCATTTTGCACTTAAAGGATGATGAAACCATAGTTGCGCAAAAATGAATACAATGCATATAGTGGAATGCATGGAATCAAACAAAAAAAAAGCTTTATTGAACTCATAGTATCGCGATACATGATTGTCTGTCCAAGAAAAAGAACAATAAGCAGATGTTCCTTAATATGGGATATGTCCTGCCCTTACTGCAATGATTGCTTCGCATCGTCTCTCCATTCTCAGCACCAGATTGTCCAGCAGTGCTTGAGGTAATAGTGCCAATTTCTCAATCAGCCTCTGTTTCAGTTGTTGGGTGTTCCTCAGAGGATGTAATCGCGCCGTAAGACGTCTCTTCAAAGCATCCCACACATGTCCTATGAAATTTAAATCAGGGGAGAATGCTGGTCAATCCCTTGAAGGGATATATTTACTTTCCAGTAGCTGCTGAACATCAGCAATCTGGTGTGGCAGTGCATTTTCATCCATAAAAACGATGCCTGGTTCAATAGCATCTCGGAACAGATGCAAATGGTGAAGGATCACCCTCTTACAATAGCAATCTCCGGTTACATAACCTCTGTCAAAAACTTGGAGATCAATTCGCCCGTTCAGTAAAATGCCTCCCCGACGACAACTCCAGGACCACCGTAACGGTCTCTTTCCGTGATGTTTCTGGTATGAAACCGTGAAAGATTGAAGAAAGGTTCAGGTCCGATCACTCCTACTGGACTTGTTTCCCTAGTACGCCGTTTCGAAGAAACTGTAAGTTTGTGTCATCGGCCACGCAGTGGTGCATCTCGTTTAACAACAGTCCGTACCCCCGATGTCTCTTCGCAAATGGACACGCTAAGGGAACAGTCTACAAGTGCAGTCAGTAGCGCACGAGAAGTGGCACGAATAACTGGTATACTAAAGACTTCGGTGTATCGTATCCTTCATGGTAATAGAGGCTCTGTAAAATTGCTGAAATCGACAAATTCCCATACTCCGAGTGAAGGAATTGTGGCGGATTGATATGAGCGAGGATAGAACTTGAGTGGTTTTCGCAGTCCAATAACATGACCACAATACAAAAGCAATTCCCCGTGTAGCTTAGCTGTTAGCTGGCTTATAAGCTTTCACCCCAGACTCTTCCCTCCAGTGAGACGAACGATATGGCTGTTGAGTGATGATGTATTTTAACTGCTGAGTCTAATGTGCCTGTACCCATTTGAGTAATGCCAATCGTTATGGCGAGCGTGTGTGGTTGCTAATGCTGTTGCGCCAAGTGATTCTGACGGCTTTGTGTTGCTCTGGGTAGATGGAGCCATAACAGTTGTACGAAGGTAAAAGGTTCATCGTCCGAGGTCACCAATGTTGAGTATTGTGATGTGCATGAATAGGACCTGAGACCTTGTGGTTCGCAGCCCAGTAACATGACCACAATACAAAAGCAATTGCCAGTGTAGCGTAGCTGTCAGTTGGCTTATAAGCTTTCACCACAGAATAAAAACTTGTCGATCTAACGCATTCTTTTAAAACATCTCTATCACCCCTTACCTAAATCGACACATATAAAGAAATCCCTATCAAAATCTCATTGTATATAATCATGGGGATAAACATTTCATTAGCTTTTCCGCTTTTCGTGTCGTTCTGTGTTCGTATGCCTCGTCGCTTTTGATGTACAAAAATTATGCCGCCTTGGATGGAATAAAAGCGAAATTTAAAATTCGTAAGTGTCTTTTCTCTCTAATTTTGAATAAAAGATTATATTATTATTGCTTATGAAAAAGCGTAAAAGAAACTATGTGAAATGACCCCTACTATTATTTCTGCATAGCAATTTGCTTTAAAATAGTATCTTTCATTATATGTTTATCCATTATGCTCAGAGATGATAATGTAAGATGAGCAGAAATTCAGAATTTATTCTCAACGCAATGCATATGAGGAAATCACACATAACCATTGTTTCTATATATTATTTTTGTTTTGCTGGAGAATTCCCATGTTTATTTTAAACAAAATTTGATAGTGATAATAGATTCTAAAATTTAATTTGACTCTGCTATTTAACATGTATCACGTGATATGGTGTTTATTCTTTATATTGAACTGAAAAAAATGGCAACAAATTCTTTTGTATGTAAACAGAAACTTCTTTCGTTATTTTTTGCACTGAGCTGTCAAGAAGCAGCAATATGAGTGTTTTACCAGGAATTTGTACACTGCTAGAAGAAATTGATAAAAAGATTATGGTTGAATTAAGAGATGGCCGAATTTTAATTGGTTATTTAAGGAGTATTGATCAATTTGCCAATTTAGTACTACATCGGACTGTTGAAAGAATACACGTGGACAGCAGATATGGGGAAATACCTCTTGGTGTTTTCATTGTGAGAGGTGACAATGTGGTACTGCTAGGTGAATTTGATGATGATAAAGACAGAACAACAAAACTTATTCGAGTGTCCAAGGAGGAAATATTAGAAGCTCAAGTTCTGGAGCAGAAAGTAAAACAAGAAAAAGAACAGATACGTATTAAAGCGCTGAAAGAGAGAGGCTTTAGCTATCAATTAGATACAACACATGAAGACTACTAACAATTATTGCTCTAGAGCTTCCGTATTTTAAATATGTGTACATTGATGATTACCTGTAAAAGGGCATTTGTGTTATCACAAAAATATTTTTTAGACTTTTTTTTTTCTTTTGATTTTTTGTACAATTTTAAATTATATACTCATGAACAGTGAGTTTATTTCCACTCATTTCAAGTGATTATACCAAATACTTATTATTTGATGTAGATATAACAAAATCCAGTGTTATATTTACATGAATTTCTTATAATCATTTTGTATGAAAGTTTTCTTAAAAATATCTTAATTTTTGTAAATATTTTGCTGTTTTAAAATTGAAATTATTTTGGTTAAATTGTAAATGTTCTTAGAACTATATTTTTATTTCCTACAAATACAATTTACTTGCCGTAACATCTTCATTGTGTGTTTTTTATGCAAATTTGTATCACTACTTTTGATTTGAAAATCATACAATATCGAACATTTTTTTAATGTTTAAGTAAAATTGTATCATTTCAAAATGTATTTTAAATTTTTCTTGTACATGATTTATTGCAGTTAAAGCCAGGATTTGTATTAAAAATGCACTTATTATGTTTTATAAAAAAGAGATATCTTTCAGATTTTATTAAAAAAAGTGTTTGTCAATGTGTTACATAATTAATCTGTTCAAGTATTCTGTTGAGCTAGAGTTAAAATAAATCTGATGTAATCCTGATGGACTAAAATTTTGTGATCTATTTCAATAACAAGATATGTGTGGCCATTTTGATTTTTTTTTTTCTTTCTTTTTCTATTAAGTATTAGTTTGTCCCAGTCCTCAAATATTAGTATATGTTTCTTTTTACAGTGCCTGAAAAAGAATATCATTTTTATTTATTTATTTCTCATCTTAGTTTTTATGATTACTCTTCTCTATCCATCTATCTCCAAAGTGAATATTTCATACTGCATGAATGTAGTTCAAATGTATAACCAGCAATTTGTAAAATTCTTTAGATATTTTTAAAGAATGAAATTTTATGCATATAAAATAATAATAATCATCCATGGTATAAATTTTATATCTATTGCATATATCTATATAACATAATGGTTTAATAAAACGTAATAAATATCTTTCGGCAGAAAAAATTATGTATAGAAAAAAAATATTCTACCAAGTCTCCTTAAAATGGAAAAATTCAACCTATTTGTAAAAAAAAAAATTTTTTTTTTTTAAGCATGCGATTTTGAAGTGATGAGCCTCACTAGTATTTTATATTTTTCATACAAACTTTCATAGAAAATAAGGCTTTGAAAGCAATAATATTTCTTAGAATCTGAATCCATATACGTTTTGAAATGAATATTAACTAGATTGGATATTTAAATATTTCAAATCATTTTAAAATAAAATTTATTTAATTTGATATGTTTCATTCTATAGTCCTTAAACAAGTTGAAATGCATGCAATTTAATCGCTCGTGTTTTTCCTCATATTATTAACTTGAGTTAACAATGGCTTATTTTGTATTTGAAATTAGGTTAAAGTGCTTTTTAGGCATATCAGGATTATTTAGTTTTAGTAGTGAAGTGATAAATAATAATCCAACAATATATATAATAGTAATTTTTTCCCCTCATAATAAAGGAGAATGTACATGCATCTGTTGTCATTGCACAGGCAAGACCATTAACCTAGAACTATCAAATTTAGCACAAATAAATGTTGGACAATAAAAATATGTGCCTTGAAGCAATTCTTTTTTAAAAATCTTAACACTGTTAATAAATTAAAAATCAATCTAAATTTAGGCATTTTTTTTTACATAACATTCAGTTGCACCTAAATATTTTTATAAGATTTTTTTAAAAGTTCTTAATGATCCAATTAAACTTTTGTGCTTTTTTTATTTATGCATATTTTTTACACTACATTTCATTATAGCAATGGAAATCAAATTATTACCATCAAATATTTACTAGGCTGGTTTTCTTCCATTGTTGAAAGCTAAGACAGAAAAATTATTTTATTATCAGGTAAATTTTCATGCAGTATAAAAAAAAAAAATCTCAAACATAAAGAGGTAAATTACCAGCATAATATCATGGAAGTCAACTGTATTGAGATATTCATATATATAAAGCTATTGAAATAACATGACTTTAATGTAAACATAATTTGATCGTAAAAGTACTTTGAAAATATTGAGTTTTGAGGTATATCAGTTTAATCAGAATTCTGGGAATGAAATGCAACTATTTTTGAAATAAAATGATGATGTGTAAGAAAATCAAGTTCATATCTGGCAATTTAAAAACTGAATTTGCATGTTCAGAAACTTTTATGTATATGAATTTTTAATTTTTCCTGTGTTAAAAATTATTAAGTGGCAAATTTAATCAAAATATCTTCCTTCTTTGTGTTGGCTTTCATGATTTATCTAATAAACAATTTATTTTGTGCTTTTTAAGATACTTATAAGTACAAAACACAGTCAGTATCCAGTTCTATAAATTCTAATTTGTAGTTTTGTCCCCATTTATTCTGTTCTTGGAGCACTTTGATAATAAATTAATCCTTTTAGTTTTATCTGTATTATATAGGCTTGTCATTCTTGTAAAAATCAAGATTTTTTTTTTTTTTTTAAATAAGATAAGTAATGAATATTTTTTAAAAACTTTTGAATAGATATATTTCTCGAGAAAATAGAAAGAATATTTCTAGAAAATTGGGGACAGATTATTGAGGTTAGGTTTTTTTTATTGGAGAGTGCATTTAAGAATATTTCTTTTAATGGCTGTGATTATAATAACTAAGTTTTTGTATAGTTCAAAAAATATTTTTTGTTTTTATGATTGTTTTAATATTTATTAAGAAAGTGTTCCTTTAAACATTATGTTTCTTGAAACGTTTTTACACCTATTTTTCTACAAAAGAAAAAAAAAATAACTATTTTCTAAAATAAATATAACACTAATGATTTCTAGAGTAAATTTGATTTTTATGTATCAAAGGAATATGCAATTTCATTTGATTTCTTTTTGAAATGTATGTTTACAAAATAAGTAATCTTATAATAATTATATAAATAAAAACTCAGTAGCATAAGATTTCATTAATTGCTTTTTTTGAAAAATAGAATTCACTATAAATTTATCTCTCTTTTTTTATTAAAAAAATAAGTTAAACAATTGTTGCATTCTCTAAAACATAATCAAATGTTATACAGTTATGAAAACAAAAATGGATTGAAGTCATTCGACTGCTCGCTTTTTGTTTAGAATTTCCTGTACTTATCTTTCGTAAGTGATGAGACAAATATCCATATTTACAGTCTTCTACTTGAATCACAAATTACCAGCAACAACTTTTATTAGTTCACATTCCAAATCACTTATGTCAAAATACCTTTTGTCTAACTTAACCTTGTGTACAAGAAGAGATATTTATTTTATTAGGACAACTTTGTTTTGGTTATTTCCTTTCTGATGTCTTTACATATTTTGTTTTATTCTACTGAATGCAGCTATTCACTGTCTTTTGAGACACAGATTCAGATTTAATCAATTGTGTATCAAAATCTGAAAGCTAATTGTAAATAATGCAATTGATATATGAACATTCAAACTGAATTATTTTTCCTTACTGAAACGTTTCTGCCTAGAAAGCATCTTTATTCAAGCAAGCATTAAAATAAAGTTGTTGGTGATAGCGAATGAAAAAATTCTATATAGGTTGAAATATGCAAATTTTTAAACTTTTAGCTCAATAACTGCTATGCAGGTTGGATTGAATCAACATAGTATTGGCATTTTTATTCCATAAAACAACTTGTTTATATAAGCATTTAATTTTTTGTAGCCAATGTTGCATACACAATTCTCCTAAAAGGAATTCAATGAAATTTAAAAGTTTATTTTTATTTATGATTAAATTATCTTAGCATGTGTAAATATATATAATTATTAAAAAATTAAACCACGAAAAGTTCAGTTGCTAAAAGTACAAACAGCATAAAAATGTGTATTTTTTTGTTTATATGTGTATATTTATTAGTTTATAGTTAAGTTTATACTTTCAGAGCATGTACTGATATTTTATATGAAATTATAAACCACCATTCACATATAAAAATTAAATTAGTTACTCAAATTTGTTTTCTACAAGGCAGGTTGTCAAAAATAATATTTAAGAACCAAATATAGTCATAGTTTTTTTAACAGTTTAAAAACTATTGTATAGATGAAGATATTTATCTATTAAATGCAAAAGAATATTTAAATATCTTTTTTAAAAATAAATTTAGACAAAAAAAAGTGCTTTTTAAAAAATGTTTTAATCAGATGCAGTTTCAATAATATATATATATATGTGAAATCTCCATAATAAGGGGGAGGGGAACCTTCAATTAGCAATATATTTCTTTAACTAATGGAAAAGTATTATGATGGTTTATGAATTTTATTGGCACATGAACCAACCTCGACTAAACTGTGCCTAATGGAAGAATGAAATTCTTTTGTTGGAAGTATCAGATTTGTTTCAATGCTTCATTATAACTTGCTTTACAAATAATTACTTTCTGCTTGAGGAGGGATGCAAGCATATATATATAAAAACTGATTTTAAATTATATTGAATAAAACTTGCTAGTTAGATTTCATCAGTTCTGGAAGAGAATATACATAATGTAATCAAATACATTAAACCCTTAATTTAATGGGCAAAATTCAAATGATGTTCTTGAAATTTTTTTCACCCTTCTAAAAAGCTTGTTTTTTCATTTCATTTTTCTAACATTAACTCGTAAGAAGTTTTTTTTTTATTTCTAAAAACCAGGTATGTATATTAATAAGAAAGGATGCAAATATTTATCTGATGTATTTTGTATTAACAAGGATACATATTGAAATCATGCTATTCATATTGCTAGAAATTGCATGAATTTCTAGCCAACAGCAGCATCTGCATACAATTCTATTTTGTTCAGTATTCATGCACACAATAATTAATATTTATTAACTAACTTTTGAAACATGTTGCAAAGTAAACCTTACGTAGGACAGAAACACAAAAGTATTAATCTAACCTGTCAATGACAGAACAATTTGAGAAAGGAATTTCAATATTTAGCATTTGTGCCAATTCTGGATTAGTAAAACAAATTGTATCTCACATGAAAAAGCGGCAGTGGCCTTTTTATCTTCATGTTTAATGGAGGGGAGGGGGATTTAGATATCCATTTTTGCTAAACTGGACAAGGCAGCTTACCAGTGGTTTTCTCATTTTCATTATTTTGTTCAAGAAATTGAAATTCAAGCAGTTGTTGAAAAACTATCTTTACAGGTTTTGCCCAAATAGTTTATAAAGTGAGATTTTTTTTTTTTTTTGTTGTTGTTAAGATTTTACTTGCATTCCCCACTTCTCCCCCCCTCCCCCCCAAAAAAAACTAATGGGAAATTGTGTATCTGTTGAACTAGTTTGGAAGAAAAGAATAATTTAAAATGAGCTATCAATTGAATCAAATTTATAATTCTGATGAGACTGAACTTGTTTAGGAAAAAATTATCTAAAAAATATGCAAAGCTCAAAAAAAAAAAAAAAAAAAAAAAGTAAGGAATCTACATGAGCTTTGCTGAGTAAGATAATAGCCATTGCTTAAAACAGTCATCATTATTAATAATAAAAATCCTAGGGAGATTAGAACTTCAGATAAATATGCATAAAAATCCCCTCATGTTAAGAAATTCTGCAATAGAAAAGGAAGATCAAATGTATATTCCTGATACTCACTATAACATATATATTCCAGAGTGGGGAAAGAAAAAAAAAAAAAAAGCTCTGTCACGTACAGCAAGTTTATGAAAGGAGATCCTAAAAAATTGAAGAACTATTCGGTTAATAAAGAAAACAGGAAATGACTCTTCAAAATTTTAATTCAAACAATGTTCAATTCAAGATTTACAACTTAGCTTAGATCATAAAATATATTATGCAAATGATTTTGATAGGGAAAAGTCTTTAATTAACGAATTAAAACCATCAAAAGTAAAGAATTACGACACCCAATAGAGTGAAAAGGAATCAATTTTCATTGGAATGTAAGCAATCAACATGAACCAGCATCTATTTTTATTAAAAACTTAAATCAATATATATATATATTTAAATTCAACCTATGTATATTTGATATATAACACATTTTAAACTAATTACTGTATTTTCATTAATATTGCATTACACTTCTATTAGAATTATTTGCTCAAAACGATGTTTCTTTAAAATGGATGATCTTCAATCCCTATCGGCGAGTTAAAATCCAGTTATACCTTATTATTGTTTAATCCACAAGTACCACTCATGACTTTAGAGACATTCTTTTAAACCAATTAAATGAGTTTGTTGCATATTTTTATTTAAAAAAAAAAATTCTTAGATGATTCAAAAGGGCAATACTGGATACACTCGGCAAAATGCACCTACTAATCATGCATAACAGTTCAATTAAATCAGCACTAAGTAATCAATGTATCAAATTTAGGTGAGTTACAGAAAGGCTATCTTTAAATAAGAGTTATCTTAAGTAATGTTATCTAATGTTTAACAGAAAATATCTGGTATTAATTCACATATCAATATACATATGAGACAATATAATGACTTCAGGCTGTTAACCTAAAATGTTATAAATTTACGATGTATAAATTAAAGAAACAAAGGAGTTAATGTGTCTTAAGGTGAATAAGAAGCAACAAACAAGAAATATGACAAATATTTATTTTTAAAAAGTGTAAAGCAATTTTAACTTTGAAGAGTGTTGCACAATAATTATGAAAATTTGTTAGTATAACCAAATAGCATACAATCAAAAGTTACAACAGAAAATAGTATATTACATTTAATTTTTTTAACCCTATTTACTTGGATGAGCACTGATAACAAATTACAGCTAGCAGTTGAAATTTGACAGCACACTTTACACTGAAATAGATTAATGAAATAAAACAATCTATTATGATGAACTTTTTGGTATGAAAAAGTCATGGTTAGATGGGAAAATGAAGCCCTTCATAATTATACATCCACATTCACATACTTTTATTTATTTGAACAGGCACATTCGGAACGGGCTGATATTTTTCCTTTCATTATCCAACATCTGGCAAGTGAATGTATCGCCACTGGACGAGGGTTAATTCAGTCAATCACAGAGTGCTTAGCATTGATCTTAAGCTAAAATAGCTATAGACCAAGCATATTTTGTAAAGAATTATGCTCTTGCTATGCCATTTTATTAACAATAGTTTTATGTAGAGTTGATAGTTGACCAGTCCATTTATCTAATGCATTGTACCTAGCAGCACCCAGTGTTTTCTTGTCCAGTTTGAGAACTTGATTTTCTTGATCTATTCGACCCTGAATAGTACTGAAAGAATAAGGAAATATATATAGAGCCTTAAAAGACCACACCTGGAGAATAATAAACGTAATTCTAATCATTATCACTACAAGAAAGTAAAAGGTTATACAATTCAATGTGAGCTACTTTGTGATTGAGTAAACCAGAAAAAAAATTATGCATGCATTAAAATAATGAAAAAGTAGTTTTAAGGATAAATATGACAGGAAAATAAGCTTAATAATAACTGGCATAGTTGAAATTTATAGTAGTTGTAGATGTAATTTTCTTTAATACACAAATGAGTATTCAACTGAAATATAGATGAAAAAAATTAAGCTTTTGAATGCCAGTGACAGAAGCACAAAGTTCACAATTTTGTCACATTATTTCTAAATTCCTTATGTTATTTCATATAACACAAAAAGTTGCATTATATGAAACTATTAAAAATAAATAAACTTTACAAAATACAGTAAAATAAATAAAATGAAATGAATAAATAATGATGAAAACCTATGTTTGGTACATTCACTTTTGTCAAAAATAAATATTTATAGATTGCATTCACTCTTTGAATGAAATTACAGTTTTAAATATATTATTTATACAGTTAATTTCAGAAAAGTCGAATCTGAGTAAAACAATAAAGCAAAATCATTCACATTACAGATAAAGGAAATCAGCAAATATTACAGTACTGTTTCAGAAAATAAAGTATTTCTTCCACATGAACAGGGTGTATAGTTAGAAAATGCTTCAAAAAATTAAGTACTTTTAAGTACCTTATCCAAAAAAACTAAGCACCTTTTTACATTCATGCATATGTGAGTCTGCTTATTTTCTAAGCATAGGAGGTTTTCTATTTTATAATAAAGCTTTGTTTTTATTTAAATTTTTAAAATTAATTTTAAATGTATATTTTTGAAATTTTAAGTTATGTCTGTAATAACATTATAATTTTAATATTTACTTCTGCAACATTGCAGAAGCATCTATTGTAAAACACATTTGGCTTTGGCAGGAACAAAAATGATCATAGTTTTATCATTACCAAAAAATTTAATCAATGTGTTAAATTTTTTACTCTTTTATAAGATTAATAATAAAAATCTGGCTTCTTTTTCAATATTTTTTAATTAACAAATTACTTGTTAATTTGAATGGATGGAATTACCAGTTATTTGGATGCTCTATGACCATCATTTCTGTATTTATATTGGCATTGACGAAGATGCATAGCATGGTCAAACATTTTGCATTTGATTTTTATACATGCTGCAGCAAATGAAGTTCAACATGGCTGGGATGTAAATAAAAATTTCCTTCTGCTCTAACTCACCATATTTAGCAGTTTAGGACTTTTTTTTTTTTTTTTTTGACTTGTTATAAAGCTAAGAGCTAAAGTATACCAGGTCGGCTACCATCATAAGATTGGCAAAACTGCCAGTAATTGATGATGGAACAATGCAATGTTCTAACTGAATTTTTCAGATAAAATTATTTTCCGTCTGTTGAACAAATCTGCACATTTTCTTTAATAATACATAAAAATGTTAAGCACACATTTATCAGGCATAAATAAAGCACCCTCTTTGAATTCTACTGTATCAAACGTTTTTCAAAGTCACAACAAGTATGACATAGAACACATTTTCTATTGCAACTTCGGGATAACCTTCCCATATTTCAATAAACAACAATACACATTGTTGAAGAAAGAGAGGGTAGGGAAAAAATATATTTAATTTTATTTTAATACATACTGGCAATCCTCAAAAAGTTTTCTTTGTACTTCTCTAGAAAATTAAGCACTTTTTAAGGACCTTTATTAAAAAGCAAGTACTTTTAAGATGCTTAAAAAGGATTTTCAAATTTAAGCACTTTTCATGATGCTACGCACCCTGATGAAATTCCAAAGATCAATACATCATTATAGTGCACTTTAACACTTAAAATAAACTAAGCAGAGTAGATTTTTCATTAAATAAAAATTCAAATATTCATCTGGCAATATATATATATATAAAGAACCTTTGAATACTTACTTATCTAATATACATGACACCAATAAATTTTCTACTTCAGTTACATCAATATTTAATTCCTAAAAACATAAAATCTATTAGAAAAACATATACAGAACTAATGGACAAATTTTAATTATTTTTGTTACTAAGACAAAACATCTTTTCTCATAAAAATTAAAGCATTATTTAAATTCACAATTTTACATATCAAGGAAAAATTTTTTGATCTAATAACTTTCACTTAAGGGAAATTTGTTTATTTTTAAATGCATACCTTAAACATTTTCGATACTCTTTGATATTCAATCAAATCTTTATAATTTCTACTAATAATAGTAAAATGAGTATATGCAAATGTTGGCACACTGTAGGCTAGACTATATGACATAGAACTTCTAAATTTGGCACATATATACTTCGGACAATGAGAATGTGTACCTTGGAGCAATTTTTTTTTTAATTTTTAAAATTAAAATACTGTTATTTTTGTATGATAACTTCTGAAAATATAACAACACAAAAATAATTTGTGCATCATTTGATTTTTTTAAAATCTTGATCATACCAAATTTTTTACCAAATAATTATTTTTCAATTGTTAAAATAATATTTTAAATTTATTTTACAATAATATATTTCATTGTTAAAGTGAAATTAAAATAAATTTCACAATATTTCATCCTGTCTTTTATTCAACTGTTGATAACCAAAATATGAAGCTTCTCTTTATTTTTCCACATTGAGTATGCTTCAGTGTGTCGCATCCTTTAATAAAATTTTTGAATATTGTGGCAATTATAACTGAAGTTTAAATTCAGAAATAAGCAATGAGAATTATCTTTATTGTTTCCATATTTTTCAACACTTTTATAGCATCCCACTTTTAGTTAATACTTCACTTTCTTATTGTAGCATGCTAAATACTCTCCCCCCATTAAACCAGGAAATTTTTATTGAACAGTCTTCCAATATATTTTCTGCAGAATATACAAATTTCCGAAATTAATGATTTCTTCTTCCTACTTTTATATCTTTTAAAGAACAACTTTGAATCAGTAAGCATGCTATTGAATTACTTAGAACTTTTATCAACTCTTGTTTTAAACTAAAAAATAAATGTTATCCAAAATGAGAGAAAATTAAAGAAGTATACTATTTTTCATCTTAAAATTTTATAAATTATATAACTATCAAAAATGTGTTTAAAAATATTTTGTTGAGAAAATCATTAATAACAACAAGGTGCATGCAAAACATTTAATTGGAATTTTAAGTAAACAATTATTCTGACAAGCGAGCAATTAGTTTATATATAAAGAGTATTGTATTTAAAGAGTTTTCATTTTTATATTTTTACATGTGCTTGTTACTTTGGAACTAAACCTTATTAACAAAAAAGATTGCTTTGTATATACCAAGCTTAAAGATTATAATTGCAAAAAAAAAAAAAAAAAAAAAAAAATGAAAGACCAGATCTTTACAAAAACTGAGAAAAATAATATAACAAGTATTTATGACAAATCATTTGTATTCCAAATATGTTTTTGTGTTATTTAAAAAATCAAACAATTTTAAATACTCTTAAATAGAAAAGATTAATGCTTACATATTTTGCATTTGTATATTAGCTAATTAATTTTTAACACAGCTAAAATTTGAAATTTTTGGAGGATATCCAAATATTTTTTCTTTAATTACATATATCCTATTTTTTGACATTTATTATAAGTTTCATTTTTAAAAAAATCAGGCAGAATAAAAGTGATTCTAATTGTTCGAAATAAAGAAATATGCTTTAAGAAAATATTTATCTTACATTTAAGAACAGAATAAGTTTTATAAGTTAACAAAAAAGTTATTTGAATTCATGGTGTGTTTTGATTCAAGATACAGATTATGGTAGGCATATCAAAATAATTATTTTGAAATCATTGCTAAATTTTAAATTTTTATAAAAACAAAAAAAATATGGTCTTTTTTAAAAATTTTCTTAATTGATCTATCATCAGGGGTGTTTGTGGGACCCCAAAAAATCCCCGGAAACTTTTACGTACTTACTACCGGCATTTTGGAGTTTCGAGAAGGGGGGGGGGGAGAAATGAAAAATTACAATTATGAAGTATTGAATGACCTAATTATAAAAGTTCAATGAATTACTTTTTTTGCAAAATTAATAACCATAAATTTTCAAACATATAAACTACTACATTTTATGCAAATCTTTTAAATTACCTAAATTAATTCTTTAAAAAAAAATTATCTAATTTCTGCTGCTTTTTTTTTATTTTCTGATGTTTGTGGGCTTGTCTTTTTTTTGTGGTGAACTTCATAATTGCAGGAAGGTTGACTTTTATTTTCCTCATTTACAGTTGAAGAAACTTCCTCGAGAACTGCATATGCAGAGGTAGAAGCAGTTTGCTTTTCTGCTAATGTAGAAGGTTTTTCAGAGACTTTTATAGGTGACTCATCTGAAATACATGTTTTTAAGTCCTCTTGATATGTTTTCCAACTTCTGTTCATATTCAGTAAGAGATCTTTGTGAATTGGATCAGTCATTGGATTTTTTGAGCCATATTTTTCACATGAGGTTTCTTTAGAAGCCATTAAATCATATTTAATAGTCTGAACTGCATCTAGGGAATCAATCTTAAGAGAGGTTCTATAGTCAGTGACAAGTGTATCCATTAAGTTGAATGCACTTTCCCTAATGGGCCATGGAAGCAGCTAAGGCAGGCTTTGACCAATTTAGCCAATGTAGGATACTTATAATCATTTGTGAAATCATCTTTTAAATTAAAAACTTTAGACCAATATTTATCAATTGTACACTTGACTTGATTTCCACTTTCATCAGATGTGTAGAGCATTTCTTTGGTGATATCAATATCACTCTGGTATAACCTTATTTCAGCTTCTACTTTTGACTTTTCATTATCACTAAAAATATGGGACATAAAAGATGATAATTTTTCAAAAGCTAATATTGTACTGGTTTTACCTCTTAGCTCTGGATCTAATGCTGTAAAACTAATTAGATATGAATTTTTAAGGGGTAATTTCTGTTTCATATGCTGAAATTTCTAAATGAAATTCTCTTGCGTACATAAATAAAAAAAATATTTCAATAAGCGAAACGAAAAATTTACACGTGCATCAATAAATGAAACGAAAATTTTACACAGCGAAGAAAAAAAAGTTCCGAAGCGATCAATGACAAATAGCTAATACGGCGAAAAATCCCCCTTCTCTACTTATTGGCGCCACGCCAGTAGAGATAAGACCTTTGAACCCAGAGTCACGTTATCGCACATCTGGTCGAACGAAGTCTCCCCCTTTTTTTTCTGCCGCGCCTACTTGCCGAAAAGAATCCAGAAGAGAATGTCCGAGAACCGGGGGAATGAGTCATAACTCGCAATAAGGAAAGAACAAAAAAGAAGTTTTTCCCCCTTTTCACGCATTATCACTGCCTTTGGAGAAAGAAAGGAAAAGTTTTCACCACACACACTGACCTTGCGTTTTCTGCTTTAAAAGCAAACAAAACTACCCAGATCAAAATAAATAATTCATTATTATTCCTACTTCCTTTTGAACGACGATCCCCGGAAATTCCGGGGATCGAAGTTCAAAATCCCCGGAATTCCGGGGTTTCCCCGGAGCACAAACACCCCTGTATCATTGAGATTCATTTTTTAAAATCATTATAGAGGCCAGTTTTAAGTTAATTATTCTAAAAATATATATACAAAAATTAAGACTTTTCTAAAACCTGAAATTTTTTTAATATTAAATTTAATTTTAAAATTCAATTTTCCGATACATACCCATGCATGTTGATATTAATATTTCTTTAAATACATTAAAGAAAATCTAGCAACATAATTAAAAAGTAATTACCTTTGAAATGAAAGGTATATGAATCCTAGTGTAAGGCGTAATTAGCTTGATTAGTACTTGAGTTCTTATATTTCTAAGAAGATCTGAAACAAAGAATAAGCGTTCACTTTTTAGAACAAGAAAATATTTTTTATGCATTTTTTAATTCTAATAACAGAGGAAAGGTTTACCTTCTATGTGTTCTCTGATGAAAGGATCATCCATTATATTCTTACGATTGTTTTTCAAAATCTTCTCAAACTCATTTATGTCATTATTTTGGTATGCACTGTAAATAAATAAATATCTTATGATAAATGATCGTTAAAATAATTGAGCACTTTCTTTTTTCCCAATATACATAATGCAACTAAAAGAAATAAAAAATACAAATCCATTTTATACCTTACTAAATTTGTCATAGCTAAAATTTCTGGATCATTTTTGTATGGTTTGGCTTCCTGAGAATCAAATGGGTTAATTCCTGACTTCATAAGCATATTTGCAAGAACTAAATATTTTAAACATGTTGTCCGCCTAGAAAAAGAAATGAAATAGACTTGAAATAAAAGTGAAACAAAATGTTTATCTTAAGGAAAAAATAAAGGCAATTATTATTATTATTTAAAAGTAAAGGCAATTATTTTCAAAGCAATGCACAAGTACACATATATAAGTACATATTTATCATAACAATGGAAATGAATAATACCTAAATTTTTATTAAGTACTAAAATGTAAAGAAACATATGCATTCAAAATATTATACCTAGGACTTCCAGATTCATCATAATTCTTAAATGCTTCGAAAAAGTCTGTATGTGCCTTTTCATATTCACCTTCACGTAAGTGCATTTTGCCACCACATTCTGAAAAATAAATAATTGTCAAGCATGCTTTTTTTTCTCACCAAAATAAAAGTGAAAAATTGGGATTGTTATTAGGCTTAATTTTTCTACTAGATATTTGAAAAGTACAAATATTCCTATGAAAATTAGTTTCCAAGCCCTAAGAATTTTTTCGTTCATATATTTGTTTTTAATTCCAGGAAAAAGCTTGCAAATTCTGTTTTGATTCAGAAGAGAAATAAGTAATCAAAATATCTTATTAAATTTTGAAATATTAACTTTTAACTAGATAAATGATAGTCAAATACAAACAAAAAGATGAATTTGATCATTGAAAAAAAAAATCATACCCAGAATATAATACAGAGTTACTTTCAAAACTATAAAAAACAATTACCCAATATAATCACAATTTAACAACATTCAACTACCACATTGGGAATTTATAGAATGGTTCTTCTGAAAATTACAATGAAAAATATCTATTTAGAAATCATAAATTTTTAAAGAACACATGAATTCTATATATAATGTGCCTAATTTTAATTAGACTAATTTTATTCTAAAAAATAAACACTTTATTATTTTTTAAGTCCTTTTAGAGAAAAAATACATAAAATACTATACATAAAATACTATCAGGAATCACTGAATATTTTTCACCAACATTAAAATTAAGTTATTTAAAATGTTTTTTTAAATACAAGTTTCATTTCAAAAACCTTACTAAAAGACTTTTGTCTCATATCTTAAATAATTTAATTACACTGCATTTACTAGTATAAGGGGGGGATTATATTACTAATTCCAAATCCCTTGAAAAAAGGTAAAGAATGTGCAAATAAATCTATTGTAGAAAATAAAAGTTATGCTAATTCTATAAAAAATACAAATAAAAGATTGTTCCACTTCAGAGATTTTACGAACACTTTCAATTCATTCTATTTTTTCGTTAATAAACTTTTCCCAACTAATTACTTTTGTTAGTAATGAAAAGTTCCTGGCTTTTCAAACAAGTACATACATTAGCTTTATGTTCAATTTCAGCAATTTCCTTTTCCAATGGAAATATCTTTTACATAAAGAGATCAAGAAATAAGAGTAACTTTCTTTATGTCGTTGACAATTATTTCTTTTGCCATCTGTTACCTCAAAAATAGGCAATATTTTCAATGGGTAGATATTGCTAATAGTCTGAATCCTTTAATAATATTTACTGAGTGGGTTCAGCTATGTAGTCATAGAATACATGCTGCGAAACATAATATATTTCATTCAAATTTCCCATTTCAATATTATAATTAATGCTGAATTTTCTTTCAACAGATTCTTGTTTAAAGTACAAAATAATAATTTTCAAAATTTCCACATTTTTTAAAAAAAATTTATAATTTTTAAACAATGTAGTAAAAACCACATCCAATCTCATTTTTCTGAAATGAAAATTATCAAAATCAAGTAAAAATGATTTGACTAGGAAATCTATAAATTCCACAAGAAAAGCATCTTCATGCCATCTTTTACTGTTTCTGTTAAAAGAACATGATATATTTTTCACATTTAAATAGTTTTCAGTCAAACAACATTCTTTATTGATGAAAAATTTATTTTCACACTTACTAGTTCTCTACCAAAAAAACATGACTACTAACCAGCTACTGAAAATTCATAATTCAAAAAGGACAGATTTTGTTTTAGAGACATGTAAATCTTTCAAATAAATTGTCCCTTCATATATCTGCACTACCTTTATAACTGCATAACAAGATACAATGTTAAAAAAATCATACTGGCATTAACAATTTACTGAAGAAATAATTTCAAACGAGAAATTTTCTTACAAGACTTTAAAAGCACAACTGTTGCTTTATATACATAAAAAGATTACTGATTTATATTATATATATATATATATATATATATATATATGTAAAAAGGGAAAAGTGAATCAACACTTATATTTTTAAAGAAACAGCTAATACACTATGCCATTAACAAGAGAAACACGCTGAGAATGACTCGCCACTGTTTCATTGCATACTTTCATGGAAATAGATTTCAAACTTTGGTTGAAATCTGCACATTTAGTACTAAAAAATTCCAGCTAAAAATGTTTTTCATGTTATATTCATAGATATAATACCAAAAATGTCTTATTTGGTGGTTTGAATTATGGAAATAGGGCAAAATTTTTGAATTGGGCAAAAAAGTTTTAATTTTTTGCAGTAGCAATTCTTTCTCTTTTAATAGTTCATATATGAAAAAATAAAAAGGAATTTTATTTTCATTAATTTATTTTTAGTCCCCCCCCCCCAAGAATAATGAATGACCTAGAAGGAACTTTTGGGTATTATGAACATTTTGCTACATTTTTATTTTTGGAAGCCTTGAATCATTCATTGTATTCACTTATAGAAATCCACAATAAATAAAATGCACATTTTATGGCATATTGTCAAGTTCTAAATTTTTGCACAAAAGTTTTTTGAAATAAAAATATTTAAATAATTCACTAATAGAAAGTTGTTAAATGTTGAAATATAACTAACAAATGTTCTACAAACAAACTAGTAATCAGGTAAAAAAAAAAATCAAAGGTGGACTGAAGTTACTGTTAAAATCATAACATGAGTACATAAAACTGTTTTTAAAAAGAAAGTATTATTCCCTCATTTAAACAAGAGTTAAATAAATGAAAAGGATATATTTTCTCCATTCTATCAGTATGTTCTTAAATTCGATAAAATCTTTTTCACTGCCCTCCGAGTTCATTAAATCCTAAGGTCACTATACTATTTAAAGTCATGAAACTGCAAATATAATGCAGCTTGTCATCAGGCAGATCAGGTATAGTCAAACACTTTTTTTTTTCCCCCAGCAGAAGGAAAATATAAGCAAGTGGATAATAATAAAAATACTTTTAAGGTACCTTATATATGGACCATAAATAATAAATAGATTTTAAGGACTTTTAATGATGCTATGCACCCTGTTTAATAAAAGGAATCAAAAGCATAATTGTTATTTCAGATAAATAAAGTTCAACAATTCCATTTGGCTTTGAAGTTTTATTATGAAAACATTTAAAAAAAATTCACATAATTATAAATAAATTACACACAAAAATTGCTGAAATATGTATTTTTTTTATACCGAAACTGTTAAGATTTGCTAATTCATATTAAATGATGCAGAATTTAATAATTACAACATTCATTCACTAAAAATTGTTATTTCGAAAAATAAAATATACTGAAACTGTAGAATTTGAATAAGACGAATTTTAAAAGTAATATAAAATTAATTCCCAAATTTAAAAAAAAAAAAAAAAAAAAAAAAAAAAAGATTGAGACTTGAATTTATTGATACTTTACAATGTAATTACAAAGACATTGTAAAATTAAAACGTACAAAAATCCTATAAATAAATGAAACGTAATACTGCTAAGACATATTTTTATTAAAAAATTATTTACCTCTTATAACACCCATAATCAAAGGATGAGGAATCGCAGACTTTATGTGAAGAGACTGTTCATACAATTTCTAAACAATGATAAATAAGAAAGTTAAAGAAATTGTTTTGCAAATAAGTTTTTTGTATACAAAAACAAATAAATAATTTTTTTAGATAAAATCAAGATTTTAGCATAATTAAATTTTAACAATTATTTGTTAGCATTATATAAAATATGCTCATTTGAAAGGTAATTATATTTAACAGAAATGACAGTTTTCCTGCTGCAAATAGAAATCTTAACTATTTAGCATATTTTCTTCACAAATATCACAAAGCATAAGGAAAGTTTCATGGCAATGAATTAAGCAGTTAATTTTTCTGTTAATTAAAAATAATGTTATCTGCCCATGCATAATATTTAAACTAGAAAACAACACTTAGACGCACAAGATCTCTTTAGTAAATGGAGTTTAAAGAAGCCAAAAGTTGGAAAAGAAAGTTATAATAAGATTTATTTCTCCTTATTGATGATCAAAAAAATCTTTTGACATTTTCTGTGTATAAAAATTAATTCAAGGGTTAACCAAAACTAGTCACAAAAAATGAATCAAAGCAAAGTGATTTACTAACAGAAAAAAAAAAAAAAAAAAAAGCAAAGTAAAATATAAAACAAAAGAGGAAAATACTAAAATGAAATATTAACAATAATTTCAATCCATCTGTAAGGGGAAAATTATAATGAGCAACCATAAATTTAGAATAAAAATTGCAGATCTCAGTTCACTGATGTTTGTTGCAATCCAGCATAAAATAATGTTTTTAAAAAATTAAATTTACGATCTCAAAACTAATTTTTAATCTCTACTTAGCTTTATTTAAATACCAATAAATCACTGCATTAATCACTTTAAACATTAAAAAAAAAAACACTCAAGTAGCTTGATACCAAAACAAATATTGAAATTTGTTCATTCGATAATGATGCAGATAACCGAGTTGAAATATATTTAAACTGCATTTAGTTTTACAGAAAGTGATAGATGATTACATATACTGATTATTACAAAAAGTTCATTAACTTTTCATTAGTAAAAAACATGAAAATAATTTCATCCCAAGTAATGCTTAGCATATCATCTAGTAACCAGATTATGTAAAATATACAACTCATAAAATACATACAACTACAGTAAAACCTTTAGCTTGCAGGCTATAAAGAAATTCAAAAATCTCTTGTTATGGGTATTTTAATGGGGGGGGGGGGGGGAGGAGAATGCATGTTTTCTTTCTTTGCAAATGATTAAAACATACAGTTTGTGGTTTGTCTTGCCTACTCAGTGAATGAAATCTCATTTACAAGTACAGCAGCTGTACCAGCCAGCAAGCAAAATTTAAAAATACTTTAAAACAAGAGTTAATTTTTGAATTTTAAGATATAAATTAAATAGACAAAAGTTACTTTTAATTTTTTGTTGTTTTTCTGCGCTGTGTACATCTGAATTTCTAATGCATAGATTTCTAGTAACTGAGTTCCTTTTTTTAAATCGTCAGATCCATCATCAGTCTGTAAATAATAAAATATAAATTAGAGATACATTCTTCATTCCTACAATGAATATCAGCCATATAATAACATACAATAAAAAAAAAGAAATTTATAAAATATAAACTGTAAAATGTATATAAATAAATAAAAAAAAGAGCATAGCACTCCTCTAAAGATAAAATTGCATATACTACTCTATAGCTTCTTACAATTTTTTTATTTATTTTTGTGTATGTGTGTAGTAGTTGGTAAGGACAATCAAAATTTAGTTTTGAATAATATCATTTGAACAGCCATTCAAGGAAAAAGTTAATAATGATAAAATTTACAATAGAAAATTATCTAAGAAAGTTTTCAAAATTTTACTTCATACATAGAACAAATATGTAAAAAAATTGAAGCAACACAAAATTAATAAATAATGAAACAATATGTGAAAAATAATAAAGAAATTGTCACTTACTTGACAAGATTGATGAAGTTGTTTCAAAATCTTTGCTAATTTAGTGTATTCACCGCGATCAAAGTACAATTTTCCAAGTTTCGTATTGGTCTTAAACCAAAGTCTATCATTTTTTGCATCTTTTAGGGCTTCTAGGGTAGTTTCATAGAATTCTTGCAGAAGTTCCATCTGGAAAACAGCAAATGAATTAAGTAAATTGAAAAATTTATAATACAAAATGCTTTTTCAACATCACAAACAAATTTTATTACATTATATTGAAAAAGGGTACAAAATAACAATTAAGAAACCTGACTAATTAAATCTTTTTTTTTAAATTTTATAAATGCTTATGAATGCCTCTCTACCCTATAATACCACCTGATCTTACATGGCACCCCTTTATTGTGAAACGTCATTACCCATTTTCCAAGGCATGGGTACATCCAAAATAAGTCTGTATTCAATATCTTTTTCTTACACAAAAAGTGTATTTACACAATTGGCAATAAACTAGAGAAAAATCTTTCATATATAAATAACAATTTTTGCAGTGCATGGTCAAAAAGAAGACACTTTTGAAATAAACTTTCAATTTATTTTTTCACAGGAAAGTATAATCTATACAATGCAATGACATTTAAAGAAAGTCCTCTTTGGCACCAGGACATAAGTGGAATATATGAAAAGTTTTTCTCTCAGTGTTCTTACTAAGAGATTCTGACAGATACTTAGACATCTTTGAAGTTAAGTCGTAAGCATTGAGGATTTCTCTCACTTTACTTGGGAAACTAAAACATTAACCATTATTTTGAATGTGTATTGGAAATAATTAAATAAAAAAGTTGGATTTGAATCAAAAAATAAGGGAAAATTCTATAATAAAGTAATATGGCCTAATTTAAAATAAAAAGCAGGAAATGAATTTGGATTTAAATTAAGAAATATCACTATATATTTATTAAAAATACTGTTCTTTAAGAGTATCTCTAAAAAATTTTTACAGGCAATTTATACTTTAAATTAAATATCTTAATTTTATTTCAAGTAAAATTGAGACAGGAAACATATTTCAAAAAAAAAAAAATGTTATTAATAAATTAATGAAGATTAGAAATACGTAGTGGCAATAATGCAAAGAAAAAAAATTAAAGAGTTGATTAACAACACTATAAATACTATTTTGTGTACCTACCATTTGGGAAGTAAATAATAAAGGAAATTAGGAAACAGTAAATATATCAAATAAAGGATCAAGTGTAAAAAATAAGCACTTTATAAGTACTTTTCAAGCATCATTAGAAAAAAATAAGAACCAATCTTAACTCAATATTTAACCTTTATTTTATTACACTACAGTTAGTAATATAAGTGTAAAAAAAGGTTATGCAGCTGTTTCATTAATATCCCAATTACTCTAAAATGATTAAGAACATACATCAACAAGTCTAGAATATAAAAATCATACTAATATTATTAAAAATGTAAACAGAAGATAGTTTTTCTTCAGAGATTTTTCTAAACACTTGCATTTCGTTCAATTTTTTCATTAATAACTTTTCTCAACTAATTAATTTTGTTAATAATGAAAAGTTTCTGGCTTATCAAACAAGCACATGAATCAATTTTATATTCAATACTAACAGTTTCTTTTTTTTCCCCAAGAGAAATTTCTTTTTCTTTTGAGATAAATAAATAAAAAACTTTGTCATTGACAACTATTTCTTTTGCCATATGTTTCCTCCAAAAGTAGGCGATATTTTGAATGGGCTTACATTGTTAACTTTTTCAATTGTTAAAAGACTGGATTTATCAAGTGGATTCTGCTAGGCCGCTTTATGTGGTCATAGACTTCTTGTTGTGAAGCAAGAAATTTTTATTCAAATTTCCCACTTCGATATTTTAATTCATGCAGAATCCACTTTCAAAAGATGCTTATTCACATAAAAATTTTTGACTCTCCACATTTTTAAAATTTATAAATTTATCATCTTCAAAAATTTTTTCAACCAATCTTAATTTTCTTACATGAAAATTATTGAAACCGAGTAAACATGATTTGACAAGGAAATATATAAACTCCATCACAATAACATTTTTTATCCTTTCTGACGAAAGTACAACACAGAACTTAAATCATTTTTTTACACTTATTCTCAGTCAAAATAATAATGTTTTTCAAGCAAATTACAGACAATTCATACTTGGAAAACATGTAATGTTATTGGATATAACTATTTTACTCTTCTGGAATATGTCTTTCAATAATTTGTTCCTTATTATGCCTGCATTCACTTTATCAATTGCAGAATAAGACACAATTTTAGAAAAATCACACTGGCATTAACAATTATTTGAAGAAATAATTTCAACTGAAAAATTTTCTTTCAAGACTTTAAAAACCACAATTGTTGCTTTACTGATTTACATATATCATATACAAAAAAAGGCAAAAGTGAGTCATCACATATATTTTTGAAGAAACAGCTAATACACTATGCCATTAATGCATGAGAAACCAGCTGAGAATGTCTCACCACTGCATCATTGCATACTTCCTAATGAAGGTTATCATCCCTCTCCCTGCCATAAAAGTTAGTCACCTTAAACAATGCTGTGGATGTCACGAGTACACAGATATTTATTTTCAGAATCCCAAAAGAAAAAAGGCGGAGAAAAAATCAAATATGATCAGAAAATTTTAAGGCTAACAAATTAAATTCAAAATTTAACAGAGCTACAGGTTTACAAAATGTAACTTAACAAATTCCATTTATCTAAAGGTTATTATTATTATTTTGTGTTGTTGTTACTGTTACAATGTTCATATGCATACAAACACACACGCTGATAACAGTCAACCCATTGAGCGATTTGACTTAATTGATCTATACTTTAGAAGCTAAAATTGTGTGGCACATTTGACCAACGTAGCGCTTTGCATTTTGAAGTTACCCTGTTCACTTGCATTTGTAAACACATAAATAAACAAAAAACATAGGGAATGGATTTACTTCAAAATTTAGTTGAAATATGCAAATGAAGCATTAAAAAATTCCAGCTTAAAGCATTTTTCGTGTTCACAGGTAGGCAGTGAGTGTTATTTAGAGATTTGAATCATGGATATAGAGCAAAATCTTGACTTTGAATTCATTTATTATTATTTTTTGTTTGGACAATTCTTTCTCTTTGAATAGTTCGTATATGAAAATGAATTTTATTTACATTAATTTATTTTTGGAATATTTTGGCAAGAATAGCAAATGACTTACAAGTAACTTTTTAGCTTCATGAACATTTTGCTTAACTTTTATTTTTGAAAGCCTTGAATCATTCAATGTATTCACTTTCAAAAGTCCATAATGAATCAAATGCACATTTTCCCGAATATTGTTAAGAAATCCTAAACTTTGGCACAAAATTGAAATAAAAATACTTAATTCACTTTGGAACATAACTAACAAATGCTCTACACAAAAATAATCATGTGCAGAAAAGCAAGGATGAGCTGAATTACTATTAAAAACCTAACATGAATACATGAAATTATTTCTAAAAAGAAGGTTTTTCTTATTTAAACAAGCAAAAGAAGGTGAAAGGAGAATTAAGTAAGTTATAAAAATATATTTTCCGCATTCTGCCAATATTTCCCTAAGATTCACTGACCTCCGATTCATTAACCCCTTACCTGCCGAAGATAACTTGCAAGATTCGGTCCCAAGTGCCATGTATATAGTTGTGAGACGTATATATACGCCAGGGGCAGCTAACATATTGACTTAGGGAGATGTATATATATGCCCGCGGCAGGTTAGGCAAGGGGTTAAATCTGTTAAAATCTGACACTGCAAAGAAAATATAGCTATAGTTGGGCAAATCTAGCAAGCGAAATGAACCCCCCGCCTCATTGAAAGATTAAGCACCTGGATAAAAAAAACCCTTTAAAACCCTTATATAAGGACCATAAAAAATAAACAGTTTTTAAGGACTTTTAATTACACTACACACTAGGGATGGGCAATGATCGAACTTCACCATCATGATATATATTGTCTAAAACATATCAATGCTTTTCGATATATTGCGATATCATTATATATTTATAGTTATTATAAGTTATAAATAGCATCTTTTAACACATTGACTGACCAGAATGACTCCAAATAAAGGAAAGTTTCAATTTATATAATAAAAATATTTTCTTGAGTGTGAAAATATGAGCTGCGAATAAAGTTTTAGTTTTAATCTGAATTAAAACTTTTTATTTTTATTTCTGAAGATGAATATTTAGTGATTAAACAAAGAACAGCCAACAACCTTCTAATAACTGCAATTATTCTCCATAATAGTATCATTCAGTTTGGGAACAGAAAACAATTTACACCAAAATGACATGCTTAAAACAAGTATTTTTATATATTAGACCATGACAGTATTTACAAAAAAAATAAAGACTAACTGATATGTAAAATGAAATCAAAATGTAAATTTAACTGTGAATATCGATTTATGATATCACGACTCATCATGAACTATTATTGATTATGATTTCGATAGATCAATATTTTTCGAAAACTAGTATTAAAAAAAAAAATCTAATTTTTTCCACGAAAAATTGAAAATTGGCACAGTTCTACTACACATTCTGAATTCAGCATGCACAAATTAAGAATAAGTGAAGTAACTTAAATATAATATACACAGGATATATAAACTTATATGTTAATTTTGCTGGGAGAATTTATCTAGATAAATTCTTATGAAACTAAAATAACATAGAAGTTCAGTTAAGA
The DNA here is from genome assembly GCF_947563725.1 of Argiope bruennichi. Taxonomy (NCBI): domain Eukaryota; kingdom Metazoa; phylum Arthropoda; class Arachnida; order Araneae; family Araneidae; genus Argiope; species Argiope bruennichi. The sequence goes on along the minus strand of NC_079152.1, from coordinate 51,922,972 downwards.
TCTTGAATAATAATTTATTTTGACATTAGTGGCTATTACATTTGAATAAAAAAAAAGAAAATTAAATGTATACCTGTTTTGATGTAGAAATGTAATCCAATATGGAATTAATAGATTTCTCTGAGTAGTTTCTAGTAACAGCACTTTTGATATAAGTTAGTAACTGCTTATATCTGTTCATCATTTCTCCATATTTACTCTGCATTAAAAGAAGATAGGAGTATATTTTAGCAATGCCATCTTTTATTTTTAAAAAAGAATATACTGATAATATAAGACAATCCAATAAGATATAAATGTATGCAAATAATTATTTTGAAGTCAGTAAAGAATATAGCATTACTCAAAAATTATAATAAGTAATTATGCTTTTAAATATTATTAAAACTCTAATAAATAATATTTTATTTTACAAGCAAAAAATAAAAAAAAAAAGACTAATAAAGTAAAAACAAAATTCCAAAAACAATAAAACAAAGTATTTTTAATGACAGTTTCAAAATAATACAGCAAATTATAAAACAATTATAGAATCATAAGAAACCAACATGATTTTATTAATACAAAATTATTCATTCATAAAAATCAGAAACATATATAAAATGTATATTATGAATAATAAATTCATTTAAAAAAAAGTGCATACCATTTTGAAATTTATTTTAATCATCTGTTTGAGAGCTTTGAAGCCCCATTCTCCTTTTTCACCTCCTTCCAAATCCAATACCTAATAAGATAGAAATCAATATACTTACTTAAAGATACAATTGAAAGTAACTGAGGTAATTGCTTCCTTATACTAGTTAATGACCCAAAGATCATTAATTAAAAAAAAAATCATATATTTTGATACATAAATTATTTCTAAAAATATACGCTGAAGAGCTAAAATATTAGGATCCCTTCCCATATCTAAAACTTTGCTAACCCACCTTTAATTTTTTGAGCAGCTTCAACATATGCAATAAAGATAATTATATATATATAAAGAGAGAAGTTTCATTAAACATTCAAGCACAAGCCTGTCAGTTAATGCATAAATTACAGGTTGATAGAACATGAAATCAAAACAGCATCCAATCAATTGCCCAATTTAAATGTTAAGACAGTCAGTGTAACCTCTGCACCATTCTTTTAAAAACCTGAATATAATCTTCATCACTTCTATGTGAAGATTATTATGTGAGGGTAGATGTGTTATCTTAACGGAACAGCACAGAAGAGTGGACAGAACAAAGTAGGAAAACAGATGCTATAACCACAACGGCATTCAGATAGGACAAGGGAGGCATTATTAGACATATGTTAGTACAGTAGTTGTTCCTTGTACAGCCAATAAATCCTGACCATAATATCAATATAAGGGAAATCTGATTTTGTCTGGTAAAGAAATGCACTTACACTGTTCAGGAGCTCAATGATGATGCTCATGCAGTTAATGCAAGTATTAATAATGATAAATTGTATAGCTTGGTGGATCAGTGGCAGAGTAAATTCAAATCTAAAATCAATGAATGAACTATATGAATCAAAACATATCTGCTTTGTTCCATATTAAACTTTGTGGTCCACTGAATGATCAAACTACAATAACAACATTTTACCAAACAGTCTACATGACTTAACATCTCAGACAAGACTTAGGAGTCCATCACTCATTTCATCATCAATTCATTTTCCATAAATAACTACTGCAGTATGAGATTAATCAATCAGTTTTTTTGTTTATTTATTTTTGTCAAATATGACAGTCTACATGACACAATGTCTTAGATGAGATGAAAACAGACGATGCCTCAAAATCCACCGATCGTTTCATCGTCATTAGATATTAACTGCAGTAGTATTGGAATAATCAGGCAACTTGTTTTAAAATGATAGTTCTAAGCTAAAGGACTTAAATTATCTCCTTTTGTTGAACCTACTTAAATCTTGCTCTTTACAACAATGACAGTGTAAAGCATGCAGATAAACATGATTTCCTTACACCTATTATTTACATTTAGATTGACACACACAGTTCATACTACTAAATGGCTATCAAGATAAATCAATCATTAAGTTTTACTATTAATTATCATTGGAAACAATATTTTAATTACATGGTTCGTCATTTTTTTAATAAGAATGATGAAATATTGATAGATATTGTTAATTCTCCCTTAATAATTAATATATATAAGTTATGTTATACAACCAATACTGATATTTATATCTTCAGTATTTTAATAATTTTCTAGTAAATTTTAAGACAGTAATTGACAAAGCAGACTCATAATGACAAAATTGGAGAAGGAAAAATGACAAATGAAAAGTGATCAATCAGATTTCACCGTCATCCTTCTTCCAAATTTTATACCATATGATGTATAAAAACTATATGGAAATTGGTCTTTTTCAATTACTGACTGAAAATGGATTACATGAGCACCTAATTTTGTTGAGAAAAAAAAATGAAACCTATCCTATTTATGTTTCAAAAAATTAATACTTATTTTGCAAGTACATGCAATAAATTTTTGTTTATTGTATTGACTGAAAATTTCATCTATATCTTTGTAAAAGTTTCAATATATAAAATCTTAGCAAGTCTGCTATTATCATGAGTAATATAGTTGATATAAAAACTTTGCAAGCCAACTGTAAATGCTCCTGTCCACTTTAAATCAATTTATTTTTAATAGAGGTTATTCTTATTTTAATTTCATTACACTTTTATTAACAATATTATGAAAACTAATAAACTATAAAGATCTAAAAATTATTTAAACAATATTTCTTTCTGTTGGGGTAAATATTTTCTTCTTTCATAATAATGAATGTAACTCTATTTGATAGGATAGGTAAAACATTATAAAGATTTCCTAATATGAGTAAAAATGCTTTCCTGCATTAATTAAAAAAAATGTTGAGAAAACTCATGCAAAATAATACACCCAATAAAAACTGTCCAACAACACCAGATTGATTCGAAATGAAATGACAAAAATTAAACAAAAACTAAGACAATAAATGCCTTCAAGGTTATACATATTACATCATAATTTGATAAATATTTCCTGTCAAATTTTCATTTTTCTTATGCTTATAAGAAAAATTGAAATATAAAATTTAATTACACAGAATATCAATTTTCAATGTTTAAAATTAAATTCTATTCAAATATGTGAAATTAAATAAAAGCATTTCAACTTCAAATGTTTCCTCTTTATATTGCATGTATGCTTTCTTGCTCAATTATTCTTTAACCATTTCAGAAATGAATCAAATAATAAATACTTTACCTTTTGAAAGCTATTAAGGGCTGCTTTTGGATCATCTTCTTTCAATGACTTTGAATTATAATACTGATTTTCCAAATCAACATCAGGTTCTGAGTTACTGTCCTCAGAATATTCCTATTAGAAAAGTCTTATTAATATTCAAATGAATTATAAAAGAATTTATGCAACAAAAATAAGCAAGTAGACAAATGGCAAAACAAAATAGGATAATTCATTGTTTATCATGTCTATACATAGAATTTATCATGCTTCATTATGCAAGATATGTAAAAAGTAGGAGTGAATAAGAAACAGTTTTAATTGGTCCAATGACCAGGAACACCAAGCACCATCCAACCATGCATGGTACTTTGGTACAGCTCCTGGAAAGGGGAGGGAGAATTCTTCAATTCAAGAATATAAACTTAACAGAAAACAGCATGTAACTTTTTCATGATTTATTAGTGGACACACTAATGCACTTAACTTCCTGCAGGGGCCAGAAGTACTTTCTGGAATGCCACAGGTGTAAAGCTGACAAGCACTACCTTTTCTTTCCACATTCTTGATTGTCTGGAGTTTTAAAAAGATGGTATTCTAAAAGACCTAATTTTATTCATCAACTTCTTGGATTCATGAAAGATTTGTTAGAACATTCAAATTAGTAAAAACAAAAGAAATATAATTAAAAATAGGTGGATATGTATTTATTGTATTATGATGTAATTACGATTCTCTTTTGAAGAACAACACATGATTGAACATGTTATTAAAAATATTTACACAAAATGGTTGTGAAAAAACAACATATTATATACTGAACAGATCACAGTGAACCATTTTCTTTCAAAAATTGTATACAGAGAAAAAGGTATTGTAACATCACTAGTAACACAGAAAGAAAGCATAGTTCTTCAATAGACTTTAGCAGTACACAAAATGCAGCAATAAAAACTTGAGAAGAAAAAAAAAAAAAAAAAAAAAACACTATTCTGCAATAAATTTCCAAACATTTTTTACAATCATTAAAACCAGTATACTTTGACAAACTCATTAAAACTAAGGAAGGGTGTCTAATCCACTACTTGTATATGCCCACTATTGATGTCAATTTCAAATGGTGCAAATATCATATATGGGTCATTTTCAAAATTCGGTGCCATTTGTTGTCCATGTGAAACACATTTTTTTTACAAGATGTTATAAAGTTTAAATGATTTTTCTTTTTACCATGCTTTTTAGCAGGCAATTTCCAGTGTAGAAACAATAAAATTAAAATAATTCATCTGATTTTTTATTTATTTTTTTTTAATAAAGAAGTTGAGAGGAAACAAAAATTCAGCTGTCCAAATCATAAAACTCAAAATGTTTTTTGCTGCATTACTTTCCAAAAATTCAAATTTTTATTCTGACATATTTTTTTATTGTGAAATATACTTTTAATTATGTTATAAAGAAGGTTTTAATAACCTTTTAAGAAGAATAGATGATTTTTACCAATTAAATACAGCTGTCCAGACATTAAGTCATGTCTGTTACCATACAATATTTTCCAACATTTTAAGCAACAAGATTGAAATTTTGAAATGACAACACTTGTATACCATTGAAACATGTTCTAAGAAAGAAATGCAAGCAGCCATCTTGAATGTTTGATTGAAGAAGCTGAAGCCTTTTTGTGTTAAGTATTTTTATTGCATGTCATGTCTGTTACCTTAATATTTTGTATAAAATATATTTATTTATAAATTTATTCAACTGATTAATTTAGATTTTTAGGTTTTTAATTTTAATTAAAATTTATTTTCATGTTTTTATGGAATTATTTAGTTTCCTTAATTTTTGTACTTTGAAATGTCATGTCTGTTACTGGTCATGTCTGTTACTCTATATAGTAACAGACATGACAATCTTGGTAACAGACTTGACATGTTTCAAGATTTGAAAGTTCAATTTTTGGGTTTGTTTTGTTTAAGTTTTAGTTGATATTTTAGGAAAAATTTTTTAAGGGTGGGGGGGGGGGGAGGGAATAAATGTAAGTTCTTACTTTTTGAAAGTGCATATTTGTTAAAGTTTTCATTTTTTCTCTTATCTTCTTTGTTTTTTATTATCACATTGTATTTACTGAATTGATTAATGTTTGCAATGTTATCAAATCATTTGCTTTATTAAACTTTATTTATTTCTGAAAATTACGTGTGCAAACATGCTACAGAAGTGCAGGCATTTCATTTCGGAGGATCGAGAAAGCAGGCAACTCTGCATACTGGCGCTTTATATCTAAGAAACCAGCATGAACCAATTTCGTTCTGCACAATTTCCGAATGTTACGACCATGGTCCTGCAGCAATTTGGGCTCACCTTCAGCCAATATTCAACGAGCTTAAGAGAATTTCCCCCGAAGTTGAAATTATTCACTTTTTTTCTGATGGCCCTACCACGCAATATCGGCAGAAGAAAAGTTTCTTCCTTTTGAATGAGCATATAGCAAATAATGGTTATAAGTATGGATCATGGTCTTTTTTTGAGGCTGGTCATGGCAAGGGTGCTGCTGATGGAATAGGGGGAGCCATTAAGAGAGCTGCTGACAAAATAGTTGCACAGGGGACAGATATACCCGATGCAAAAACTCTGTTTAATTCAATTTACACAAACATTCAGCTTCATTATATCTGTGAAACAGATGTAGAAACGTTTAAAAAAATAATTCCATCTGATATTCTGGTTTTAAAAGGAACAATGAGCGTACATCAAATTTTTTCTTTTGGGAACGACTCAATGTTTTTTAGGGATTTAAGCTGTTTCTGCAGACAGAAAAATGTCTGTGACTGTTTTACAGTTAATGTATTTGCATTAAAAGAAAATGAACAAGAAAGCACAGCCATGACAATAAATAATGCAGAAAATAATTGTAAATCTTTTTCTTCTCCTTTATCCAACAATTTTCAACAAGATATTCAAGAAGGAAGCTTCGTACTTGTAAAATTGGAGGGTAAACGATCGATAAAATATTTCGTTTCAGAAATAATCGACATCCAGGACAACAATTTTACAGTTAAGTATTTAAAAAAATCAGGAATCATGCAAAGTTCTTTTGAGAGGATGATAAAGAATATAATATTGAAGCAGAGGATATTGTAATGAAACTTCCAAATCTAACTGGATGCTCTTTTCGCCAATTACAATATTTGATGTTTGATGTGGATCTCTCCAAATATGATGTTGAATAAATAGCATTGTAACTCAAGAAAATACTAAAAAATAAAATGTGTACACATGTTCCAATTCTGTATCTGTGAATTTCAAATAATATATACATATTTGTTTTGTTTTTTTTTAATTTTATTTTATAGTAAAAAGTTATGTACTAAAAGAGAAACACATTTTAGCTTAATTCTATCTTTCAAGCTTTACATCAAAATTTGGCTCCTGAATTTATGTCATGTCTGTTACTTTGTGTCATGTCTGTTACCATTTCAAAATTTTTCTTAAAAAGTTTAAATTGACATAATATTGCTACAATTAGAGTTACATATTAATTGACTCTGCCTAGTATATATAAGAATGACAGACATTTTGCATTAATTGTTTTTTATAGTATTTTATATTAAAAAAATCCTTGTAAGAATTCTATATTAGTAACAGACATGACAAACGAAAGTATAAAAATACCATAAGAAATATTTTTTTATTCGAAAGTCTTTATTATATGGGTAAAATGACTCTATACTTATATTAAATATAGCTTTACATTATTGTACACTGAACTTAAATACAAAAATTACAAGAAAAATGTCCGGTAACAGACATGACAATTTTCATCATATCTGACCAAAAAAACATCAATTAAAAATATATAAAAGAAAAAAATGTATCAAAAATATTCAAGTAATATACAGAAATAATGTCTGTTTAATAATATTAAAAGAAATTTACTAATTAAAAAATTTTTTATTTTTGTCTTTTCAATTTCCAAATGGCACCGAATTTTGAAAATGACCCATATATGAGACTTAATGTATCTTCATAAAGAGAGAGAGAAATGTTACTCTGAGCAGACTTTCTTTGCAACTGGCTAAACCCACTGATATCAACATGCAATGCATCTTTTTCCCTTTAACAGGCGATGTACAAATTTTATCATAAAAAAATAAGCACTTTACAAATACTTTTTAAGCACCTTTAGAGAAAAAAAAATAAGAACCAAACATAGCCTAATATTTTTTATTATAGAACTATAAGTTTGAAAGAAAGAAGTTAAGTTGGGTATTAACTAAGCAAAAGTGTAATTTTATATATAAAATACCATCAGGAATCACCAAACATTTTTCAACATTAAAACTAAATTATTTAATATATATATATATATATATATATATAATGCAAGTTTTGTATGAAAAACTTTATTAAAAAAGACTTCCATCGTATACCATAAATTATTTAATTACACATCATTTAACAGTATAAGGGGAAAAAATAAAGATAATAAAGATAATAATAAAGATAATAATCATTAACATTTCAATTTCTCACAAAAGGTTGAGCACATCAATAAATAAATCTAGAACATAAAAGTCATACCAATTCTATTAAAAATACAAATAAAAGATTGTTTCACTTCAGAAATTTTACAAATACTTTCAATTAGTTCTATTTCTAGATTAATAACTTTTCCCAATCAATTACCTTTGTTAGTAAAGAAAAGTTTTTAGCTTGTCAAGCAAATAAGTGCATTAGCTTTATGTTCAATTTCAGCAATTTCCTTTTCCAAGAGAAATTTCTTTTTCTATAAAGAAATCAAGAAATTATAGTCTACCTGTCTTTATCTTATTTACAACTATTTCTTTTGCCATTTATTTCCCCAAAAGTTAGCAATCTTTTGAATGGACTGATATTGCTAATTTTCTCAATTTAATAATGTTTTCTCAATTTAATAATGAGTGGATTCTACATAGACTTCATGTTGTGAAACATGATATTTTTCAATTTGAATTTACTATTTCAATATTTTAACGAATGCTGAATCCTCACACACATTCATTATAATATTGAAATCGGAAATTTGATAAATACTGAATCCTCTTACAATTCCATATTTCTACATTTATAATCTTCAAGTAAAAAAATAATAACCTCTACCAATCATGTTTTCATGACATGAAAATTATCATAAATGAATCATGATTATCTGACTAAAAAATATATAAATTCCATGAAAATAGCATCCTCATAATGTCTTTTATCCTTTCGGATGAATGTACAACTCAAAACACTATTCATTTTTCACAATTTTCTCAGCTAACATACAACTTCTTATTGATGCAAAATTTACTGATTTCATCATGCACTCCAATATTTTTAAAACAAACTACTGACAATTCATACTTGGAAATAGTAAATGTTATCAGTTATTCCTATTCTAAATTCAACATTCTTTACTGATGAAAAATTTATTTTCACACTGGCTAGTTCTCTACAAAGAAAAAATAATAATAATAACTGCTGCCCATTACTGACAATTCATAATTGAAAAGGATATATTTTGTTTTAGAGACATATAAATCTTTCAATAATTTGTCCCTTATTATACCTGCAGGTACATTGTTAGAAAAATCACACTGGCATTAAAAATTTATTGAAGAAATAATTTTAACTGAGAAATTTTCTTTCAAGAATTGAAAAAGTACAATTGTTGCTGTATTGATTTAAATACATCATATGTATAAAAGTGCAAAATTGATTCATCACTTATATTTCTGCAGACACAGCCAATACACTTGCCATTAACACATGAAAAACCAGTTGAGAACGTCTCATCAATGCTTTACTGCATACTTCCTAATGAAGGTGTCAACCCTCTCTCAGCCATAAAAATTAGATATAGAAAGAAAGTCCAATACAGGGAAGGGAAAAAAAACAAAAAAACAAAGAAAATGAGGGGTTGGGGGGGGGGGAAGTATGATCGAAAAGTTTTAGGCTGGCAAATTAAATCTAAAATTTATAACAGAGCTACAGTTCTAGAAACAATGTAACTTAATAAATTCCATTTATCTAAAGTTTCTTTTAAATTGCTGTTTTTGTCGTTACAATGCTCACATGCATACAAACAAACATTGACAGATAGTAAACTCGTCGATGGATTTGGTTCAAGATTTTGATCTATACTGCAGATGCTAAAACTGTGTGGCACATTTTACTGATGTAGCCCTTTGCATTTTGAAGTTATCCTGTTCACTTGTACTCATACAAACACATAAAAAACAATGGGAATGGATTTCAATAAAAATTTAATTGAAATCTTCGAATTAAGTATTAAGAAATTAGACCTCAAAGCATTTTTCAAATTATCATACTCACAAGTAGACAGCGAGTGTTATTTAGAGGTTTGAATCATGGTTATTGAGCAAGATCTTGACTTCGAATTTATTTATTTATTATTATTATTATTATTGGCAATTACAATTTTTTCTCTTTGAATAGTTAGTACACGAAAAAGTAAAAAGGTATTTTATTGACATTAATTTATTTTTGTGTATCTTTTTGCAAGAGTAACAAATGACTTATAAGCAACTTTTAGCATCGTGAACATTTTGCTTAATTTTTATTTTTGAAAGTCTTGAATCATTCAGTGTATTCACTTTCAAAAGTCCATAATGAATCAAATGCACATTCTCCAGAATATTGATAAGAAATTCCAAACTTTGGCACAAAAATTGAAATAAAAATACTTAATCCACTAATAGAAAGTCACTAAATGATTTTGGAACATAACTAACAAATACTCTACACACAAATAATCTTGTGTTGAAAAGCAAGGATGAGCTGAACTTACTATAAAAAACATAACATGAATACATGAAATTATTTCTAAAAAGAAGGTTTTTCTCTTTATTTAAACAAGCAAAAGAAGATGAAAGGAGAATCAAGTTATAAGAACATATTTTCCGCATTCTCGTCAATATTTCCCTAAGATTCACTGACCTCCAGATTCATTAAATCTGACATTGTAAAGAAAATATAGCCTATAGTTGGGCAAATCTAACTTGTAATTATTTTTTTCCCATCAGAAAAAAAAATATAAGTACCTGGATTTAAAAAAAAAAAAACACTTTTAAGGTCATTATATAAGAAAATTAAGCAGTCTAAGGACTTTTAATCATACTACACACCCTGTTTAACAAGTGTCATTTACTCTTCTGATAATACTGGACTACTGGAAAGATTAAATGCATAACCCTGATTCATGCAACAACCCTCATTCAAATATATGGTTTTTACTCTTTGCAATTTATTAATCAATTCAGTGTTACTGCTTTAATACATCAGTTTTTTTCCAAGTTTCTTATACAAAAATAGAACACAGTTCCGACACAATCAAAAAGAAAAAATATTTTAAATTTATACATTTATAATACTATAAGAATTAAAAGAATTTCAAAAATATTCTTTGTTTTACATTAATTTTTTTGCTTAAATAATATTATCCACTTTTGACTCAAACATCATAAATAGAATTTATCTAGTAATTTAACCAACCAATCAGCAGTGTTTCATCAACTGAAAAACTGCAGCATTAAATGAATTTTTTTTATTTGAATTTTTAAAACCAAATTTCCTCTTTTAAAAAAAGGTGCATAATTATTTTTTTATGAGTGATAAAGAGTTAATTATTCCAGAAAATATGAATGCTACTGATCATTTATTGCACACCTTATATAATAATCATTTTTAAACAAGCATTATTAAGCTGTTTGGTTTGAAGATTGAAGTGAATGAGGGGAGAGAGATTCCAACACCTTATCCTTTGAATTATCATTTCAATATTCACATAATTTTCTAATGACAAAACTATAAGGACTTTGTGTATGCTGCTTATTTAATATGCTTGAAATGAAACAAATGTCATACATGAATTTAATTTACAAAATTTTAGGCTACTTATGGTTGAAGGAGCTTTTTTTTAATTGTAATTTCTTGATACACTAGAAGATGTCTAGTCATGATGTTATACTAACAATGTTATGTTAATTATTATTATCTTCGATAATAATAATGGTCTGATGGTCACAAATATACTAACAAAAGATGTAGTAGGAACTCCCATGCATACTGACACTGTACTTATGAATTATAATTTGTACTGCATTTTAGATAGAAATATATTGTAACATTAAAACTAAATAAAAGTCTGAAATTCTATGAGCTAATTCACTTCAAGAAAATTCAAATCAATGCTGATAGTTAAAAATGGATGGAAACAAACAAAGTCTGCTAACAGGAAAAAAAAAATGTAATGCTTAACACTCACACACACAAAAATGGAAGAAAATATTAGCAATAATTCCACATGATCCCTGAAGGTAGAATATAATGAATTAAAAATGGAAGAAAATATTAGCAATAATTCCACATGATCCCTGAAGGTAGAATATAATGAATTAGTAAGCATATAAAATAATAAAAATTGTAGACCTTAATTCATTGATCTTTGTAGCAACTCAATATAAAATAATGTTAAAAAAACACGAAGATGCTGACCCATGGCAAATTCTTATTTCATGCTTAGTTCCTTTTACATGCTGAAAAGTCAGTATATTTAAGCATTTAAAATTTAAATTCCTTAATGCCGAAAAAGAAGTTGGGTTTTGCACATTTGATAATGAAGTAAGTAAAAGGGATGATGATATCTGGAAACTCTAAGCAGTGGATGATTATAAATATTTTTTTCGGTACAATTAACTTCTATGTTGATGAGTTACCAATGCAAGCAACTTTATTAAATTACTTCTACAACACCAAATGAAAATACCATTTTAAAAAATATATTTAGACAAACATATATAATTCTGAATGATTGACTATGTGCAAAAAAAAAAAAAAAAAATAATAATAATAAAATAAGTTCGACTGTTGAGGATGAAAGTTTTGTTAAGGCTTACGTCATACATAGAGGACAGCAGGTAACTAATAACAAATTATGTATTTAAGAATCGTGAACTTTCAAATAAAACAACATAATAGGCAAAATTAAATTAGGTTGTTCTAAGAACTAAGATATTAGCACACTAATTTTTCCTCATTATTTTAGATATACAGATAATTAAATCTTTAAACCTATCAGTAAGTTTCTGTTTGTTGTAAAAACATCAGATTTAATTTTATGAAATCCTGCAAGTTTTACTGGTGTAGCAAATATTTTGATTTAACTCTCATAATTATTTTTTCTAACACTGTTTAGCATTCTTTTTAGAGACATATATGAAGGGAAAACAAAGAAGACTTCACCAAACCAAACTTTAAACAGAATTTTAAAGTTTGCAAAATAATAATTTTAAAATAATCAAGATGTTTTTCAATAGATATTCATTTCAGATTCTCTGATTCTATGATGATGATGTCAATTATTTAAACAAAATAGAAATTTACTTTTATATGCAACTATTTTATTTCATAATATTAGCTATATTGTTATTTACATTTGTTTTAATGTGTCTTTCCGCAATATCAATCATGTAATATAAAGCAAAAATGAATGACTTTTTTTTTTCAAGTATAACACAATATAAAATATTGTAAAACTTGGATATAGATAATGATACCTCTATAAATACATTGAGAATTTTGGCAATCCATTATAAAAATTTATTAGTAGTGAACAAAATGAAACATTTATCGGCTAGTTTGAGGAGTTGTAAAATATTAAACTGTTTTATTCATTGTCACTTATTTGTAATGCTTATTAATTAATATGATTAAATAGAGTGTATATTTATATAAAGTCCTGAAAGACAACTGAAAACTTGATCCTCCGTCATCCCCCCCCCCTTTCCCTGCATCTTTTTATAGTAAGCTAAAGTAAAAAATTGAAAGCGTAAGTAAAGAAAGTTTTAAATCCGATCATACAAGAAATAGAGTATTTGTAGTATTTAATTCTGTACTTCCGTACAGCAAGTAGAATCTAAATATAAAGGTCTGAACTAACTATGAATATGATTTTTCTCAGATTCAGCTTATTATTGCGCAATTCTAATCACAATTGGATATACTAGATCAAAAATAGAATTGAGGTTTGAATATCATAATAAACAATTCAATACTTAATCAGAAACTTTAAATTCTTCAAAACCCGTAGCAGCACATGAAACAACAAATTTTTCTCTCAAAAATAAAATTATTATACTCATTTCCGTCAATAAATAATTATATAAAATATTCATATATCACTACAATTGTTCTTGTACGTAGTAAAGGCCTAGCATAAGAGAAAAGAATGTGTAACAGGTAACATTCGACGGCTAATAAATTTACAATAAACTTTATCAAACATAAAATACATTAAATATTTTTTAATAAATAAAAAAATAACGTACTAAATCATAATCCTCTTCATCATCACACATAAAATCATCTTCAGCGTCCGACATGTTGATGCCTGTGTGATTAGTTGCCAATCTGAAAATTATAAACAAAAGCCGGGAAGATTTCAACAGTGAAAACAACAATCATAATCGGTTGTTGAAGCTCTATCATGCTGGAGCTTAAATTATTTATTTTTTTGTAAAAAAAATCTATAAAAGAAACAACTACAAAATTATATACATTACAGATCATTAGATATTTTCCAGGAATGTGTAATTTCATATTTACAAATCGTAATGAAATTTGCTTTCTTTATTGGAGACTATTTGAAACTGTTCTAATAAATGGTGAATAAGCCACAAAATGAAATAAGGATCTGTTTCAATTATATATAATATATTTTATTTAAGATTATGGATTAATGTTTTTCTATTTTATCACTTTTTTTTATTATCACACTACATTTCAAGCCAAAATGAGTCATCAACAAAACAACTAAAATCCAGCCCTCTAGTGGCTAACAAAATTATTATATTCTTGAAGGATCATTATTATTTGTGGTGTTTCAAGGGGTGGAGGTACGTTATGGAAGCGAATCAAAAATGTCTTCCTATTTATTTTTTTTTTTAAATGAATTTCTTTTATTTATTGTTTTTATTTAACACTTATCTTCACTAGTATATGTGATATATCAAACTGTATTGTATAATTAAACAGTAGAGTCTGATAGCGGACATATACTATTGTATGTGTAGTACTTTTGCTTTATAATATTGTTTTTAAACTTATATTCTTAAGTATTCATTTTCTATGAAATAATACTAGATTTATCTTTTTTGTACAGTATTTTCATGATTGTTATAACGACTTGAATTGTAGTGACTTGAAAGTATGAGAAAAACTTGACAGCGTGTTTTTACACTCTGTTAAATCGTAACGAATATTAACCTAATCTTTTTTGAAAATAGTTGATGTACTTTTTTAACACAATCTAGTCTCAAACATGAGTAATGGACTGCCTGAAATTCTTTATTTAAAGTGAGACAGTTTACCATATACATTTTTATGTTTGATTTTGAAAGAAAGAATCTGAAAGATATATTAATCTGAAGAGGGAATCTGAAAAATATATTAATCAGGTGATAAGATGAAAAAGAAAGGTTCATTCAGTATTAAATATGAAATTCAGAATTTGGCAAAGCTTGTGAGCAGACATGAATTGCTAAGAATCAAATTCAAAATCTGTTGTTGAAAGAAAATATCGGATGAATTTCTTATGTTGGGAAGTATAAGGATAGAGGTCATTTGAAGATCAAATTTGAATATTTTGAAAAATGATCTATCAAATTATATATCTACTTTTCTTTTATGTACGATTCATTATCCTTCTTTTATTGATGTATCTCTATATGGCAACCCCCATCCGACCGACAACTAATTATAATGGGGTAATTGCATTAACCCTATTGGTCAACTGAATGTAGACGCCATTATTTAATTTTCGTTTGACCACGTTGCACGTGTGCTTTTTCAATCTTCAGCTCCCGCGTTCTTTTATTTGGATTTTTTTGTGATGGCTGCTGCATGGGGAATGTCTGAGGTAAGTGCGAGAATGTTTGGTGAGAATGATGTTATGTGGTATGATGAGAATGTTAATTTAAGGTATTTGTATGGACTAGATAAAGATAAGGAGACGTTTGAATTTTGTATGAAAGCGGGTTTGATTGCGAATAAATATGAGCGTTGTAAGTGTGGCAAGGACATGAAATTGGTTGAAAGGCATGATATAAGTGATGGTTTTGAATGGAGGTGTAAATCAAAGGTGAAAGGACAAATGCATGACGTCAAAAGGAGTGTGAGAAAGGGTTCTTTTTTTGAATGGAGTAGACAAATTTTGACAAATCAATAGAAACATTTTTGTCATTTTTTAAGTTACTTCTTTCCTGAAAAGAAATTTTACTAAATTGAAATATGATCATTAAATACTTTAATTCAAAAAATAAAGCAAGAACAAAGTATTTGAGCTTGTGTGTTAACAAAAAGAATTTTTGAAAATTTAATTATAATTTATTAAAAATAATTTGATACTGGTAATTAAATGACTAAAAATGAATATAATCCTTCAAAATTCATAACTAAATGTATATATATATATATATATATAGAGAGAGAGAGAGAGAATATTATAAACATAATTTTGCAAATGTATGGTTGAAAGAAACTTCTGGAATAAACCTTCAATATATTTTACCATTGTTATAATTTCTTCATGGGGATAAAAGATCGATTATAAAGAAACACATCTGTTGACATCACAATGTAAAAGCAAAATGAAAGTAATCTTTCCATTTATTAATTTTATTTAAAAATTCTCACTTGATTTTTTTTTTTTTTTTTTTTTTTTTTTACACATGTAGATTTAGGACACACAATTTTAGATATCTGAAAGGAAATATGTAAGTTTTAGGGATTTTTACCTCTTCACTTGAAGTGTGAGAAATTGCAACAGTTTATCTGGAGTGCATGTCAGAAATAAAAAGGGGGGAAGGAGGAGCCATTTGGGTTAGGAAATAAGAGAATGCTTTGGAAGGAAGTAATTGGGTGATTTAAAAGATTAAAATATATCATTTCATGTTTGTTTTAGACTCAATATTTACCTTAACCAAGTATATCTTTCTGATGTACAGTTTTATTTATTTCTAAAAATTGTGACTGAAAGATTCTCTTTATAATTCTGTGTTTCTGCATATACTTTTTTGTAATATGTATAGAAACACAAGTATACAGAGAGAAAATCTAGCAAACATTTTTTTTCCCTTTGAAAAATTTTATATCAAATGTAAATGCTAATAATAATGTCAAAAGGTAATTATTAAAATCTTGAGTAAATTAAAGAAGAAAAAATAGACTTCCATTGTAAAAATTTCCGTTGTAATAATTATATTAATAATTTTTATACATTAATTGTAGTAATTAAAAAATTGTTGTCCGATTTATTTCGCACATTTTGCATTATATAACAATTTCACACCCATATATCACACTAGTTCATAAAATCTGTTATAGAATTTGCTTATTTTAACTCCCTTGCATCAGTTTTTAAATTTAGATCAAATATTGTAGACTTAATTGTTACTGGTTATAGATATCATATGAAAATTCTAATTTTAACAGATGTTATTGAAATTCTGTTAAAATATGGAAGATAAGAATATATCTGGTTTCTGAATTTCCATAATTATGCGATATATAGTTTTTTTTAGACACTGCGGTCAGTTGATTTTCATGGTAGTTATACTTCATTTAACTGTTTTTCCTAAACTGGTTGACATATTATGGAAACATGTTATTCCATTGTTTTCTTATTCATAATTTCAATAATAAATTACTATATTAAAATATGGTGAGTGTATAGGCTTTTAATACCAGACAGTTTTGCTTTAGGCATTATACTATTCCAAATTTTAATGAATTTTTATTCTATTTAAAAGCTGGTTTGAATTTGATTTTCCTTATTTTAAATCTTATAACAAGTATATTTTCTTGTTTAACAGATTTTTTTTTAAAGTTTGTATTAATTATTTTATTGCATTTTATGGTACTTATGAGTAGCATGGATTAAGGCATGTACGAAAGTTGTGATTACGAATAATAAGAATTTAACTATCCTTCTTTGTTGAACTAATTTGGAAACTTCTTTGTGAACTAAGCTTGTTTGTTGTTTTTCCCCTGTCGCCCATTATCTGATAATGTCTGTTTTACTAATATCTTTTAATTAATTACTTTTTTTTAAAATTCTTCATAATTCTCGTCATAAACAGTTTTTCTGGTTCTCTACTTGTAATTGAAAGATTAATTTAATGGCATCTAGGATATTCAAAATTTATTAAAGCAATGATATGCAATTAGTTTAGAAAGGGCTCATTTTAACCTAATGCCTAGTATTATAAGCTAATAGAAAAGTATGAGATTTTTGCAGACAGTACATTGTGTCAATTCCTGTGTATATATTTAGAGCTGTATATTGTATCAGTTATATAATTTATTACTGGAATAAATTTTTCTGAAATTTTTTTTAAAGTTATTTTTTTTTTTAAATTTCAGATAAATACTTTGAGTCTTCACATTGTTATTTTTCTGGCATATAACAGATAAGTCTTATTTAGGAACAAAATTAGAAAGAATGATTAACTAGCATTGAAACTGTTGCAAAATCCATTGCTTTTTGTAAAAAGATTTTATTCATTAATGTTAACCAAAATAATTGATTCGTAATGCATATCACAGTAAAAGGTTGCAGAAAAAAGTTTTTTGTCTCTTTTCTTATGAATGGTATCGATACTATTCCAACAGAATTTTTGATTTTGTTTATGAGATTGCACAACAGTTGTTCAACTAAATGATAAGAATTTTTTTCTGTACTTAAGTAATTTGTCCTCTCTTATCGCCTAGCTAATCAGTTCACTTTCCTTTCTTGATCACTGCACTTTGTTATGTAAGTAAATTAATTGGTATTAAGGAATGTAAGAATAATAGCTTTATGGATAATTGAGGGAGACTAGAGTCCTTATCTACCATATGTTGATTTGAATACGAGAGTGGCACTTCCCTGTTTTTCATCAAAATTCCTATTTTAAGAGGATGTTTAATCTTCCCTGAAATTTATTGTATTTTATGGTAATTTTATAGCATCTATAAGTACATATATTTCAGTTCAAATGTAATTATTCTCATTCTACTATTTATGTAAAGAGAAAATTGAATTTCAGTTACTAATACTAAAAATCAATGCATGATTGATTTTTTTTCATTGTTTATTGAAATTATGAGTAGTAAGTACAGTTACTGCTTACTTAGTTAAAATGTTTCATTTCATACTTGAACTTACCAAAATACATTTTCTATTAAATCCTTGACAGTAAAGCCTTTACAGTGTAATAATGAATTGAAACAGAGAATG
The DNA here is from genome assembly GCF_947563725.1 of Argiope bruennichi. Classification (NCBI taxonomy): domain Eukaryota; kingdom Metazoa; phylum Arthropoda; class Arachnida; order Araneae; family Araneidae; genus Argiope; species Argiope bruennichi. The sequence goes on along the minus strand of NC_079152.1, from coordinate 51,904,390 downwards.
GATGTTAAAATTATGTATTTATACTCTGTTCCACCTAACTTGGCAGTAGAGTATATTCTAGGCATGCCGAATCGCAGTCGTTGTCAGAGGAACTGGGTTACTTTAAACTACAAAGTTACTTCAAATGCAGATCGCTGTCGAAACTTTATCTCGCAAATTTTTCGCCAAATAGTAAATATTTATTAGCTTAAATATCATTTAAAATCAGATAATTAATTTTTTTCCTTAGTTTGTTCAATATTATTGATACATTATTTTAATAAATCATTAAAATTATTTTATTTCGTTTCATCGCTTTTCTAAAATCTTTCAATATTCTGTAAAGCATAGTTCGGCTAATGTTTCCCGAAAAGATATCTGTATCATCGTTCACATCTTTTAAAAGTATCTAATGTTGGGATCTCATTTCTTCAAAAAAATGCATGGATTTTTCGTCAAATACGGGATAATGTAAAATCATCATATTTTACAAGACTTGAATGTTTACCTATTGAGCCTGGTCGTTTCTTTCCATAGGCATTTAAAGGACTGGATGTCTTGATTTCTTTTTTCAAACGGAAAACAGTTCTTTGCGAAACATTTGTAAGATGCGAACCTTTATCGATGATTTGGTTGATAGAATCTTAAGGGTTTTCTTCCTCGGGGTCGAGAATAAACATTAAATATGTTTCTGCGTACTGCACTTTTTGTTGGTTTCAATCGTCTTGAAGGTGTGTACAGCGCAGTCGGTGATAACACTTTTTCAGACATTTTAGCAGTGAATAGAAATGACGAATTCAATAAATATTCAACAATCGAAACTAATAATTACTAATGTCATTAACAGTATTAAAAATATCAGCTGGTAAAACAGCGAGAATAAAAAATTACGAGTTATGATAATAACGGTTGCGAACTGAATGAAGCGAAGTTGGCGGAAACGTACAAGAAAAACGCGCCAAATATTTGACCTTGGAAGACCGGTTCTAGTCAAAGTGGAATTCATTATGTCAATTGTTTGGTTTTATTCGTTCGCTTTATTTACAAAATACTTAGCAGATAAGCACTTCTAAATTGAGTATAATTTTAAATACATGTGGATAAAAAGGGATTTCTGATATTATTTGATAAATTTCTGCGCATTTTAGCTCTTTTAAAGTCAAATTGATGGGGAACTCTTTCCCAACGCGGAGCCTCACATTTTCTGCCTTTTACGATACTGCCAAGTTAGGGTAAAATATAGTTTAGTAATAATTTTAAATGATTTATTTATATTTGATTTTTTTTCTTTTCAGAATTTTATATAAAATTATTACTGCAAGTAGCTATTCTAATACAAAGGAAAATGGCTGAAAACAGAAATAAAAAGAAAAGAATAGCACATATAGGAAATATGGCAAATGCTCTGGTAACAACAAATCTGCATTGCGATGATGAACTGGCACAAGCTGATTGCGATCTTGTTTATAACATAATGCAATCTATGGAGAAATCGCAAAACGCTGTGTCATACCAGCAGCTACAAGAAAACCGTTCCAAAGATAAAGAAATTTCACGTACTAATGATTCAAAAATGAAATCCCGTAAACGGAATAATAAGTCGCCTAGAAGCTCCAAACAATTAAAAAAAAATATTCCAGAAAAAAGCTTTCCCTTAATGGCAAAGTGTCAAAAGAGTATGAAATATTTGAAGAAAAACAGGTGTATTCCTAAACCAAGAGCTCATGTTGGTTCTCTTCAAGGGCTCCTGCCAATCCCAACATCAAATTTTAAATCTAATTATAATAATAACAGTATTTCAAACAACACAGTAAACTTTAAAGATCGTACTATGAACATAAAACAGTGCTCCAAAAAAAGTGGTTGTTCTTCTGACTTGAATGCTAAGCAAAAGAAAAAAATTCCCCATTCTCCAGACAAATCCTGTGGCGAAGATACTTTTCAAACAGAAAGCTTTGAAAAAGAAACCAAGGGAATCGGCGATACTGATTCAGATAATGAATTTGAAAAGTTTCTTCAGAAACATCATCCAGAAAAATATTCTGCGTCATATAATAATTCAGGCACCCGAATTGCTCGCCGAAATATCAAAAACACTAATAAAACGAAGAAAAAAAGAAATAAGCGGTTAAAGTGTGATACAAAGATTTCTAAAGTTACTAGTAAGAAATTGTCCGATTTTGAAGAATCAGCTGAAAGCGAGAGGGAATGTATTGAAAATAACCATAAAGCTGAAAATTCTTGTAGTCGGCAGTTCCTTCCAAAAAAGTTTCGAAGAATTATTGAACATACTAATAGCGACGATAGTGCATCAGATACTTATTTAAACGATTCCGGCATTTTGAATTACGATTCTTCCAGTTCCGCAAGGGATGAAAATTTATTAAATAAATCAACAGACAAGGAAACTGTGAGGGATGCTATAAATTTGGACAATTCTGGACGGTTAAGTGTGCTTCCATCGGTACCAAATTCAAATGCTTTATTTGAGCTTAAAAACGCTTTGAGTTGCAATGAACTAAAATTCAAATTGAAACCATGTTCTGTTTTGCTGAAACGAGACCCTGCATTAGATAAAAAAGCGGCTTCATTGCAAAATGGCAATTCGTCATTAACAAATATGGTACCTTTTTGCAATTTATATGATGATGATGATTGTTGTATCATAAGCGAAACTTCAACAAATGATTTTATCAGCCAAGAATCTCAAAACATTAGGCAATCTGTAGAACAAAGAAATCCTTCTCAAAGGAAATCGGCAGTTCTCTCAGAATCTTCTATTTCGGAAGCATTTCCTGAATTAGATGGCACACAGGATAAATCTATGTGTACTGGAAAGTTAAAAGATAGCAGCTCATGCGAACTTAGAACACAAACTGATACAAGTTCATTGATTTCTAATTCTAAGTCGGCTAAGAATTTATTCGAATTCAAGAGCATAGAAAAGCAGGGCAATGAAAAAGTATCGAGAAGTGTTGATACAACAAAAAAATCTGCACTTGATACTACAAAAGATGAGAGTTCAATTGTAAATAAAGTAACTACTTACTCTAATGAAAACATAAATTCTATTGAATGTGAAGAAAAAGGTGCAACCAGTATAAAAAGCTTAACTCGGCATACCTCAGATTTATCGAAAGATGAAACTCGTGTTTCTTTGAACTCTAATAGACCAACATCTACAGAAAAGGAAATATTTAATGTTCAGATATTATCTGTGAAATCCTTAAATGAGTCGGATGTTGTTATTTTATCAGATGATGACGAGGAAAAAGATTCAAAAACGATACCTTCTATAAATGTGACAAATGAAAATGTAGCAGAAGATTCTGATATTGAAATTATTTGCCTTGATTCAGTTATTGATAAAAAGAAATCTGTAAATGAAAACGCCAAAGAAGTTTTGAAAAATGAAATCCACAATAAAGTAGATACTAGTTTAAAGGAGAATTCGAGTTGTTCTTCAGTCCAGCCTATGGTTTTGGATGAGGAAGATTGCATAATTTTAGACGTTGTAGATTTACCAATTGAAAAGCACGCTGTAAAAAATGCAGATAAGATGCAGCAAAGTTCTCAAATGAATGTGATCTCAGATCACATTATTAAGATTGAGAAAGAGAATTCAAATAAAGGTGAAGAAACAATTTCAGATAAAAAAGTAGATACAGGGAATACAATTTTAAAAATTTTGGATACTATCGACTTTAATTGTATAAAGAAAGTATTAAATGAGACTACAATCACTGATACTCAGAAAGTAGAAAATTCAGAGAGTATTTCAGCTATAGCTGAAGATACGTTGTGTGATGTTAATCAAACTTCGAAGGAAGACGGGACAGTTGATTCGTTTCCTAAGAAACGGAAACAAAGCCAAAATGATACAAGTTTTCCTAGTAAACCAACTTTGATTGATGTAAATGTCACGCCTGTTGGTAATTCTGAAGTTAATATTAGAAGTGTAGAAACTTCACCAGTTAACACACAAGAACATAATTTTGTTAAAAATTCTAATGTTCCGCATAAGATTATAAAAAACGATTCTGAAAATATGCAAGATTCACCGAAATCGAATATATCCTCAAGTAGAGATTGTGATAAAAGTTCTACCTTTTTAAACTCAAGTACTGATCTCGTTGTGCCAAAATTATCCATCTGTGAGAAAGAAATTATTGCTTCTGATTATAAAACTAAACAAGATGTTACGTTTCATGCAGGAAAAAATCAACAAATGCTTCCTGTTTATCCTAAAATGGAGAGTTACGAAAGTCCGTTTGATGAACTGGATATTATAGCTGCTAAATCCATTCAAAATTTAGGTGAGCATGAAACGAAAACGGTTTTGCCTCTATTAGATCTATATAGAGCAGAATATAAGAAATTTATGGAAATAAAATGTACTGAACAAAATGTCAGTGCAGGCTTAAAATTATTAGAAGAACAACAAGCCAAAAAATTAATGGTCATTTCTTCATCTATAAAAAATCTTGTGAAGAATGATGGATGTTTCCATAAAGTGAATAATGAATTTAGAAATAATCAAACTGAACATAAAAGTTTTGCTAAAATTAGTCATGTAAAGAAAGATGAATCTCTGGATGAAAAAAAACCTTTAGAAAGTATAAAACCGCTTTCAAACGGTAATTACTGTGATATAGAAAAGGATGACAAGGTTAGAATTTTTCACCCGTCTATCGTTGAAAAGGCCTCTGAAGTTATAAAATCAAAAACAGTTGGACCATCAAGCAGCCGAGAGGTAATATGATTTTTTTTTTTTTTTCATTTCTTGATTAAATTGTGTTGATTTGTTTTTCGTTAGGTAGCCATTATCTGTTGCCTTTTTTAAAAAAAGAAAAATTAAACTTTTAAAAAAATAGTGAATTGAATATTTACTATTTTCAATTCAGAGGCGATTTGCATTTAAAATCCCCCACCCCAAAAATTTAAAATTTAAGACCTCGAAATATTTAAGGTGCTCCTTGCACATACGTATATATCGCAATATCGGGTCTAAAACTTCTCGTCCATAATCGGGATAACCGCCAATCAACTGCGTCTCTCAAAACAAACAGGGAAAATACACAGTTCAAACTTCGCTTATTCAGAACATCTTATAACGAGCTAAAGAAAATACAGGGTGGGCAAAATATCCGTAAAAACTTTAAAAATTCATAAAACCCGCTAAATAAACGGTTTGCAGATTTAGCATCTATAAGTCGTGGGATTTTTTTAGGTAAAAAAAATTAATTAAAAAAACTGCCGATTGGTGGCGCTGGTATGAACGACTTAGTTGGAAGTATACAAATGAGACAGGCGGTTATAAATACTTACGCTGTTGATCCCGAACCAGTTCTGACTTGCATTGTCATGTAAGTGAACAAGGAATGCTGAGTGGGAAAGATGCAACTTTGTCGGTGAAGCTGTTGCACTGCGTAAATTCCGATTTCAGAAAAATGTGAAAATTGGGATAAGGTCTTTAACAGTGACTGTTCCTCATAAAGCCTGTTCAGCGATTTGAGGAAACTGGATCGCTGTAGAATCTTCTAAGATCGAACCAGTCTAAGGCAGACATTTTGGGCTCGCGTTACAGCCGAAATGGAAACATTAGCATCCGACTGCAGGGACTAGCAGTGCAAGGGAAGCTGACAAGACGCTTGGATTTACCACCATCCTCGATACATAACATTCTTCATGGATATCTTAATCAATATCCATACAAATTATAGTTTAGCCTTGAACATTTACCGTTTGATAGAGAGAGAAGTATTTGCGAAGAAGTGGGCTCTCTACAAAGTTGAACAAGATCCCTCCTGGTTCTTTTATATCTTGTGGAGCAGATGAAGCTCATTTTTAGCTCTATGCCAACGTTAGTACACATAATTGTCGCATTTGGATGACGTCAAATCCACGAGTGTGCACTGAAAAACCACTTTATCCCCCTCCAGTGTGATATGGGTTCACTGGTTCCTTCATCGTAGGATCATAAATAGATGGAAAACGCTGGCAATAAATGCTCAGCGTTTTTTTAACATTTCTGCGCGAAAAGGTCGTTCCATGTTTGAGTCAAAAAGATGCGCTTTCTACTGTTACGTTTATGCAAGATGGAGCAAGTCACACTGCCATTCCAATCAAGGAATTCCTGTTACAGCCGTCTGGGGAAGAAAGCATCAGCAGACGGTGCTAATTTCCGTGGCCTCCTCTTTCTCCAGTTCTGATACTAGCAGACCTTTGGCTATTGCGAAATTTAAGATCCCTGGTGTATCGATCCCTCCATCCAATCTATTGAATTGAACAATGCAATTCGCCGAGAGCTGTCACGTTTACAGCTAAACATACAGCCCTCTGTCGTTGCGGGATTTGTTACGCGTTTGCAATGTGTTATCATCTGTGGTGGTGGACATGTGGAGCATATGTTGCTACAATAAATGAATCATTTTTGCCTGCCTTTTCTTTCACTTGTGTACCAAATGTTACCTGTTGGCTGTTTTTTGAATTATTTTTTATTTTACTTAATTTTCTAGGGTTTTATAAATTTTAAAGTTTTTACGGACTTTTTGCCATCTCTGTATAAAAAAAAATAACGCTCTTAATGAGCTGTTTTCCAGAATGATGAGAAGTCATCATGACGTTACGTGCAGGATTATCATATGTCTCACGTATCGAATAAGTGCCTGTGAAGCTTTGATTCTCTCAATATTGAACCGGCTGTGCAAATTCTATACCGGTGAGTCGATTTCTGTATCAAACGACGGATGTAGGATGCAAAGCGAGGAAGTCCTTGTTGATAACTCGTTTTATATCATGCTTTCCTCGTTTCACATATAAACCGTCTGCCAGAATAAAAATTTCCGCGGCCAGTTGAGTAATGAAAGAGTTAATGGACGATTGTGTGTTATTTAAGATCAAGGTATTATAGTAGAATAGCAACGATGTCAGTGAGCCGGTAGAACATAGCCGGAACATTTGAAGAGCTTATGAAGCTGCATTCAGTAACACAACAAAAAAAAATTGAGGATGAGATTTGATCATCAGAGAAGGAAATGAGTCTCAACAGGGTGTTAACCTCCTAGTGAAATAAAGATGACAAAAGCATGGGTAAATATTGCGTCGAACTTTGAGAAGCATCACCGTATTATGTCAATAACTATGCGCTCTACAAAAAAAAATTCATTTAACGATGATGTTGCATTTTCGCCAATTTTTGAAGCGTAGCCGAAAACTTATATCTTTAGGACAACTATCATGTAAAAAACAGTGTATGACATTTATTCTGTCTTTTTTACCACCTTAGATCTTATCGAAGTAATTTGACAATTTAAAATTTTATGATTATGCAATGATGCATTTTCATTCCCCACTCTTAATTCCGCGTGAACCTTTCTTTTTTAGGTTTATAACCATCTGATTAATTGTGTATGTGCTGAGTGTGGAAAGCATGCAGCGTTTGCGTGTCTTGGCTGTGCTAAAATATATTATTGTTCTGAAAAGTGTGGGGTATGTTGTTTTAAATGTTTTTAATATATATATCCGATTATTTTTATAAAATGTGTACATTCTCCATTGTTATGTTTTTACAGTGTTTGCTATCATATATAAAAGTACTATATGTTTTATATATTCAAACATTGTTGGTTGATGTCCAACCTCACGCAGCATCGAATAAAATCGTAGGTGAAAGAATCAGTGAACTCGTTAAACATTAAGCCCATTTTGATTTACTTCCCTTTGTAACATTTTGTGAAACCTTCAAAGGCCAAATATTATTATGTTCCCAAATATTGTTCATGACCATGTTTCTTTTTTAGTAATTACATGCTTTCTAGGATTCTCAAGCAAAAATATATTTATAAAATAATAAACATTTACATTTAAGAAAACATTCTGAATTTTATATCGCCTGTCAAAGTTACTGATGCGTCTGAACGATAAGTAAAGTATCGGTTATTGGTGATTGATCCTTGTGTATTAAGTGGTGAAGTATATAAAATCATGTGTTATAATATTTTTCACTTCCTAAGCATTACCAAGAATTCCTAAATCAGTCATGATATTTGACAACTTAAAATTGGGTAAATCAAATATCTATCTTCCCATAAATTTTTAGTATTCACTGCAATGCATGCTAAACAGGATAATTGTTCGCAAGATGTGATCGTTAGTTTTAGAAACTGTTTAGTTGCCGGATACTGCAAATTATCCAAAACGCATTAAGTACTTGAGGCCTGAAGTCATGAGTGGATTCTGAAAAACTTAACAAGTATAAGGAAATTTCAGAAAGATTATTGATAAATCGAAAGAACAGTAGAAATTTGAATTTAACTACATGTTTCTAAAATAACTAGCGATAAATTGATTTTTTTATATCATCGTTTTTCCTCCGCGTGTATAATTCTTCGTTATGTATTATTAGAACTGAATAATTTGTATTGTCAGTGTGCCAAGTTTCAAAACACTGACTGTATCGTATGGTTGTTATTATTATGGTTAGTGAATTAAAAAAGATTTGCATCCCACTTAATTTTTAATTCATACAAACGTTTTGAAGTAGAAAATTGGAAAGTACCTGTTTTATCTTTAAAATCAGAATAATCTTTACTTATTATATTGGGTCGGAACTCATGAATAGCAAAAGCATTTTTATATTGGTAATTTCTTATTATTAATTTAAGCTTTAGCTTGCATACGAATGGGATAAAGGATTAAAATAATCAGACAGCTCAAATGAGGTATGGAAATCCTAATCATTTACTGGTGCATAAGTTGCATCGGCCCTTTAAACAAAAGTGAAATTTCTGCTAGGAGATTATGTTTGCCACTCCTGAAAAAGTAGGATAATGCTCTGCTTATGTCGTTTTAAGCATATGAAGAATTAATGAATTCTTGCTATCATATGATATGCAAATATGAGGGGAAGGGCGATGATTATAAATATAGTTTCACCAAATGTTATTGCTAGTGCTAATAGTTCTGAAGTTTTCCAGCATCATGCTTTATTTAAAACTATTTAAGCGTTGTAATTTTGAGTTTGCTCAGCGGAACCGTAGGCTGAAGTTTGACAAAGACCAGGACCATTTATATCAGTCATGCGGCTAGTATACTGAATTCGAATCCGAATCAATTTTTTGGGAAGTCCTCCTGAAACTGTATTTTACCTCGAAGTGATGTTAAATTTACATTGGTTATTCCTTTAAGGATGATCATTACCTTCTCATTTTTTTCAGAATTCATTATTGAAAAAAAAACCAGTGGCTTTGGGAAGTATTTTGACCATATAATGATCATTTCTTATGCTTCTATGAATGCTTCAATATGTACTCTGGAAATTAGCTATACCATGAATTGTGACACTTTTTTTTCGGCTGAATTAAATTTTTACTTTTCTTTTTCTGTAAATCATGACAATTTGTATGCACTCAATTAATTAAGCTGAATTTGAATTAAAAATATTAACATGTATTGCATATAGAAATATTTATGTTGTTTTACTAATATTGAATATGAAATGTGTTATTTGCCATATTTCATCCTGCATACAGTAGTTTATTTTGAATAATTTTTATTTACAGATGTCTTCTTGGAGCAAAGGTCATTATGCCACTTGCAGAAAATGATGCCGCCACGTGTTCATGTACAATTTATATATCATTGTATTACTTGTTTTTAGTAGCTTGCATTGTATGTGAAGATATGCAGCATGAAAAATGTCCAGTTCAATGCGGAACAATTTTTTGTCTGTTTTATTGATGTGTTCAGTTCTTATTTTAATAGCCAGAAGTTCGAAGCTTAATCTATGTTTTCTAAGTTCCTGTATATTATGAAAAAGTATGCAGTTATTTTTACGAATGTACATTACTTTCTGTAATATTTTTCATTTTTTCTCTAAGTCATTTTATTACGAGTCTAATTCAATGTAATGTAACCATTACTCCCATATTGTACAGTCATTTCAAATGTAAAAAATGTTGCATTTATATCCTTGTACTCATATAATTTATTTTTGTATTGTGCTCATGATTGTTAATGAGTAATACTTGTATTTGTTATTTTTAATAAATATGAAAATAAATTTCTATATTATTTTGAGTATCATTTTCTCTCATTTGTGAAAAATGGATTTCTGCGACGTGGGAAGAAACAATTTGCTGACTTGAATGAAGAGATAAGCGTACTTCCATACTGTACTGAAGAGCCCGACGAGATATCTGAAAGTAAAATTGTTGTGGACTGCGGTCGAAACTGATCTGGTATCATAAATATCTACTTACATGAATACCAAGATAAAATCCAATTCTTCAATGGCTGAAACAGACATTTGGATAGTATTTCCAAGATTATTTCGTCAATATAGGGGTTCTAAACAAGTGCAAGTTTTTTACGTCTATTTCAAGATGTGTTTGTGAACAAAGAATATGACAAGTTATCGAAATGATTGGACATCATTATTCACAGAGGCCGAAACTGGATTAGAAGTGTAAGTTTGAGAATCCTTAAGTCCATCTTCCAAGATTAATACCCAGTTTAACTTTCTCGTATAGGAAGAGAAAGCATTGTAATAATCAAAATTTTGACGAATTTGCATGTTTTAAACCTCCTTAAATCCAACCAAACGTTTTTGGAATTGCCAAACTCGATAACTGAAATATGCCTCGAGTTAGGTGCATTTTTGTTGCAACTTGTCACAAAAATTGCAATTGTCAAATTTTTTGTGGCAATCAGTTGATAAAAAAGTGTCGAGAAAGCGTGTCGATTCGACATTCTTCGTTGTAATGCGAAGCACAAAACCTACGTCTAATGTTTTAAGATAGAAATCTGAGCATTTGTGGAATCCATGGCTTTTCTCAAGGTCCTTAATTTTCATGTGAATAATTACTTTACTGCGAGGAAGTTTCGAGAGAATCATTATTTTTAGGAATAAAATGTATTGATCACATTATTCAAAATGCTGCCACATCTATCGTGGAAGAAAATGTTTCCAGTAGTAATGTCCGAAGCGCAAAATAATTTTATCTTGGAACACAGAAGAATTCCAAAATTTTAACTCGCTGTTTTACGTGTGCGATCAGAGACAACAAAAGCTACTCATTTTTGAATTTAATTTATCGAAAGTGGTGCAATTCGATTAATTTCTGTTTGAATTATGAGCATTTGTAATTGCTGCATTTTCCTCTCTCGGGCACATCTTGTCCAGGTGTGATGGGCTTCCCGACTCTTAGGGACACTAGTACTTCTTTCTAATTTTTCCTTTTATTATCTGAGTTTTACTTCCGGGAGTAGGCGAGGGAGCTATCTATGAAAGGCTGTTTCTGCTCTATTTGTTGCTAGCTTCTCATGGATAGCAATATACTCATACGTGGCGTCCTTTGGACGAAGGAGGGGTGCATTCAGGTCCCTGGTGTATCAATTGACTGGTATCCCAACCACTTGGCTGGTCTGATCAAGCGAAAATGGTCAACATTTCCGCAAATGACCTTGACTATTTAAGTCCTGACTAGCACCAAGATCGGTACCGAGGCTGGAAGGGCCCGGAGCCGGCAAATGCCCTCTCCTGTTGAGCGCTGTGGTGGACCGTGCCATTGGGACCCGAGTGTTTGTTGGATTTACATGGGTCTTTTTCTGAGTGTCAACATCTAGATTTTCGTGTTTTTATTGTCAAATCTCTTACACTTAAAACTATGTCTCCTATCTTGATTCACAAAACACATCGAGAAATCTGTTTTCTGGTGGCCTTCATCGTTGAAGTTTCATCTGTTGATCAGGCTAATAAAATTAAGAAAATCGGAAGTCATGAAATGTCGCACTCATTATAATTCTTCTGGCGTTTTTCGTGGCATTATCACATAGGGATATGCAAAACGATTCCGAATCTCCCATAATAGAATCTCTGAAATCCCAAAAATGTCAGTGTTGTGGAAAGAGTTAAACGGGATGGAAGGCTCTTGCTAACAAAGGACCTTAAACTAACATTTAGTCAACTGGTCCCTGCTAAATCGTTTAAAACTGCGTATTGTAGTTGTATAGTTCGATCTTACAGAGGCCAAGAATTTGTTCACTCGGTACAAGAATGCCGATGTAGACATACATGTGCTGAAAGCTCTGAAATCTGACATGACAGTAAAATATGATTAGCAATCTCACCAAAATGCATTAATTTTTAAGGGAATCGTCCAGCTTTCTCTAAAACATTTCCAAGTTGGACAGAAATCCGAAACATGAGAATAACGCAAAATATACCATTCGCTGAAGCCTGTAAAAGGGACAACAGTAGAACCCCGACAATTGGTAAATCTTATTCGTCTACCCTAAAAACTTCCACCTCATCCACTGATACGCAAACTGAAATAACTCTTGCCAAAATACCTGCTACATTGATAGGTGACGATATAATTTCTATCTTAGCTTGTTAGGCTTGTAGATGATTCGAATTTATTAAGTAAAATTCTTTGCCTAACAGCAGTAATATGACCCAGTCCACTAATATTTCTATCAAACCATCTCAGATTCCGTTATTTTCCATTAAATTTCTGAACAGCGGATTTCTTTTCCTGGCCTACTTAAACATTTGTCTTTGTCGAAGTTTAACCCTCTCGATTCCAGCGGGGCGGTTTGAGAATTTACCCTATAACATCCACGTGGGGCGGCTGTAAGCCGTTTTAGGGGTGATGGGTATTAAAAGAGGCTACTCTACAGAACACTCCAGGAGGTCCTCGTTATCTTTGACAATCGCGGCTTTTTCACAGTAGTTTCCCCTGTGCCTTAGGGCGGTAGGGGTTGAGGAGGAATTCACTAAATGGGTTGTTGGCGTACATTTTGTATTTTGAAAGGGTTTTAGTTTCTGTTTTCACGTGTTGTTAGCTCAAAATTGGAAAGATTTTATGGCCATTTATAAAAGAAATTTTCCACTGAAGTTCTCTGGTAACGATGAATGATATATAAGGATACCGACATGTTGTTTATTTTTCGGACAAGCATCAGAAGCCCTTTTCAGTAGTAAGACTATTGTAATGATATAAAGACAAACCATTGCATTGTCAATGCGGCCTATTCACATCGCAGTTTTCTTACAAAATGGGTAGCGACAGTTGTTACTATGGAAGGAAGTCGTTTTACACTCCAAGCATCTTATTCTTTCATCAAAGGACTGTCGGAAATTCTGAGGCCGTGTACAAACTACCGCTTTTAAAATAGAATTAAAAGACAAAAAAAAAAAAGATTGGATGTATCACCCTCTTCAAAGAATGAGATAAGTTATATAAATACTGAGTTCCTCTTTAGAATGCCATTCTAAAAAATTTTCTTCAGTTGTGAATTTCTGATTCTTTATTTTATGTACTGTGAATCGGGTGTTTGTATTATCAGAGTAATTTTTCTATTGAAACGCTTATTATTTCTTCATTATGAGTAAAAGAAATCGTGAACACACTGAAGAAGAAATTAAAGCAATTTTACTTGATTCTGATGAAAGTGACAGTGATCTATCAACGAAGATGATGGTTGGCCAAAAAATGATACTTTAGCTGATCTCTCGTTTATTCTAAGCAAAGAAGCAGGAGATGAAACTAACGAGGGTCAGATGAACGAGAGAGATAGAGATGAGGAGTCAAAAATGTTATATAATGTACATATTATCAAAAATTTGCAAATGATTCCCTCGTGTGGAAATTTAATATGAAGCCTTCGTTCAAAAATTTATCTTGTCTTAACAATACTATAGAAAACTTCACATAACATTTTAAAATCAGAAATTCAGCTTGAAAAATTCAACATGACAGTTCATACTAAAAATGTAATATTTATGATTAATGTAATTTTAAATGTGTTAAATCTTCATATTTAGTTTATGAAGAATGTAATGTTTTAGTAAAATGTTCAGGCTGAAAACTGAAGGAATGTATTTTCGAAATATATTTCGTTGAGTAATTTTTCCCCCGAAATTTATTTCATTATTAAATGAAGTTTTAAAAATATGTTATCTCATCTATCGAAACAATTCGATAGATGATATATATAACGTTTGATGTAATATATTCCCTTGGTTAGAAAAAAAATTTAATAGTTATATTTTAAAAGATTAGTAAAAATGAGTGGCAAAATAAAGATATTTTTGGAATTTATATTTACCCTACATTCTTTTTCGATTATTTAATGTAAAAGCAAGAATGCGTAAGGTTTTGGAGAAAAAAAAATGTGAAAACTTCTTTAAAAATTTAATTAAAGTTCTAAAACTTTTATCTTAGTATCACTATCGAAAATGCAAAGTAATATTTTATATTTAAAAATTCAATAAAGATAATCGTTTATACTAAAAAAAAAATGCTAAAGACAATAAAAAAAAATCTTAGCTGAGTGTTGAAAGAACATATTATTTTCGAAGCATCTTTCAAAAAGAGCAATAACATTTTTTTTTATCCAACGATTGTTTTTATTTCGGTATTAAATGAAGATTTAAGACATTATCTTGTTTATCACTGGAAAGCATTGACATCTATACTATGTAAAAAATGTACTAATTGCATTGATATATGTATAATGTATGTTTTACATTACTATGTAAAAATTTTTTACATGGTAATATATGACATATTACTTAATTTTGGAAATAAAAAAAGTGTAAAAGCCTATTGAGAATTAAATGGAACATAAAGATGTTTTTGAAATTCCTAGTAAAGCCAGTTTTTATTTAAATGGTTTGGAAGCCTAACATGAAACTTACAAAAAAAAATTAATTATAGAATAAATTTCAAATTTTTTGTAAAAAAATATACCCCACAAAGATGATGAGCGAAACACTTCACACTCAAAAATATAAATACGTTAGAATAAAACTCTTAAGCTGATGGAAAATGAATCTCGTTGTCGAAAACCGCAAGTCAATTATTCAAGGTAGAGCGTCGACAGTTTTATTACTTCAGAGTGCGGGGGGTAACTGCCCCTCAGCTAGGACGAGTCCATGTCTTTCAGAGACACGCTGAGAAAGTCTGGATGTTAAAGGGAGTGCCACTTGAAAAGTGCTTGGATGTTAAAGAGTTAAAAATTCTCTCCCGGATATCTCTTTCTAAAAGCTCGAGTAAGCAAAAAAAAAAAAAAAAAAAAAAAAGCGAAAGCGAAAAAAAAAATGAGAAAAAGAAGGCTGGGTTCGATGCCGGCAACAAAAGCAAAGACCCACCCAGATATTTAAAGAAACAAACGTCATCTTTGCAAATTTTTTTTAAATTGAATTTCTCTGCAAAAATAAGATATGGCGATGATTCAATATCCAAGAGTGCTCCTCTGCCACTCTCCAAACAGCAATTAACATTCTCGTTTCTTCGCACGTTTTCCTCCTTCCTCTGGTTCTGAATTATAGGTACAATTGTTTCTTGGACCTGCCATGGGGTAAATCAGAAAAATTCTGATTCTTGCCAACCTGCTTGCATTACCGTGTAAGAGTCGTTTTTAAAATCTAATGATATTTTTTTATTATACGAATATTCATTTTCTCCATAAAGCCAATATTGCCAAAAAAAAGCTCCAGGATGAGTTGCTCTTCTTTACATAAATTCTGTACCTTCATGGGCATTAATCCTAAGCACTTCATTACAGTCAGTTGCAACCAGAATCCATACGCACTCTTTCATTACTGTCTGAAGTCTTTACCTACCACCAAACACAAATATTCAGCAGTCTAGTCTAAATAATCTCCTTTCTCAATCCATGAGCTTTTCATTATTCTAGACAATTTCAATTATCTTTGGGGAAACAATGATTCTAACAGCATAGCTCTTCAGATAGGACAGGTTTTGGACGATCATAACCTTTGTCTATTTAACAATGATGAGCAAACTTATTATTATTCATCGACAAAAAGTTTTCAAGCAATTGATCTAATAATATATTCGCTTCCTCTACCCCTTTTTTACTTTGCAAATAATGATTTACAATAGTGACCCTTTCCTGTAGTATTATTTGAGAATAGACGTCATATCCCAATTCTTCCAGCTAAAAATTTGACGCAGCCAATTGCACTAAATTCGCTTCATTTGTCAATATTACTGTGAAAATAGTAAAAATTATTAAAATAGATACAGCAGTTGTCTTGATAGCGCAGGTTTTGATAACTGCAACTAATGTTTCAATCCCTAAAATTTAGAAAGCAATGCAAGGTGTGGTGGTATAATGATTGTCAGGTTTATAAGATATATGGAAAAGCCTGCGATCCGCAGGTTTTCTCGCTACTGAGAATTTCATTCGCTTTTTTAAAAAAAAGGCCATTTCTAGACGGATTTAAAAACATAGCAAACCTGACTCGTGGGAGAAATATGTGAACTCCATCAGCACTTCATTTTCTAACAAGCCATTTTGGAATAAGGTAAAAAAATTTGAAACATTTTCAAATCATGGGATTCCGATCTTACTTAAAGATAATACTTACAAAATATGGGGGGAAAAAACTAAAATTCCAAATTGTAATAATAGACGACTCATATAAAAAGACAATTAACATTCTATGAACTTAAAACTTGCCTTAATATTGTACACTCATATTCGCATTTATCTGATAATTAAAGTTATGATATACAGGGTGATTTTAATTAAAGTTACGAATTCAAAAATCGATAATTTCAAAACTATTGGTCAGAATAACTTGATATTTTAGCAGAACAATCGTGAGACAATGGAATTTTGTTTGACGAAGGAAAAAAATAGTTCCAAAATGTGCCACTAGATGGCGCTGTCAGGGGAAGACTAAAAAGGGTTTCCTTAAGTACAGGAATATTGTTAGAACAAAGGAAACAATAAAGTTCAGGGGTTTACTAAAAAACCGATAAGAGAAGATATATGTTTAGCGATAAGACAAGAATATATGTTTATAGCGACAACAGTGATAATGACAAAAAAAAAAAAACTTCATGGAACAAACACTTTAGTCATGGGTAATTAAGGCATAAGTTTTTCGATATGCCCTCCGCTTTGTTTCGCTACTAATTGGAAGATCAGAGGGTATCTGCACTGACACAATGGATGTGGTGTGTGATGCTTTCCTTCAAGTCTGCTAGATTCTCAATCCGTCCGCTGTAAACAACATTCTTCAGGTATCCCCAAAGCCAGAAATCACAAGGGTTAAAGTCGGTGGAACGTGGTGGCCACGTTGTTGGAAAATGACGGCTTATGATCCTATCATCTCCGAATTGAGGACATGGTTTCGCGAAAGTGCTTCATACCGCTTGCCAGTAACGGTGCAGGTAACGGGATCCGCAGATGTGACCTCGATGAAAAACGGGACCGAGATAAACGCTGCCATTATTCTGCACCAAACAGTGGTTCAGACTGAAGAGGTAATGGCTCTAGATGGAACGGAATCTTGGTAGCCCATATCCTGCAATTTTGCGTATTTACAGAACCGTGCAAATGGAAGTGGCTTTCGTCGGGTCACAGAATGTTCCATAGCCTTACCTTGTCCACTTCCATCCGGGCAAGAAATCGTAATGCAAAAGATTCACGTGCTCAGGCCAGCAGGTATCAACTGCTGCACATGAGTTATCTTGTACGGATAGCAGCGCAAGATGTTCCGTAGAACGTGCTGATCGGCATATCTAGCATTCGGTCAATTCCCCTTGCATTGCTGATTGAAGCATTACTGCTAGTCTGTTCTTGTAATGCTGTAGCCACATCTTCCACTGCCGCAGCCGAAACTGGTTTTCTTCCTCTACCCGGTTTCACGTCAAATGAACCGGTCTCTTCGAATTTAGCAATCATTTTTCACAGTAATTGGACCCAATTTTATGGATTTTAATGTCCGAAACTTCCTGATAGCTTTAAGTGCACAGTCGTCGGTCTTATAAAAAAAAGAAGCTTCAAGAGCAAAGTGCGATTCTTCATAGTCAGTCATGATGAAACATTCGTGCAAAGACCTGGTGTTCTGCAATTTTATGGCAGCTATGTCTGCGGTGCGCATGTCATATATAAGTAATTCGCATATCTCAATACTAGGTAAACCCTGACAGCAACATCTATCGGCACATTTTGGAACTATTTTTTCCTTCACCAAACAAAATTCCATTGCTTTAAAATTGCTCTGCTAAAATATCAAGTTATTCTGACCAGTAGTTTTAAAATTATCGATTTTTGAAATCGCAACTTTAATTATTATCACCCTACTTTAATATCGTTAAATATCTTTCTGAAGCTTCTCTTAAAAACTTACTTTTCTTGTATTATAAAATTTGGCAAGAACAATATTTTCCCACTTCCTGGCAAGAAGCAACCGTCATACCCTTTCTAATACCTGGTAAAAATCCCTGTGACCCTTGTAACTATCGACCGATTGCCCTACTAACTGCTTATGAAACCTGGTGGAAAAAATTGTTAATCACATACTTGTATACTGTTTGGAACATACCAAAATTTTAAGCATTCGTCAAAGTGGTTTCTGGTGAGGACAATCAACTACGGATAATCTTTCGACTCTAGAAACTAATGTACGAAATTCTTTTCTCCTGTAAAAAACATTCAGTCGTAATTTTCTTTGATAGTGCAAAAGCTTATGATACAATTTGGCGCTTTGGAATCTTGAAAGACCTCTACGACTGCAATTTAAAAGGAAACTTGCCAATCTTTATTCAAAACTTTTTGAAATTAAGATTTTCAATGTTAAGTTGGATTCAGAATTCACTGATATTTTTGAGCAAAAGGAAGAAGTCCCTCAGAGAAGAGTCATGAATGTGGTTCTGTTTGCTTTGAAAATTAATTCTGTTTTGGACTATTTACCTTCATTTGTGAAAAAGCCTTTTATATGTTGAGGATTTCTACATTTCGCCGTTGGGGATAACATGTCTTTTATTGAAAAACAAATTCAAATTGCTATAAATCAATTAACAGCTTGGTGTGACAAGAATGAATTTTAATTCTCCACTGAAAACACACATTGCATACATTTCTCTAGTAAACGCAGCCCCCATCTCGAATCAGAAATCATGGAAAAGATCCTGTTCAAGTACTTGTTGAAGTTAAATTTTTTAGTTTGATCTTTGTTTAGGAAAAAAAAAACATTTGCCTGTCATGTAACTTATTTAAGAAAGAATTATGAAAGGGCTTTTAATACCTTAAAGGTTCTCTGTAACACTTCATGGGGCGCTAATCCTTTATCTCTGCTTCTCATCAACAGAGCAATAATTTTATCAAAAGTTGACTAAGGATGCACTGTTTGTGATTCTGCAAGACGCAATATTCTTCCATAATTAGATGCTATCCATCATGATGCTCTTAGAAAGTATTCTGGGGCATTTCAAACTTCACCTGTACGTAGAATGTACACATTAGTCGGCAAATATTATCTCTCCATTATTATTTTAAATTCTTATCAAACCTGGGTCATCCCTTTTATAATTTTAATCAAAGACAGTTTATAATTTTAATCAAAGACCAACACTAATATCTTCATTCTTTGATAGGATGTCTGGTATGGTTTCAAAACTACATCTATAGAAGGTGCTTGCCGCCTCTCAACAATCACATTTCTTACCACTCTGGAAACCTCATGATATTTAATATTCAAATCCATTTCAACATTTTGACAGACAAAGCACTGCTAATATCATATATCAGGAAATATTAGCTGATCATCATCAAAAATACCATCAGTTTCAAGTCAATTTTTACAGATGGTTCTAGAATTTTGATCATAATTCCTACGTTTGCATCGTTTTAGATTCTCCAATAGCTTATAGAATTCATTCATTTTGTTCCATTTTTATAGCAAAAGTAACTGCTATTTTAAAAGCTTTATCATTTATTTCAGATTGTTCAGCAGATATACGTATTATATATACAGATTCACTGAGTGCTCTGGAATCCCTTTCATCTTTGCATGTTTATTGCCAATCTTTGTTCTTGAATATTTTAAATTTGTATGACAAACTTATCTGGAAGGGCTTTCAAAATGTTCTATGCTGGATCCCTGCACATGTGAGAATTTCGGGAAATGATTAGCTACTACCTTTACACACATATGTCTTTAGGATTACTAGAATTATATATGCCACATTTTACATTTTCAGTGGCAAACTGATTTGGACACACATATTCGCAATAAGCCTTTTACAATTAAACCTACCTCTGACCCATATTACCTAGCAGGAATCTGGACGCCATTTTAACTAGGTTGAGATGAACGGTATTATTTGAGAGAGGTACGCGGTCAAAAGCTTGTTTCGCTTTATCTCCTATCAATACTTCTACCATTATCTTGGCTGCAGGCTTGATTAAAATTTCGCCAATGATTTCCGCTACACTACATTTCGCAATTAAAAGCGACACGCGATATGAAGTTTCTAATATTTTTCGATCGTCATCTTCTGTCAAATCTCCCGCATTACTTTTAGAGACTGATTTAAATCCTTAAGTTTATTTTCAAAAAAGTCTATGGGTTTATCTTTGTACTGATTATGTTTAGTCTCAAAATGGCGCTTTAAGTTGGATGGTTTCATGCTTTCGTTTGTTAGGTTTTCAAAACAAATGACGCAAAGTGGACTAGGCTCATTTTCATCTCCAGTCCATGAGAATCCAAATTTAAGATATTTTTTATCGTACTTGCAAGTTTTCCTTGTTTTTTCCCTAGCAGGTTCATTCATAGTTCCAGGATTGCTACTATAGTCATTACTTTCTTTCGGTGTAATAGTTCCAGATTTCAACCAGCTATCCATACTCTATGTTAGGGATAAAAATTATATTTTATAAAAACAAGTTGTACCAAATTCGTGCAAAAAAATAATCTAATTGATAGAGCAAATTAATTCAGAAATGCATAAGTTCCTTATGAAAAGCTACACAATAATAATTTATATATAAACTATTTGCAAATCTAAATATATCACGTTATGTACGAACAGTCGGACATTGATTTCCACTGAATGGATTTCATTCCAGAATTTGATGGAAATTTACAAATTTGGTGTAAAGATCATATATCACATTTCATCTGTCTAACTCAAACTGGTTTTGAATTATCTTGTTCATAGTCACACAGACATCATGCTAGAAATGTATTTTCCAACTGAAGGAGATTTTAAAAGTAAAGACTCGTCAAAATCTCGAGTTCGATTTTTTTAATGGTCACATGCTTTGTCTATATTATACAAAGAAATAAAAATGTTATAATTCTTAGTAATAATTAAACGCATCAATCCAATGAAAAGATGATAACAATGTGCTGGTTCAAGATGTTTCTCCAATTCCATAAAATACTATGCTCATAAAATATTACAAAGAAAATTGTAATGATGCATTTAAATAAATTAAAAAAATAATTTATTTGTCTGTTAATAGTTTGTTGTACAAAGGTTTGTAGATGGTTCGCGTCAGCATAATAAACTACATTTTATTGCATTTCCTTATGTAATGCAATAGGCAATGAAATTTTTTAAACGATCGTTGGTTTTCAATTGCGTAGCTACTACTCTTAGTGTTTATCTTGAGATTTATTGATAAGACTGACAATTATATACAAGCAAACAATTATATATTATCTGAGATAATATTCTCTCAAATATTTTTTATGACTGATGTCGATAAAATAATCATTTTATGATATCACTACTCTGCACCAGAACAAATTTACCCACTGTTCGGATATGATAAGTTGACAGCTTCAACTGCATTCCTTTATCGAATCTGAATCTATACAAATAACTTTAGAACTAGGTCCGCAGAGTTTGAACAAGATGAATGGTTCTGAGCGAAATGTTATGTATTTTATCATGCAAAAAGGGACAAAAAAATTTTTTTTAAATATATTTTAAATGAATGCTTTCTGTTTCTCTTAATTTTTATCAAATGTCTCACAAAAAGATTAAGAGGCAAGCAATTATTTCACAAGTCTGACTCCATATGACAAATAGTCGGCTGCAGAGTTTTATCTAATTATTAAAATATTTGGACGACAAAAATTTCTACAACTAAGTTTTATTTAAATTTTCTATATTCTTCATTTTTCAAGGAAATTTATTATCTAACCCTCTTTTGAAACTTTCTAACAATCCATAAAATAACCAAATTGTTTTGAAGTTTTCTAAACTTTGTGAAATCCTATTCTCAATAAAAATCGATAACTTTTCTTTTAGCATTCCGAAAGGTCAACAAATATAGGAACTGTGTTTCTTTGTCTATAAGGACTGGTTATCCCACCAAGGGGCACTTTAGAGATGGGAATGAGTAGCTTCTGGTATGGTGGTTGGCTCTTGCTATCCTGGTGGGTACACAAATGGAATGCGGTCGGCTACCTTCTACTGATGACGGGGCGGTAGGGGTTGTACCGTGGCTGCTGATGGCCTTTAGGATTCAATTTTAGTTCCCGGCAATGATGTTGCGGAGATCCGGTCACTCAATTTTTTTCCGTATACCTTCAAGGCGAGTCAGAATAATCGTTTGTGATTATTTGTAAGGAATTTTAATACTTTTTCTGTGTTTATAAAAGTCAATCCTTCAAAATTTGATGAATTGAGACAAAATTTATCACATTAAAAAAATTATCGATCTACTTTAACTGATTATTTGCTGCCGAGATGGCCAGATGGCAAGGTCTTGGATTTGGATCGGATTTTCGAAACCTGATTCTACTAAAGAATCTCCTTGTAAATGAGTCTAGTGCCCACTAAATATATTTCTGTTGGTGTCACAAGAAAGATTTGTGTAGGGTCTGACAATTTAGGTATTGTCTTCATCTGCACAAAGTTTAAAACTGTGTAATAAGTTATAAAATAGTCATTATGTTGCTTCAGAATGGAATATAAATATACTTTGCTTCAGAATGGAATATAAATATACTTTTCTGCTCAATAATATTAAATCTTCTTGAAATTGAGACTCAAATAAACTGTAGCCTCATAAATTTAGTTGCATGTCATATAATAGTTTTATGAAAAATTTAATCATGTAATTAATATTATTTTTTCTTCCATTTTTATTATATCTACATATTTACCATCTACATTCATAAAGCTTCAGCGAGGGCAGTCAGCTAATAATTAGATCCTAACTGCTATTAATATTCTAACCAACAACTAAATTCATAGAAAGCAAATAAATATGTCATACATTTTATTTCAAGAATGTTTTATTCTACCCAACAGAGTAAAAACATACACACAATTAATTCACAATGTAAAAAATGATATTAACGCAAATAATATTTTGTTTTTAAGAACTAATAAATAATTGTTGCGAAATTCGAAAAAACGATATTTGTTGCAGCAATTATCACTTACAGTATCACTTGTCTCTAAAGTGCCACACAAATGTCGCTTACTAGTACAGTGTGATTATAAATTCATAGTGAGAGCTTTAAGGACAGATAAACGCAAGGATAAGAATGTCTCCCATGCTGTAACATCAGAGATAATTGAATGACAGTCATCAATTTAGCACTGAAACTATGTAACTATGTAATAGTCATCATTTGCTGCAGTACAATCCCTACCATAGAAGATACGTCCCTTCATAAGAATGGATGCAATTTGATCTCACACCTTACTTTATTCACTGGAAAAGCGAGAATCACACAGAAAGCTTCACACCCTCTTTTTTAGGTCAAATACCAGTGGGCGTTTAAGTATAGGAAGAACATAAGATTTAAAAGTGACTGCTGCAAAATGGTCTCTGTTTATGAATAATAAATAGTACCAATAGAGAATATAACGCAGTTTTAATTGCATACAAATCTGTAGCAGCATAAGAACCTAACTGCATGGTTAGTTTACATAGTGTAGTTATTGGATACTACGATTAATGTAACGTGTCCTTTACACAACAGGAAATACTGATTTAAAACATAAGAGGTACATACATAGAAGCTAAGCAGAAAGCATATATGTGTAAAAAATATTGTATTGTTACTGAACAGACGCTCAAAGGAAATGATAGTTGCTCTAATTAGAAGCTACAGTAGCATATAAAATGCAGCAACTTATATCAGGTGGAATTTGTATAACTGCAATCTATATTACCGAATTGCATTAGAAGAAGTCATCACAATAACTTCGGAAGTCGTCATTTGAACATTAATCTAAGGGTTTGTGGCTCATATTGTATCTGATTAGCCATTGGATCTTTTATATTACGTGCGACTTGTATTGGTGTTATTTGTGTTACTGTCATGTCATTTATGCTATTTTGCTTTATTACTTTATTATAAATTTCTATTTCTAGTTGCACATTTTATCAGTTGTTTCACTTTATTCACAGGTAAAAAGTCTTTTGTTACCTCAGCTTTTTGCGTTTGTAATCCTAGAGTCACTTGTGAAAATGACTTGTTTCTGCATACCTGACATAAGCCTGTATTATGATTTCAAAATTTTTCTGTGTATAAATACGACTATTAACATACAGGGTTATCCCAATTCACCAACTTCGAGGGTTGTGGGGAATATTTGGTTAGTTTAAATGATTCGGAATTTGAACATCAGATATTTCAGTGGAATAGATAAAATGTATATCTATCTGTATATTTAGTTATTTATATATTATATCTATTTGTCTGTTTATCTCTCTCTCTTTATATATATATATATATATATATATATATATATATATATATATATATATATATATATATATATATATATATATATATATATATATATGTAATGATATTTAAACTCTTAATTTAATTCAAATTAATTTCCAAAACTTTATCTTAATTTAGGCCATAGTAAAATATTCTCTTATTTCCTGATCTAATTCCCCTTTCGGTTTAATTAATTCCTTTGTAAAAATAATGCGCCATCAGTACTACGTATCAAGTGAAAGTGATACTTCCGTTGCCCTTCTCAAAAGTTAACACGTGTATTGAATTGGCGCGTGGCCGGAAATCCCATGTTATATAAAAATAGTGATCATTTGTTTCGTCCCTTTTTTCCTTCTGTTTTTGTGACGCGCTCGCCTTCTTGTAAAAAATTATGCCTGTCTCCCGAAAGAGAATAAAACGAAATTAAAAATACAAAGTCTCTTCACTGTTTGTCAAACCTGCATTCTGTTTCAACAAAAATAACATTATATATATATATATGTGTGTGTGTGTGTGTGTGTGTGTGTGTGTGTGTGTGTGTGTGTGTGTGTGTGTGTGTGTGTGTAATGATATTTTAAACTCTTAATTTAATCCAAATTAATTTCCAAGATTTTATCTTAATTTAGCCCATCGTAACTTCATTCTAAAATATTCTTTTATTTTGTGATCCAATTCCACTTTCGCTTTAATTAATTCCTCTGTAAAAATAATGCGCCATCAGTAACTACGTATCAAGAGAAAGTGATATCTTCGGTTTCCCTTGAAAAGGTGTCAAAGGTCACCACGTGTATTGAATTGGCGCCTGGCCAGAAATCCTATGTGATATAAGACTAGTGATTATTTATTTGTTCGTCCCTTTTTTGCCTTCTGTTTTTGTGCCGCTACGCCTTCTTGTAAATAATCATGTTTGCCTTCCGAGGGAGAATAAAACGGAATTAAAAATACCAAGTCTCTTCACTGCTTCGAACCTACATTCTACTTAAACCAAAAATATTTTATATATATATATGCTTAAATTGATACAAAATCAGGTTGAATTTATTAACTAAGCAACTCACACATCCGGAATGTTTATATGCTTGAGTCGGCGTAAAATCTGTGACAGCACTTTTTAAAATTAGATAATATGTAATAAAATGAGTTTAAGGCGTGGAATTTTAATTATAAATCAAAATCATGGAAAATGAGAAGTCAGGGCAGATGAAAATGATGAAAAATCATTAATGTGAATGTTCAATCGGAATGAACAAAATAAGAGTTGTTAAGATTTTTTTGTGCAGAGTGAAGTTTCCGAATTGCAGGAGCATAGTTGCAAACCTTTGAAAAAATTTGATGCTTCAAAATCCTGTCTTATTTATGAACAATTGTATTTGAACTTCCTAGGAATGAATTTTTTTGTCTTCAGTGTCGTTGCAAATAGAAAAATACCAAAAAGTTTTTGATAGCTTTGTTTAGATTAATGCAAATGATTTTGATTCTTAATCCTCTTAGAATTATACATTTTTATTTTCTAAAATTTCCATATAAATATGTTACGAAATATACACACATGATTTGGAAATAGATAACTGAATATTCAGTTTCGATCAATTGATGAAAATTAGGTAATAGCAGTTCATACAATTGTAAATAATTTACATTTACTTTTAACAATGAATATATTCATAGCCTTTTATTACTATCCGAGTTAAATTACTATTTAGTAATTGAGAGAAGTGAGTTGAGATCATGTAGTAATCCCAAAAGAATCACAACGATTCTTGGGAATTAGTGAGCGAAGCGAGCGCGGGATGTAACACTCTAGTTTATTTAAAAAATGCAAACATCCAAAAAATTGAAAAAATAAATATAAAAAAAATCAGCACAAACTTTTGTTTAAAGGATATAAATAACTCGAAAGATAAAAAATGATGGAGAAGTTTGCAAAAGCTTAAAAATGTCACAGAATCACATCTTTTTAAAAAGCGATTTTTACAAATATTCAAAGACAGCGGTAAAAAAACTACGCTGGAAAGTTTCGAATAATATTCACACATGAACCTGTTATCTTTTTAAGGTTATTATCAGCACGGGAGAGAAGATAGGGGAAAAAATATTTCTTTTCATCTTAGTGCCTATCAATTTTTTTTAACTGAACAATTGGAAGCATTTCGACGCAAACAGACATTCATTTTTCTTTTTGATTTGATCAAATAGTTTTTGTTCAATGCTAAAAGCTGATAATTATTTATCGTTCTTTTTAAATGACCTTTAAAGTTTTTATTGTTTATTATTCTTTGTTACGTTAGATTAAAAAAATCCATATTTAAAATTTTGTATTTCGTTTCTATTGATACAGAGTCATAATCTTCTGGTTTTGCTATGATCTTTGCCTAATGTATTATGAGTTTCAAAGTTTTTTTAAAAAAATATTTTAAATAATTTTTGCCATTTAAGCGAAATGTAAAAATATCTTGAAATATTTATTTGTCACAAATTTAATATTTACTAAAATTTGGCATTGATTGTAATTTTCATCTTTACCAAATTATTGAGCTCAAAACTCAGCTGTAATGTTTGTTTATTTACATCTTTAAGCAAGTTCTGAAATTATATGCATAAGTTGTAAACTCCAGGCGAAAAAAAAGTCAAAGCATTGATAAATCAACAGAAGAATCAAGACAATAGGTTTTCATTTATTTCGTGGTAAACATGAAAGAGACAAAAAATGCTAGATGAAAACTGGACACTTGTAAAAAATAGATTTAGTTAGTAAAACAAAAGAAAAGTATTTTATTCGAGAGCTTGGAAAGAATTAAGTAATATTATCATCTAAATTTTTATCAAGATGTGATGTTAATTAAACTATGGATCACCAAACCATTTGTAACAGCGAAAAGGAATATTGAAATCATAAAAACTTTTATGGTATCTTCCTTCATATCTTTAAAGTTTAAAGGAAATATAATACAGAAAATCATCTCGAATTAAAAGATTTTTTAAAATATGTTTTATAATTATTCTTTTAACTGGATTTTCTTTTTGTTATCGTTAATGAATGTTTCTATTTCTCAATTACTTTTCTGCATAAAAGTTAAAGTATGTTTTATGATAAAAATGAAATAGTTAATTTTTTTTTTTTTTTTTTTTTTTTTTTTTTTTTTTTTGCTCTTTAAAAGGTTGTTAGTTAGAAAGTAATCAAAGAATCGAAAAATTTGGAAAGTATTCAGAAAAATAAATTATACAAAAGTAAGAAAATAATGGATAAGCACTTTACTTTTTTATCAAGATATAAATTATTTTCACTAATAGCAATTACTTGATATATCTACGTTAATATGAATTAGATACTTACATGTCTAATGTAAAAACTACTTTCATGTGAAATATTATATCATGAAAAACCCTCTTATTGTCTGAAATGTTTTAATTAAAATGCGAATATTAATTGGACCAAGAGATTTTAAAAAGAATCTACGTTAGTTAATTTCCTTCAGACGATATTAATTAATATTGTTGTAAAAGTGCTTCAAATTTTGCTCACATATATTTTAAAAAAAAGATTTTAATGAATTTTTGAGATAATTAATTTGTTTAGTTTTATTTATAAAAACACATAAATAAATCAAATCAGTAGATGTCCCAGATATAAATCGCTTCTTCTTTTCGTCTGCTTTTTAATCTTTCCTTTTAGTATTCTTTCAGAATTCTGTAATATGTTCTGGTTGCAATTCTTTTTTTATATTCTTATTATTCAACTGCAAATGATATTTTTATGTATTTTGCATAAAATTAATTTCGAAAAGTGTACTAAACAGAAAGAAAGAAATGGTACAGGAATGAATGTAATTTATTTCATTGGAAAGCTAGTTTTTTTATGTTCAATATGGTGTAAAAATAATTTTTATGAGCTAGATAATGGTTTTTTGAAACTACAACAAAAAAATGACAAATTCCAATTTAATTTTTAATTAATTGAATTTAATTTTAATTAATTGATAGACAATTTTAAAGATAATAATTTTTTAATCTATCTATGAATTGAAAGTATGTGGTTCGGATGTATAGCACCAATGGCTGGTATCCCCATTAATCCAAGTAAATAAACCTAAGAATTCATTTAAAATCAATAAAAGGAACGTTGTCGAAAATAATTTTTTTGAAAAGAAGAAAAATATTAAAAAAATATCACTATTACTTAGCAATGAATTATCTTAAATTTTTCTATTTAATGAAACAATAAATTCATTTAGAACTTAGTTGTTATAAATTGTGTTGAAAATAAATTTTGAAGGGTTTGTTTAAATTATAGACCTCAATTATTCCAACTTTTATAATTAATAATTCGTTAGACAATTATTTAGAAGCGAGCATTTTTTTTTCTATAAACTATTCAATTTTCATTACACAAAAATATTATTTTATATTCTCTAAATTCTCTGCAATAAATTATCTTTTTAATGATATAAATTTCATTTTGTACAAATTTATAGACAAAAAAACAGCGAAAATCAATCTTCGTTTCTAATTAATTATTTAACGAATTATTAATTCTAAAAGTTGGAAAAAAGCATAGTTGACCTTGAAATGAATGTAACACAGAATATATAAAACACAGTTCATGGTGTTACTATTCATTGTTTAGGAGGATTTCTTTTTATCAACAGATACACGCATGTATTTTTTGCTTAATATTAGAAATAATAGATCCAATGAAGTCATTCTTTAAAATAAATTCCATTCTGTATCCATACTTTACGGAATTGAACTGACATCATTTGTTTACAACATTACGAATTCGAAGTCCATCACTGTGACTTTCAGAAAAATAATTCATCCATATGAGAAAAGAACATGCATTAACCCAAATATTCATAACCTATTGTTTATTATTGTTCGTTTGAGCAGGCTGAAAACCAATTTCAAACGAACTGATCTCTCACAAATTTCTGAAGTTAAAGATTGCATTAGAATCATACGAACAAATGTGAAAGTTGAAAGTAGAACATTCTGCTATTTAATGCTGCTTTTGTAAAAAAAAAAAAAAAAAAAAAAAAAAAAAAAACTAAGTAGTTTTCACTTAATTTGTAATTCAACTATAAGCATTCTTACATTCTGAAGAAAAATTTTTGAATTAGGTTCTGACATCAATTTTATCGATTTATATGAGCAAATATTTTTCTCTGCTGGAATTAACAAAAATATTTTTAGAAAGAACTCAAGCGCTGAAAATCTAGAATATATTTATTCAAATCACCATAAGTATTCTAATTATTCTTTTCTGTATTTGGATTATGCATTTATATATTACACATTTATTATCCATTTATATTTTATACCAATATATTCAGTTTATATAGATAATAAGTTTTTATGGGAGAATTATTATGCAAAATATTTTCAGAAATTGTGAAAAAATTTACCACTTGTTCTCTAACGCCATGTACTTAAATATTGATTTTACAGATTAAATAATGTGGTGTAAAATAAGTATAATTCATTGCTTGCATAAATTCTAGTGCAAGCGTAGAATGTAGGAATTACATGGAAGAAACGTCTGCCATAAGTACGTTAAAATTTTGATTTAAGTTTTAAACTGATTGGACAGAGTAGTGACAATAAGAAGATTAGAAGTTGTGATAGACAATAGTAATACAATTTAAGGAGAAAAAAATAAGCAATCAAATTTGAAAAAAACTGTATTTACAATAATTAAAGCCTGTTTCCGTTAGTCGCTTATAAAATTTATGCGATACTTCGAGTTAATAAACAGATTTAAACATTATTTCATCATGATCATTGAAAATATAAATGTATATACTATTTAAATAATGAATACAATTCAGAAAAAATATACATTTTTTTAAATTTTTTATATTGAATTAACTTAAATATGTGTAAATATCTTAGTATAATTTTAATAAGAAGTTCAAAGGACGGTGGAAAAAAATTGAATTATTGATGGGTTTAAGATAAAAATGTTCCAATTAGCTAAGTATCACTGTTCTTTGAATAATTTCTAGGAATTGCTAAAGAAATTTTTAAGATTCTGAAGAAGATAATAGCAATGACATTTTAGTTTTTTGACATTATAAAACTTAGATAAATATTTTCCATCATGATGTTTCCCCAAGACTGACTAACAAGACATAAGTAAACTTATTTATTGAGTAATTTTTTTTGTTAATTCTCAGATTAAAAATTTCGTTGTGTCCGTAACTTACGTTAAATATTTGTATCCTGTGTTATTTTCGAGCCTATTAACCGAAACAGAAAACTGAACTTCTTTTTCTTATTTTTAAATATTAAGAGATGCATAGATAATTCGGAAAGCTGTTATTGTCTGAAAATAGCAGAAACAACATTTGATTTATTAAAAAATTACGCATGATACACTGTTTGTCTGTAAGGAGAATTATTTCTGCCATATATTTTCGTTTATGGCGGTTGCTATAGAAACGGATTTTAGTAGAAAAGACCCATTTCGAAAGGACGGGATCAGACGGGAGTCGTCTAGATTTTATTTTATTCTTGGCATCAATTTGAGGCGGAAAGAAAACAAACAAACAAAAAAAAAACAGTGTTGATCATTTGTTTTCTCGGCTTAGCAGCAGTTGTACGAGTCCTTTATATTCGTGTTTAACTTACTTCTTTTAAATTTTATTAACATTTTTTCTCCTTAAAATTAATTTAATTTTATTCATTGCTACTTAGAATTCTGACATCTTTTCAAAATGCTCTTTCGATTTAAGAAAGGAGAAAATATAAAATAAAAAGCACGTAAAAAATCATAAGCCCGTTTACTTAACAGACAGAGAATATTTTCAAAACTTCTGGGTTGATTCTTTTCTATTGGCATCTATTACGAAAAACTAAAAATACAAAAACACAAAAAATATTTAAGAGAATACTGCAGCTATTAAAAATTTGATACGTTTTAAATATATGTCAGACTCATTGTTCTTATTAGATGATACCTGAAAATCTGCGTGAACTAGGGAATTATAGACATAATTGCCTATGTTGACTAATAACATTCAGTACGATTTAAAAGTATCTTTTCAATATTTCAATTGCCGTAAAATCAGGAAAATGTATTGAAAAACTGGCTACCGCGATCCTGGAAAATTTTCATATTTCAGAAGTTTAAATGTTATAGTATACGGATGAGAGAAAATCTATGTGGAAATCATCCATGTCCAGTTGTTAAATATTAAAACCACATAATACTCCAGAAATACGCAAGCATGTGTTTAAAGCTATTGAAACAACCCACTCACTACCTTTTAAAAACTTGCTAAAAGTTATTAGTTCTGCAATATATTGCAATTCATTTTTTGATTACATTGAAAACATTGTGTTGATCATGATACTGAATAACAGAAAACACATCAAGGTACTGAACTTTAGATATATTTTGAATACAAATAAATCTGTCTCAAAGGAAAGAAAATAACAAGAAATTTCAACTCATTAAACACTTGAAATATTCAGACTTAGAATAAATAATATTGAACCTCATTAATTTTAATCTTTTAAGAAAAGTTTTTTGTCTTTCGCCTTAAAATAAACTTTATACTGTTCGTTTCAGCATCCTGAGACTATAACTTTTTGACGATTCTATCTCACCAAGGGGTGAGACCCAGAAGGATGAGAGCATTTCCGGAATTCTTCGTCATTCTTTGACCTTGATTTTCGCCCTATTAGACACTTTTTCGTTCAATTTCTTTTCACGTGTATGTGAGTGTCATGTCGGTTCTGGCCATATTATCTTATTTTAATTCAAAATTTATTTATTTTATTTTCCAGAGTAATACGAGTTTACTTTATTGTTCAATGTAAACATCTCCTTTCATTTTCATCTCTCACCCCTATTTTGATGAATTAAACCCATCCTAACATATGCGCAAAAGAGCGGAGGGTTTTAGAATCCGTTGGCAAATAATATGCGTTTCTTTCAAATGGAGGGTTTATTTCTGTATTGATATTCGAATTTTCTTCTTCTGTATTGAGAGATAACACTGCACAAACAACATAAAAAAAACCTATTTTCTACACCATATTTGTATTCAGGTTCTCGAAATTCAAAGAGAAGCGATGGTCAGAAACATTTGGGCAGCTGAATTCAGCAACAATTTTGTTGGAGAATTCTCCCATGAATCAGTATTGTCAAATTCCCATGAATCAGTATTGAAAAATTTGGGCAGCTGAATTCAGCAACAATTTTGTTGGAGAATTCTCCCATGAATCAGTATTGTCTGTTAGAAAAGAAAGAGTAAAATAACATCCAAAAAATTTTAAATACATAAAGATGCTTTCTTAGATGTGAGATGTTTTATTAAAAATCTCTTAATTTTTGTTACTTCTTTTGTATTTTTGATTCTCATTTTTTTTTTCTAACACATGACATCCTTGCTTTGGGACTTAGTTTTGAAATGCATTATCGTAAATAAAAAGAATGAATGAAATTGTCATTTTTTTAGATTTAAATATAAACCTTATCTATACATATAGAGCGAAATTATATAATTAATCAGCAAGATAATATGTATGGGATATGGCAATGATCGGAGATTAAAACTTAGATATTAAAATAATTTCACTCATTTTTTTTTTGGTTGTTTATTTTGGTAAGAATGTGATAGGCCATTAGACTATTTAGAATGAAATAAATTTCATTACTCTTAAGAAATCGAATGCTTAACAGAAAATGTTATAATAAACAAACAGAGAGAAAATTTGAAATTTTAAAACTTGATGAAAAGTCGTCGAGTTTTGACCGCTTTTCTAAGATTTAAGCTTCCCATGAGAGCCGAAGATATCAATTAGTTTTATTTATTTATTTGCCGAAAAATATTCTCTGAATAAATATATGTTATAATTCAAAATCAGCGATTTATATCAAGTTTTTCAAAAAAAAGCCTGTAAACATTTTGAATGTTGATTGCATTATCAATTGTATAGAGACAATCAAATTGCTGACATCATCCCCATGTATTTTATTTTATAAATATACTCCGAAAGCGAATCAATTACCTAATTATCTAAAATAACATATTTCCTTTTATTTTGTAATCTTTTTGATCTCTTGATACTGCGTTTCGTATGGTACATTCAAATGTCATTTCGTAAAAGATATGATAACAAAATTTTTTTAACTGATAACTCGAGCCATAATGATAATCTCATTTTACAAAAACAAAGGATACCTCGTAGGAAAACTAGAAGGTCCAACGAGGAATCATCTCGCAGTCATTGTAAAAAGCCTTCTAAATTGAACAGAACTTAATAATTTAACAATACTAAATCATGCTGTTAACAGAGTTCTTCTACGGCCCTATTTTGGGCGCTTTTCTAGTTGTTATATCGACAATTTTATTTTATTGGTAAGTACAGATTTCTAAAATATTATTTAGTATAAAAATTAAATATTATCGAAATTAAATGACAATTCATATTTAAAATATTGTTTTGGATACTGATTCTAGAAGAAAACTTAAATGAATTCTTAATGATTCAGACAGTGAATTTTTTTACAATCAAATCATAAAACAGATTGTTTCAAAATATTTAGCTACTAGATAGTACCCGGCGCCACAGAAGAAATAATTTTGGAAATATCGTTTGAAATTTGAAATAGCTTTTTTCTTTAATTAGGAATGACAGAAAATATGATATTTGTTTTCTTGTCGACAATGAATACATTCATTGAAATTGAATGATATATAAAGGAGTAGTATTTCTTCTTCTTCTTCTTCTTCCTTTTTTTTTTTTTTTTTTTTTTGATTTATTATTCATGCATACTTTACGGTAGACAATAATTTTTTGTCTTTCCGTCTTCAGCAAAAAAAAAAAAAAAAAAAAAAACTTCTTGGCTTTCTGACTCGTGAGCATCCAACATACAACGGCCATATGGATTTTTTAAGTTAAAAGCAATAAGTTGGCAAAGTTTTATCGCAGTCGGATTAAAGGTATGGCAGCGCATAAAATACGAATAAACAAAAACTTATTTTTATATATTAGATATAATAAATGTACTATGCCTATAATCTTTGCGGAAGTGCAAGCAATAAGTTGGTAAAGTTTTATCACAATCGGATGGATGTTAAGGCAGCGCGTAAAATATGACAAAACAAAAATTAATTTTTATATATTAGATTTTACAGAATAATGAACGAAATCAATTACAAAAGAACACTTATGTTCTGTAGTTAAGTGGATGCATATTTGAACTGATTATATTCCGCAATTATGAACTAACTGAATTAAGAATAACAGATGGATTTTTAATAAAATGAAAATAATGTAAAAAGTGCCACAACTATGGCAGAAATTCATTTTTGCATCATTTAATAAGAATATGCAGCCAAAAAGCAGCAATATATATATATATATATATATATATATATATATAGATAGATAGATAGATAGATAGATACTGAATGATTGCCACCGTAGTAGCATTCGTGACCTCCTAATAGCTAACATTAGTCACGACCCACTCCCAAATGTAATTGACAAAAATACTCAACTTGGCAGTTGAAAAAGGAAAGGTGACTTTCAACTATTTAATCACGCTAGTTTCTACAGCATTTATGAAAGTATAATCGATAAACTAAAGAATTTAGAGAAATTTTTTCTACTATGTATATGCTAATAAAAATTGCGAAAACTTCTCCCGCTTTCATCTTAGCAACATTGATTGTCCAAATGGAATTGCATTAATGAATATTATCGTTGGATTATTTAAATTATTATTTAGCTAATGATTAGCTAAAGATAAAGCTTTATGGTTCTTTGAAAGAGAGTCATTAAATCTTACGAAAGCTATCCTTTAAATTGCAAATAAAAAAATTCTGAAAAAATGTTTCATAAAATTTGAATTGTGGCGATGAAAAACGGATTCGTTTTTGCTCTTCTTCAAATTACTTGGAGATAAAAATGTGTCATTCCACGGTGTTACCTATTCTCGCCATGCCACATAATCAATAAAGCTAGTTCTCATGTATGTGATAGTATATTAAAATTGGGAGACACAAATATGCAGGTTGATTAGATTGTCCCACAAACTGGCTCAACAGAAGGGGAGGAGATCTTAATGAGTTATTTTTATGATATCAGATGAATCGTTCATAAAGATAAACAATTTACTCCTGATAAATTTATTGGAAGAGTAAAAACAATTTTCTCCTCTAATTTACTCCGTTCATAAAGATTACTATTTACTTATATTGTTACAAAATCTATCTTATTTTGAGATGCATACTCTTTTGGTTCTATTTGTATAAAGTTTATTAATATAGGTAAAAGATTTATGATTCGTAAATGATAATTAAAATTTAGCGGATTCAGTTTAAGACTTTAAATTAACTTCACATGTTTATCGTCTAAATGCGTATTTTCTGTGGCGTCACGCTTTTTTACTCATTCGCGATGCGCAGTAGACCCAAAATTAATTGAACTTCAAAAGGTCGCAATGAGAATTGACTTCAGTGAGAATTAACTTTCTGTGAGTTAATAAATGTATGAAAGAACGTCCATTCTTATAAAACATAGCCTTTTGAAAAAAAAAAAATCGATTTTTAATGGAATATTAAAAAAAAAATGTAACGTATAATTTTTATTGAAAATTTAGATTTATATTATATATTATTGCAGGTATTCGATTCAAAATCATGATTACTGGGAAAAAAAGAAAATTCCTCATGAAAAACCTCTTCCATTCGTTGGAACACTCTTATCTTACGTGAAGAAGGTAAGTTTAAAGCGAAATGCAAAGCTATTATTTCACTTTTGCCTCCTATATGCCAGTATATTGCGTACATTCAAACCATAATGGTATTTCCTACATGTACTTGAAGAGATCGGATGGAATAATATTGGTCTCAAAACAAGATGCAACCAAAAATTAGCCTAGACTGTTGAGACTGTTCCGCAGGTATGATGTGGTAGTTCAGAAAAAGGCTTACCATCACAAGATTCGTTCTTTATAATCTAGCTATAGTCAAAAATTTTAAACTATAGCTCAGATTTGTTACAGGCGTCCCAAAATAGCTTTTTCTTAGCTTCATACTTATACGTTAACTAACTAAATTTAACTAAATTCAAGGAAACATGTACAGGACAATGTCTATCAATTAATAAAAATCAAAACTGTACATAAACTGTACATTCATTTAATGACCGTGAATGCGATGAGGAGAAGAATATTTTCCACTTTAAATGTGAAAATTATTTTTTCATATGTCACTAATTTGATTCAGAATAAAAGATGTGTCAAATAATATTTTAATTTTTTTTAATGTTTTCTGTTAGGCTAAGTCCAACCTATAACTGAAAAAAAAAAGAAAAGAAAAGGAAATGCTTTTTAATTTAAAAATAAAAATGATTTCATTTTAAATTTTTAGAGGAAAACAACATTTTCAAATTTAATTATTAAATATGCCTTCATTAGATAAATCTTGGAAATATGCTAGTGTTCATAAATTAAAACTCAACAAAGTTTCATTAAAAGTTCCATGGAAGGCATAAATATAAAATAAAATAATTATAAAGCAAAAATATTATACGAAAACGATAAATTAATAGAAAAGCATAAGAACTAAATTATAAAAAAAGAAAATATATCAACTAATGTTTTTAAAAGGATAGGCAAAATGATCAAAAGAATTTTTTTTCATGAAATCTTATTAAGCTGTCCATCTCTTACATACATAGAGATTGTCATGCTTATTCTTGCCCAGATTACCTTGAGGAATTTTAGGTAAATTATATCACTCCTGTTTGAGTGTCACAAGAAGGTAATTTCTAATCAGGCATGCTGGAATGTAATCTGCTAATTTTCTCTTAAATACATCCCATATATTAATTTTCATAAATATGTATTTCATGAGATTAAAGTCGGATAAGTAGACAAGCCACTATATTTTTGCACTTTCAAAAAAATTTTCAACCCCCCCCCCCCACTATGACAGAGGTTATAATCGTCCAAGACAATAAAATTAATTCAAATAGCAAAAAGATTCCTTCATGGGGTAATTTGCTATCTTGGCAATATTTTTGTGAATCCGCATTTCACTTTTAAGACATAAAATAACACGAATCCATTTAAGATTATATCTGCATAGGCTATATCAATTCCAAATTCACGATAATGTTTTTGCTTATCGTTTAATCGCTTTGAATCAGATGCATGTTACTTGTTTTATATATTCATATATTTATCAACAATCAGAGATTCTTTTTAAAAAAATAATGTGAACATTTTTAAAAACAAGTCTCATCTTATTTCTGTTTACTAAAATTAATACCCCTTACTCCTATTAGCATAAATTTAGCAATTTATTGAAATTTAATTTAAGTTATAATCTGTTATTATTAATGTTTTTAAATAATTAAAATTGAATCATTGCTTCAAAAATAAATGTTTTGAAATTTATTTTTAATTTACAAAGCGTAATGCAAATAAATATATGACATTTATGTGTAAAATAAACCCAAAAATTTCGAAAACGTAAACATTTTGAAGTTGTTAATTTTCCAAACAACTTAAATGAGAAACATTTGGAAGCAGTCAAAATCAATCTATGAAATATATTATACCAATTTGTATCAATTATAAGCAATTCTTTTAAAGTCAATTTCACCATATTATCTACAGAATATTAAAATAAAACAAATTTATTTTATTTTTAGTGTTTTTTTTGGTAGAAAATTTTTTGAAGGTTTACATTTTTAGGTTTTATATTAAAATGTGAGTTCATTTTTTATATTAACACAAATTTTTCCTTCATAGCCTATTCATGAGGTAGATCTGGACAGATATAAAAAGTTTGGACGTATCTTTGGGTGAGTGCAGATAACAATTTTTTTTATTCGTAATTCATATATTTTAATGACATTTTTAATGTTATCTTTTAACTGAGAAGATAATATTATCACCTTCGTTAAAGAAAATTTGCTGTCTATTAGTTGATAGTAAATACTATATTATTCTATTTTTCTCACTCTAATATAAAATATGTTCTTAATGTTATAAATAATGTTATATATAATGAGCAATCTTCAATGTTATTTCTTAAAACTAGCACACTAATAGTTTTAAACAGAATAAAAATAATATTTCAGATATTTTTATAAATAACTATCGTAACATGATATCGATGTCAGTATTTTTTCACAAAACTAAAATTGATTCATTGTAGGTCGTTCGTAAAAGAGAATTAAATTTACATATAGCATTTTGTAAGATTAGGCTTATTCTATATATTTTTTACTATCATATGCTACAAGCTTGTGAAGCTTGTATATAAAGAAAATCAAGTAGAGGTTACCATCATTTAGATTAAACAGGTCTCGTAATTTCAATTCTCTTTGAAAGATGCTGAGATTCGGCTAATAAATTATATAGCAACAATGTAAATATGGTTAATGGAATCATTTTTTTAAACAACAGGGGAGGAGTTTTTTGAGTGATTGCAATGAATGAATCAACCTTTAAGATGTTAAATAAGAAACAAAGTATATTTTAATATGCTCTGAAAGAAGATGTGCCCGGATACATTTACTATGATTACTTTATTAAAATAGTTTAAAAATAAAGTTAGAGCATTTTTTTTAATGTCCAAAAGCTGCTGTGATGGTCTACAAAGAGTTGCCTAAATTGTATTGTTTAATTCAACAGGAATCTTATTGTGAATTAAAGGAATAAAAGAATTCAGCGATTAAATTCTTAAAGAATAAAGGAATTCAGTAGGTATATTAGCTTGAACTAAAGGAATAATCATTCCCAGCCATCAGAAAGGAAAAACAAACAAACAAAAAATAATACAACTTTAAAGACAACAATTATCGATTCTAAAAAGAACAAGTTTTGTTATTTCCTGTGATAGAAAGGAGAAATGGTATAGATACGAGACATCTTACTTCAGTTAATAGTATGTTGTTCATGTGAATTTTGAAAATGAAAATATGATTTTGCTCAGTAAATGATGCTCCGATTTGAGAAAATAGTTTCCTTAATAGGGCTTGTGGTGAAATTTTTTTTTCTACCTTAAAATTTACTTTTTAAAAAGTTAATAATATTGCTTTAAGCATTAATTTTTTGCACTCTATTACAAAACATTATTCTACTTCCGTTTTATGAAAATTACTTCTATTTGTATCACATTAATTTTTAAAAAAATATGTAAGTCCCCTAAATTCGACAAACTTTTAAATATTACAGGAAAATTCCTCTTTTTGTTCAAAATTTTACGCAGACCCACACTTTGGTTTAAAAATCTTAAAAGCTGTAATTCGCTTTTGGCATAGATTTGAAATAAAATGGCAAAAATAACCTTTAGAAACTATGAACAAGTATATAATTTAGAAACTACATAGCAATGCAGAGAGAATAATTTATGACAGACATATTGAAATTCATTAATGCATTGAAAGTCTTAAAAGTGCTTCGTTTTAGGCATTATGAGGGCACAAGACCTGTACTGATGATGGCAGAACCTTCTCTTTTGCGAGACATTTTAGTCAAAGACTTTCACATTTTTCCAAACAGGAGAGTAAGTATGTTTAATATAACAGCAGAGAAGATATGAAAATGTTCGTAATTTGTAATTATTTTATGATGTAAAAATGTGATGTTGTTTCTGGAATTAGATTTGTGACGTCAAATGAAATAAGTCAGATATATAAGTATAAAAATCATGAATTATCGAAGATTATCGGCTATGAAAATTGGCTTCCAATCGAGACAGTAGAAAAAATTTCAGAAAACATTCCAAATTCAAAACGTTTTGAGTTTAGATTCTAAATTATCGTCATCATTTTTAATAATTTGCTTCTGTTGAAATACTTCTACTGAAAGTTTATAGCAAGAAGCTCAATCTATTTTTTTAAGAAAATATTTCGAATGGTTCAGTTTATCATTGCATTTCGTGTGACCAACTGTGATTTAAAAATCCAACTCTCAGTAAAATTTTTATTGCAAAATAAGAATGCGTTCACATAATAACGTAAAATTTGTGTCAGGAGTATTTTTTTTTTTTATGGTACCGTTGTAGCCTGTTAATAAAATCTTGGTTTCGAGATTGGAGGGCTCTAAGTTCAAATCTCGATTCCATCAACACGTTCCAATCTGGGAATCCTAAGTTGGCTGGGATGCGTCAACTTAGGTTTCGTCCTTGTGATCTGAACGTCGTTCAAAACCGCGAGGTTTATACCAAAAGTAATCGCAATGACGCTTGCATCGGGAAGTTAATATAACTAAAAAAAGTTATTTGAAGGCTAATAATTTGATATTTATTTAGATATCATTATGTATTTATTAATTCGTAAGAGACTAGATAAATTATTACTTTTGCCCCCCCCCCCGAAAAAAAAATCAGAATAATGAAGTTGAAAATCTGAGAAATTGGAATTTAAATGAAATTTTTAGGTTTTAATTTTCATTTATTTCCAAATTTGTCGAAAATATTTACTTTAATTGGTATTTTAATTGGTACAAATGGCAAGCCTAGCACATTCTTTTAAAAAATCCCTACAAATCCCTTGCCTGTGGTCGACGCGTGTACGAAATCCTTATTAGAATCTGACATTGTATAAACACTGGGAAAAGTATTTTCCTTCTCTGTTAGTAGCTCTTTCTCATTTCGTTTTGTGTCGTTCTGTGTTGTGCTCGTCGCTTCTGCTTGTTCATAAATCATGCCTCCAGGGATGGAAATAAAACAAAGTGTATATATATATATATATATATATATATATATATATATATATATATATATATATATATGTGTGTGTGTGTGTGTGTGTGTGTGTGTGTGTGTGTGTGTGTGTGTGTGTGTGTGTGTGTGTGTGTGTGTGTGTGTGTGTGTGTGTGTGTGTGTGTGTGTGTGTAATGATATTTTAAACTCTTAATTTAATCCAAATTAATTTCCAAAACTTTATCTTAATTTATAGCCCATTCTAAAATGTTCTCTTATTTCTTGATCCAATTCCACTTTCGGTCTAATTAATCCCTTTGTAAAAATAATGCGCCATCAGTACTACGTATTACATGAAAGTGTTACTTTTACCCTTCAAAAGGTGTCAAGGGTCACACGTGTATTGAATTGGCCCCTGGCCAGAAATCCAATGTTATATAAGGCTAGTGATCATCTGTTTGGCCCTTTTTCCCCTTTTCTTACTTCTGTGTGTGCCGCGCTGCGTTTTCTTGTATATAATCATGCCTGCCACTTGGAATAGAATAAAACGAAATTAAAAATACCAAGTCTCTTCACTGCTTCGAACCTGCATTCTACTTTAATCAAAATATATTGCACACACACACACACACACATATATATATATATAATTTTTTTATTTAAATAATAAGCGATATAATTATTTTTGCTGAAATTATGATGATTATTAGTAGGTTATTTCTGTTTGTTCTTATCATATTAAGAAAGGACTACTATCAATCGTAACAAACGAAATCGTTCGTTATTGTTATTTATGGAATTAACATTAATCATTGATTTGAATGGTTTGAGTTGGAACAGTTTTAATAACGGTATGATCTATTTGTGACTAGTTCCTCTTAAAAATGCATGAATAATTGAAATCACTGGACAAAAATTCGAAATTACCATTCTTTTATCAGAAATTATTCATAAATTTA
This sequence comes from Argiope bruennichi, assembly GCF_947563725.1. NCBI lineage: Eukaryota > Metazoa > Arthropoda > Arachnida > Araneae > Araneidae > Argiope > Argiope bruennichi. The sequence goes on along the minus strand of NC_079152.1, from coordinate 51,862,244 downwards.
AATTCAATGTAATCATATTATGATATGATCATATTATGATATGATTATCACAACACGCTTTAAGCTAACTCACAATGCGCTTCATAATCCAAGGACTTATTTCTCTTTAATTCGTCTGATATTTTGCAAAATTAAGAGATTAAATGAAAGTGAACGAAATAAAGAAGAGAATTCAAAGCTAAATTCTTTTGTTTCCATCACAATCTTACAAATTCTTGATTCAAGCCTTCTTCATTTTGTATGGTTTAAATACACACATATTTATAATTTTTCAAAATGTAGCCTCTTTTTGAAATTTATTCAAACTCGTAGAAATTTTCGTTGATTTCATTTCAGACGTTTAAAGTAGGCGATCCAGTTATGGATAACATGGTATCTGTTGTGCAAGGGGAAGATTGGAAGAGGATTCGAACCGTTATCACACCCACATTTTCTACGGGAAAAATTAAGAGAGTGAGTAAGGATATTAATCTCTGCTCCAAATGTTGTTCCGCATTATCCATAATTATTATTTAAGAATGTTTTAATATGAATAGAATTTTGTTTGTATATTGAGAAATATACAAACAAACTCTCTCTGTCCTTGAGTTATAGAATATGTAGACATGAACTTTATAAACTCATACATATATATTGTTTTACAACGAATTCTTAAACCCTCTGCGCTTTTGCGCATTCGTTAGGATGAGTTTGATTCGTCAAAATAGGGGTGAAAGGAAAGATGAAAGGAGGGGATGTTTACATTTAACAATAAAATAAACTCGGATTACTCGCAGACTGAATTAAAATAATACGGTCAAAAACGACACGATATTCACATAAACGTGAAAAAAAATTGAACAAAAAAGTGTCTAATAGGGCGAAAATCAAGTCAAGAATGACGAAGAATTCCTGAAATGTGCTCATCCTTCCGCTTCTCTCCCCTTAATGAGATAGAATCGATGAAAAGTGGTATATATATATATATATATATATATATATATATATATATATATATATATATATATATATATATATATATATATATAAAATCTGCGAAAAATCAAAAACTGTTCACTGTGTTTCCACGAAATTTGGCACAGAAGTACACTACAATGGAAGAAAGAACATAGACACATAACAACATGTCAAAGATTTTAATTGCTAATTAAGAAACAGAGTATATCAAAAAGTGTTACATTATGAATCAGAGATAAAGCATTTATCTCGGGCAAAGCCTGTCTAATATGGAGTGTGACCATCGTGCACTGTTATACAGGCTTCACAATGAGGTTTCATGCTGTTTATGAGGGTGTCAATAAATGCTTGAGGGTGTCAATAAACCCATTCTTCCAAAAAGCGCGGCTTTTAACTCTTGAAAGGTATTAGGACGGGGTTACGCTGTGCAATGGATGTTCTGAGACCATCCCAAACATGTTCAATAGGATTGAAATCCAGAGAATCTTCTATTATCCTCTTCCTCAAGAAAATCATCAACGATATGAGCTCTGTGTGGACGCGCGTTATCGTCCATAAACATGAAGTCTGGGCCAAAAGCACTCCGATACAATCTCACATAGGCTTCAAGGATCTCATCCCTATAGGGATGTGCATTGACAGTACCCGTATCGAAGACGTGCAATGATGTATGACTGCCCAACATTATGCCATCCCGGACAAGGATTCCTTTGCCACCAAACCTGTCGATTTCTTTTACGTTTGAGAGATTATAGCGAATTCCTCGTTCTCCCCAGATGAATATTTGACGAGTGTCACTCTGTGTGGTAAATCTCGACTCATCACTGAAAAGAACACGCTCCCATTCTTGCTGTGCCCAAGACTGATGTGTCCGGCACCAGAACAACCGGGCTTTTCTGTTGGATGCAGTCAAAGGGACGCACTCAACTGGTCTCCGGGCATAAAGGGCCCTCTCTGCTAGACGTATGTATAATGTTTGTCTGGAAATTCTTATTCCAGATCCAGCAGCAAGGTCACGAGCAAGTTGAGGAGCCGTTGTCAGCCTATGCCGTCGTGCGCTTAATGCCAAATAGCGATCCTGTGCATGTGTCGTTGCTCTGTGACGACCTTGGCCGGCCTTCCTGGTTACAGTACCACTTTTTTGGAATTGATTCCACAACTGGATACTACTTTCAGTGCCACTTGTAACCATGGAGCCACCTCCGCTTCAGACTGCCCAGCTTCAAGCCTGCCAACGGCTCTCCATCTCAAGGAATGGTTTAAACGATTATGGGAACTCATTCTCACTGGAAACAGTTTAAAATATTTGTTTTAATGCAATATTCACAAAATTGCAGGCAAAAATCCGAAATGCTTAAACGGTCTAATTTCAGTAGTTCCTCAAAAACTAATGCTAAACAACATTTTTTCCCACAACAAAGGTTAATATCATGTTACCGGTCCTTCACAATATTTAAAATATAATTTGTTTAAATTTTAATGGTAGCCATTTAAAATTACTTTGAAAAATATTTTTGTGACCTTAATTTTGGACATGAGTGTATATATATATATATATGCTTGAAGTTTTTTTCTATAATAACAGATTTTTTCATGTGAAAATAATTCTTAAAATTTATTATAGTAGACATAAACCGTAATAACTAAACGCGCAAAAATGATAATAATAATATATTTGATTAAATAAATTATTGTTGTTATTTAAGTTACTGTTCGAGTTTAATTTTCATTAAAGTTTATGATATTTTTTCACAGATGATGTCCATTTTTAAAGACAGCACCAAAACACTTATTCAGAATTTCAATAAAGCCATACAAAAAGGAGAAGCCATCGAAGCTAAAAGGTATTTCAGCATTTGTAGAATTATGACTATTTTTTTATATTACATGGGCTGCTCTGAAGCTGATGTGGTTAAGTTCATTTTTAATAAATTCCGATCTCTGAAAATTTTTGAGCAATTTATTTATATTATCTCAGGTTTATTAAAGAACATATTCGTTGCTTTGTCTTTAATTTTATATACTTTTATAGTCAAATTAGCAAACCAGAAATCTTTTTTCATCTTCCCCTGGATATAACCGCACTGACCTTTCAGTAATTCGTACCAGTAAAGGGGCAAAGGAATTACAAAGCCATAAAAATAGCGTTTACAATATTTTATGCCAATATTTCATTAATGATAGTCACAACTGATTTCAATCCAACTCGTGTCATTAAATGTGTGCAATGATATTTTAAACTCTTAATTTAATCCAAATTAATTTCCAAAACTTTAACTTGATTTTGCCTATTATAACTTCATTCTAAAATATTCTCTTATTTCTTAATCCAATTCCACTTTCAGTTTAATTAATTCCTTTGTAAAAATAATGCGCCATCAGTACTACGTATGAAATGAAAGTGACGCCTTTCGTTGCCCATGAAAAGGTGTCAAAGGTCACCACGTGTATTGAATTGGCGCTTGGCCAGAAATCCTATCTTATATAAGATTAGTGATCATTTGTTCGTCCTTTTTTGTCTTCTTCCTTTACTTCTGCTTTTGTGCCGAGCTGCGTCTTGTAAATTATCATGCCTGCCACTCGGAATAGATACAAAGTCTCTTTACTGCTTGTTAAACCTGCTGCATTCTGATTTAACCAAAATATATTATTTATTATTTATCTGATAGGATTCGAATAATCTTTACACACACACACACACACACACACACACACACACACACACACACACACACACATATATATATATATATATATATATATATATATATATATATATATATATATATATATATATATATATCGCCAATTTCACCTTTTTATTTGATTAATCCTACAGTGAGCTCTGTAAAAATGCTTAAATCAGCGATTCTCACTCTCCAAGTGAAGGGATGAAAATCCGTCAATCTAAGCAAATTATTTTTAAACTTACCTATATTCCCCTTACCTAAATACACGCGGGTAAAGAAATCCCTATTGGAATCTCATAGTATATAATGACCAGAGAAAAATACTTCGCTCTTCTGTCTTGTATCGCTTGCGAACGGACATCTGTTCCTCATCGCTTCTTGTACATAAATTATGCCTCCCAGGATGGAATAAAGCGGAAGTTTAAAAATTCAAAACTCTGCCATGAAACTGCTCATATATATATATATATATATATATATATATATATATATATATACAGAGAGAGAGAAAGAATTGCAATAAAATAATGAATTATGAATACCACGCCATTTAAACTGATACAAAATCAAAGTAATTTAAATGTAATTATGTAATCATTTCAATTAAATGTATTATCAATAGCAAAAATCTATGGTATATAGACTAAATGTGAATGGTGCTAATTATTTATTCACTTGACGTTACAATCACCTGAGAAATGTACTTGTGCATATCATAACATTTCATTTGATGTATATAACATGATCGCGAATTTTGTATAAATTTTGCCTATAATGTTCTTTTTTTATTATAAACTTTGCAGAGCCATGTTAATTTTTCCGTTGCTCTTTGAATTCAAGCAATTCTTTGTTTTATACTCTTATTGTCTCTTATTTTTTGTTAGAATCTACGGTGCTTTCACCATGGATATAATTGCGAGCTCTGCCTTTTCTACTAAATTGGACTCTTTCAACGACCCAGACAATGAGTTTGTGAACAAAGCTAAAAGTGTCTTCCGGCCAAAATACAGTTGGAGAACAATGTCATTCTGTATGTTACTGATATTATTGAGTCAGTTATTATACTCAAACAATTTTTAATTGCACTGAAAAACGATTTTAATATTTTCTATTGGAAGTTTGCGTTATAAGTAAAGGAATCAATTCAAGCTCACATGATATACTAAAAAAATCATTTAGCCAATTTAAACTGGGAATACATTACTTAGACTGTATTTCTTGCTTGAAGCATTAAGAAATATTGTTCTCCATTTGAAATAATTGTTTAATTCTTTTCTTAATGTTTTCTTTGCAAATCTAATTCAAGTTTTTGCTTTATAACTTTATTAGAGATTCTATTAGCTATTTATTAGTAATTTTGCTTAATTTATATATTTATATTTTATATAATAATTTATGTATATCTATAAGTTGTCCCTTTAGGTAATTCAAAGTTATAAATCAAATGAAAAAAATTGGTTTATTAAAATTATCTTTAACTGAACATAAATTTAATAGATTATGAGAATAAGTTAACGTCAAGTTTAAGTTAATGAAGTTACTTATATTTCATTTAACAATTTCAAATGTGCAAGTTAAGTAATTATTATGATGGTATATTTGTAAAAAAAACCAAAGATTTTGAAAATTTTAAGTTTAGTATCTCTGTAAAATTTCAGTGGGAATTAAAAAAAAAAAGATAGAAAAAATTTCAAACAATTCAGACCTATTAAATTTAAATATGCCTCCAAACGCTAGTGTTACTGACAAACATGCATTGTTTAAAGTTGATTACATATTTTTAGTCCCAAACTGAATAAGAGCTGTCTGAGCTCTAACGATGGAATGTGAAGTGACCTAGTAGTGAAAATCTTTTTACAAACGTTTGTGTATATGAATTTAGACAACTCAAAATTTTAACCAGCGTGTGTTAGAAAATTAACAATTAAATAATTAAAATAAGAAAAGGTTTTTGAACAAGACAAGATAAATATAAATTCAAGCTAAAATAATTTTAAACAAGCATTCTTTTTAATATGCTTATTTAAAATTATTTTAGCTTTATTATTATTATTTATTTTTATTATTCTGTATTTTTTACCCTTTCATTATAATTTATGCTTATTAATAGAAAAGAATCTTGTATTCAGTTTTCCTTCAAATCAGTATCAGATGGGGCCCACCAAATTTTAAAATCAAAATACAGGGTAGTTATAATTAAAGTTCCACTTTGAAATGGTTCTAAAAGAAAGACTACTGAATTAGATGTTACTCGATTGTGTCTCGATTAAGTAGCAATTAAATTTAGATAACTAGTAATTAGTAATTAAATAGTAATTTCTATTGTTAACAAAGACACACTATTGTTTAAAATTTCAAAATTCTAATTCATAAGGAAGATAATGAAAAATGCCTTTCCATATTCCATCTTCGTAAATATGAAACATGTCGATTTAAATAAAAGTAAAAAAATAATATTCTTATGAGTATGTATCAGTTATGCAATGCATCAAAATTACAGAAAATAATTTTTTATAATAAAGAAGGAAGACTTAAACAAAATCGTAAAAATATGAAATATTAATAAAAATGTTCCAATTAAAATCGATTCTTTATCACATTTATAATATATTTTTATTCATTGTTTAGAATTTTTCTTTTTTATAACAATCCTGAATGTATTGCTTATTACATTGTCACAAACTCTTACAGTTTTGCCTTGTTCTCTATAATTTTGATCTTTCGGTAATTAATATCAATTTCAGTAATTGATCGATAATTTTTCTACTTTTCGGTACACTTTAGAGGCAGTTTTTTAAAACATTTTATTTAAAATATTATCATATTTACTAGAAAACAATTTATTGACATTATTAAATATTTTATTTCTTTCAGAGTTCCTTTTTAGAGATATTATAAAATGTTTCCAATATATCTTTTTTCAAATACGCTTTCATATAGAAATAAAATTTAGTTAAAATGAATCGATTAACAGTCACTTATGTCCAGAAAACCATAAAATGCAATATCGCCAACGTTAATACAGATTTGTTCCCAATTTCAGGAGAAATACATGAGAAAATGTGTGAAAAATTGATTATGAAATTCTATCTTTACAAACACAAAAAAGTGTTAAGTAAAAGTGTGGAAGAAGATATTCGTACTTCACTAAAAGTTATTGTATTAATGAAATTTCTACTTTATACTCACATGAATTTGATATTTGCAGTTTTGTTTCCTAACCTCACGAAATGGTTAAGAATCTCCTTTTTTCCTCCATCGTCCACCAATTTCTTCCGTGATGTCACTCTCAGTATCATATCAGAAAGGAAGAGAACAGGACAGGTGTGTACATTATATTATTTATTTATTTATTTTTGTGTTTATCAGAGATTTGCCAAAAAACTTCCGAATTAATTAACAAATTATCTGAAGACTGCGATGATTTGAACTAAGATCATGGCTTTGGGCTCGAGGAATGATGGGAAGACTCAATTCCACCAAAGATCACCATGCACGTGGTTTCAGTGCACGTTTGATATATCGTCACTATTAAAATCCTACCCTCTCTGCGATTCTCAACCGAAACTTAATGAAACAAGTGCTGCAGTTAAAGTATATGTCAAGAGTTTCAGCTATGAATTTAAATTAAAATAACGTGCGTTAATTAATTTAATTATTAAACTGATAGGAATATCTGTATCATTTTGGTAAGCCGATTTTCATGAAATTCTAGAGGGAGAACGATGTTAAGCTTGCAAGAAAGGAAGAAAAAAAATCCTCACTGAACATAGACTTTTGAATAAAGACATTTTTCCCATATCGGAAATTGCCCAAAGAACGCACGGTGTATGAAGTCCAATCATATCAATACCCGGTAACGATGTTTTATACCACGATAAAGCACTAATCCCCAGAAACAAACAAATAAAAAAAAACGCAAAGAGCAGCACTTGTAGAAAACTACACTCATGAAAACAGCAAATTAAATAAGAGCAACAGTAAAATCAGCAGCGCCACTAGGCGTCACCAGCTCGCAATGCGATCAGCAATTCAAACAGAGAATTATTCCTCGTCTGAATGCCTAAACTTATATAGCCTCCAATTAGGCTATGACATCATATTGAATACTTTAGAAGAAATTTCCAGCTCCAACTACTACTGCGACTTCCCCAATTTTCATTTCATGTGAAAGCTCATGATTTTTGGATATGTCGTCATTAGTAGCCTGCTAACTGTCGATTTTCTTTTTCGAGAGGCTTTTCAAAAACGCCATGCACTATGCATTATAGGAAAAACGACAACTGACTCCCCTGTACCAGTCACTCTACCGATTTTGCGAATTTTTATGTCATATAAAAACTCATCAGCCTAAATATGTCCCCTGCCTTCTTCCATCCTCCTTTTTCATTAAATTGCAGACATAACAGACCAATCAGAGTGCTCCATATTTATTTATAAGTATAATTTAAGTTGGCACTTTCATTTGGTTTGATAAGATATAGTTCCTTAAAGACGGCCGTCATTACTAATTACATTTCATTAACATTGTGAGTGAGCCATTGATCACCGAAGTAGCTACTTATCCTGATTTTGTAAAATATATTTTATGCATAAATGCTTCAATATTTTAACAATAAACCTGAAGAATTTTACCTATTATTATAATAAAAGATGTTCAATTACCTTTCATAAATATAATTCATATAGCTGTTTGAAATGTTAAAGATATTGAAACTCTAATTATTGGATTTTTAATGGTGAAGGAATAAAAATGAAACCGTTCAATTATTATTTGCAAAAGTTCCTGATGAAATTTCAAAATTCTTCGAAGTTACTTGTGAAGAAAGCATTCAACCAAACTTCTTCTTCTCAAAATGAATAACTTGCTGATCCTACCAATCCAGATTAGTGTTTAGACTACCAAATGGGCCGAGAGGGAAGACTAAGACCAACCAACCAAGACTCGCTACTACTGGACAGGGAGGGGGGGGGGGGCATAGAGTTCCTCCAAGAAATGAACAATCGATCGAAGGCGTTCAGATACGGCATCATTTCACTCGTCCAGGTTTATTGATCCATTATAAAAATATATACGCCCATTGTCTGAACACTGGAAGTAGTTAAAACAATGATGATAGCTTTCGCAATTGCTTAATTCATATCGCCAGGAAGTAAAGGTTTGTAGTTATAAGGCTCCGCCCATAGGCATGGGCAGAAGGTTGTACAGTCAAACTTCACTTATTGAGCACCGGATTGTGTCTTTGACGATGATTAAGTAGATAGCAACAACATCGATGAGTTGATTAGAAAACATACCCATAACTATTTAAAAACTTATGGATCTGTATCATATGTCACAGTGAAAAGTTTCATGTGAGATTTGATCAATAGAGAAGGAAATAATAGTTTTAACAAAGCAACACCCTCCCAGAGAAATAAGAGATCTGCTGAAAAATGGAAAATCATTCCATCGTTCGCTGAGAAACACCACTAATAAAGCAGTAGCTATACGCATTATGTAAGGGTGTCCCAAAGTTTCTTTCCTATTTCTAATATGAAATGAATACACAATATTTATTGTTTAAGACATTATTTATTTTGTTATATAAGAACCCTTTTGCTCTATTACCTTCTTCCATCTCTCAGGAAGCCTCATTATGCCTTCTTTCCAAAATTGTTGTGTTTTGGTCAAGAAATAATCCTCGCGCCTTTATTTCGCAAATGGATTTAAAGCGCTTATCGCGAAGAGAAGTTTTTATGGAAAGAAAGGAGTAATAATCAGTTGGAGCGAGATCTTGGGAAAACAACGCCCTCTTCAGTTCATTAAGTCTGGCCGTGCTTTTTTTTACCCTTTGCTATGGCAGGCAGCTTTCAATTGATTTAGTTAATAACAGTATTTCGTAGAATTTATTATTTCATCTTGAGAAAGGAGCTCGTTGAAAATTACGCTTTTCCAATCCCGCCAAATGGGCAAAAGAACTTTTTTGGGGTGTAGTCTTCGTTTTGCGACAGTTGAAGGCCTATTGTCCTTACATCAAGTGCTTTTTCTATGTGCCTTTTCATACAAAATCCAAGTTTTGTCTGCAGTGACTAGCCTCTTTAGAGAAACGCTACGAGAAAGAAACTTTTGGGAAACCCTAATATATTCATTTAATGGCAATGCTGTGTATCATTTTCACCTAATTTTGAAGCAAGTCAAAAGTAAATGTCTTTAGACAATTTTCTTGTAAAGAAAAGCATGCATTATAAATAATAAACTATATTATTATAAATTGGTGTCATGCATGCTCTAATGTTAATGGTGTTTTTCTGAGAGATTGATTCTCTCCCTCCAGACAACAAAAGTAAATGGAAATAAAATGTTTTAAAAATATCATGAACGAAACAGCTCAGTTCCAAATTTAAGAAGAAGAAGAAGAAAAAAAGAAATATTATAGCATTAGTTAAAATGCAGAAGAAATCTCATCAAAATATCAACATTTTAGCAGGAATGAATAATTAAAGCTTAAAATAAAACATTTTTAAACAAATTAAATAAAAACCTTCTTAAAACTATAAAAAGATATTTAGTAATATAATATTTCATGTTGCTTAAATTTTACTAGAACATCTTCCAAAATAATATTCTAAATGCGGGATATTTTAGCTTGGATTCTAATTCCAGCTCTAGGACTCTTTTCTCTGGACTCTCTCTCATTAATTTCTGTGATTTAATTGATCATTAATAATTAATTTAACTACGGTATATCTTTACATTTTTTCCCATCTAATATCGCTTAATGTCTTATTACTATTTAAAGAAACAATGCAAGGTTAATACATGTGTTGCTCATGTATTCACATGACAGATAGCCGAGAAACGGAAAATGTTCCATTATTTGAAAAAAGTAAACAAACCGGATAGCTGTTTATTATTGTTACCAGAAATGGTGTGTCTAAAAGTAGAATTAATTAATTAATATTGTTTCAAACTCATTTGCTGTTAATTAAAGTTTTATTTTTCCTTTTTTTTTTGTCACCATTTCTTCATCACATGCAATAGAAATACTTATCACGACGTAATAATAATTTCCATTAAATATTTCGAACAATACTGGCAAAAGAAATCTCAAATATCATAGGTCAGGTGACTCGCAATCTATCAAACACAAAGCGAAGGAAAAACGTAATGTTTACGTAATTTTTTTAAATAATAAAAATATTATTTAGAGTATTTTTTGTGAACGCATTGTTTTATTCCTATGGAAAAAATGCTTTGATTAACAAATGCTTCGTATTTCGCATACTCTTTAAGCGATGTCCATTGTGCAATGTAGGTCATCATTCAGACGCGTGGCTTAGTAGCACTGAGACAATACAAATTCCTCTTCAACCACTGATGATGGGCAATGCTTGCCACTGATGCCATCCATACTTAAACCATACCTTAAGTTAAGTTTATTTATATCTTTTTTTTGTAGATTTATAAAATTTTTATTTATTAGATTAAATATTATTTGTTTCATGGTAGGATCCGCGGTGGCCAAGCGGTAAGGTTTCGGCTTCGGAACCGAAGGGTTTCATATTCGAGACCCGATATCCACCGAAGAACTGTCTTGTAAGCGGGTATGGTGTACGTTAAATCCATCGGGACCAAATGTCCTTCCGCTGGTGTAGTGCGGAAGTTTGGAGAGGGGGTGCCAACTCAGGCACCGTTCTCGTCATCCGATCATGGTTCGAAATTACAAGGTCCGTCCCAAAATAGCCCTAATGTTGTTTTACAATGGGACGTTAATATAACTAAACAAAACTGTTTTATGCTATTCCCTCATTATCCGTAACCCAACGACTGATTAACTAACTGAATCAACGATTGATTCACCGTTTTTCTTTTAAAATGGAAGATAAAACTTTAATAAGAAAAAAAAACATAGCAATTAAACGAAAATTGTGTATTGAAATATAAATATCTTATAAATAGGATCTTAGTTGATCAAGAAAATAAACTTCGACTGGGCAATGTTTAGCTTATTTTTAGCGTTTACTTATAGATAATTTAACTAGACAAAGAAATTTTAATATTTGAGTCATTTAACTGTTTCTACCGATTGTCAAATACTGTTATTTTTTCAGACGAGAAACGATTTTCTACAGCTGTTAATGGATACTGCAAAGGAACTGTCTGATGATCCCAATTCGGAACTGAATGAAAAAGAAAGTGAAGATATTGCTTCCTCTTATGGTGGAGTTTCAACGGATCATCAAATATTCAAAAATGTTTCTAAGAAAAGTAAGTGTCTATTGGAATTCAAAAGTAAGTTTTGCGTGAAAAATGTCATTAAAAATTGTACAAAGTAAATATTTTTCTGAAGGTTTTCGATTTTTCTTGCATATTATCAGAAATCTGCAATCTGCAGAAATTGCCTATTATCCGGAATCATTTAAAACAAATGGTAAGATGATATTTGCTTAGGTTATAACCTATAAAAATTACATGTAAAAGTTCAGGATTTCTTAACTTTTATCTTTCATAGTTATCCTATTTTACATAGCATACTTTTTTTTTTTCAATCCATATGTTCATATTCTGTAAAATGAAAAACGGAGCATTAATTAAGGGCAAATTAATGATTTTTGGGAAGTTTATTTGAATTTTAGATTATTTACTTCCATTTATTTTCTTGCAAATATTGAAAATTTAATTTGAATCTCTTATTTTCAGAAATTCAGTTCCGAAATTCTTACGTTGGATTGGGATTCTGAAATTTGTCTATGTTTTTGAATTCTTTTTAAGTTCATGTTTTGGCTACATGAAGTATAGAAATGGGAAATAAAGGCACGCATTTTCGAATAAAACATTAAAAAGAGCTTATCAAAAGTCCTTTGTCATAAGGGTTATTTTTCAGGAAACGCAGAACCTGCAATTACTGCGCTTGATTTTTAATCATTCATGTAGTATATAGAGACAGTATCTAGCTGCTTAGGCCTGATAATCCTTTTAAAGAACTCCTTAAGCTGTTGGTAAGGTTATTTACTTATTGTCCATATTGCTCATTATTCAATTGGCTGTTTCAGCTTAACCGAAAAAAGGTGACATTTTCTGACATTGCGGTAATGATTAAATCTACGAAACCAGGAAATTTCTGTACTACTAGGTATTGAAATCATTAACAATTTCTAAGTCAAATCCCTTAGGTAATGTAAATGTATTCTGCTTCTGTTGGTAAAACGGATTGGAGATTCTGAGGATATAATTTTGTTTCAGTTGCATCATTTTACCATACAAGATGTTTTATTTTGATGATGAGACTGCACGAACTCTTGTAACTGTGTACGAAGTGATTGTACTCTGTCAGTTATCAATGAAGAAAGTATAACGTTAACAGTGGAATATAATGTTACTTCAGAATACTTTCATAGTGGCGGATTTTCAACAATTTAGATTATGCAGCTGCCTAGGGGCTGCAAGCAGATCGATTAAAAGAAAGTTATTAGCTTAATTGTCAGAAAAATAAATTTGTAAGAAATACATTTTTAAAACATTTTTAAAGTATTGTTGTGAGTGCACATATTGAATGAATAAAATATATATATAATTACTTTTTATAATATATTGAAATATTAATTGTACATTAATTGTTTACGTCTTATTCCACTATATAGATCCTGTAAAATAATCATTTTTAATTTTATATTATTCCTTAATAATTAAGGGATTTTATTTCTAAATAAGAAATCATTAACCAATAAATATGATTATGTCTACTAAAATCTTATTACTTTAGTCATTCCTACTTTAATATTTAAAAAAAAAAACCCGAACATTTCCTTTGATATATTGACCAGATATTAAAACAGGGGCCTCATAATGTGTGCCACCAATGAATCATGCATAATCCTTCAATCCTCTACTGACTTCTAAATACTGCCATTTCTAAAATTTTGTGAATTTGGAAATAAATTTTTTTATCCCTTTTTAATATTTGGAATTTTCCATTTCAAAAATGAATTTTTTCTTACAAGTCACAAATTAATTTATTGATGAATTTATTAGACGGCATATTTAGATAAAGGAGATCTATAATTATAACTTTATGTGAGAGACTGACACCTTTCAGATCTCTCTATGGATGAACTCGTCGCTCAATGCGTCATCTTCTTCCTCGCCGGGTACGACACGACCGCTTCGACACTTGCTCTGAGTACCTATCAACTTGCCTTAAATCCTGATGTACAAGACAAAGTATATGAAGAACTCGTGAATACACTTAAAGAAACGAATGTAAGTGACATTTTTTTACAAGTGACTTTTCTTAATTATGTTATGTTTTTTAAAAATTGAATCTTCTAGTACACTAAACATAATCGTGATGGTACTTTAATTCCTTTCAAGAAAAATATATGTAGTGTCTACGCTAACTCTCTATATATAGTCGTAAAGGGTATGTAGTGTTAAACCTAGATGGTGTCTAGGGATAAAGTGATTTTTTTTTGAAAAAAGGGGTAATAATATACGAATTAACAAACAATTAAGTCTACATATAATTAAAACATTTCAATATTTACAGAAAGGGGATAAGATTTAATTAGGAAGCAGGGTTCACCTGAGATGGGGACGCCAAACATGGCCAAACCTAAAAAGAGTATGTAAAAAGAGCACGTAAGCAACGTCAGCCCTCACTCGTCCATCGCCACCGCCGGACGAATCGAGTGTTATTCCTTTAGGACAGGGGTGGCGAACCTTTATGGATCAACGTGCCATTTTTTCTAAAGAAATGTTTAATGAGGTATAGACGTGCCTCAAATAATTTTGACTTATGATTATTGGGTAAATAATAAAACTAAATACTAACAACTCAAAACTCTTTATTTACGACGAAAAAATACATTTTTCACTGTATAGTAAAGGTTTTAGTTATACGTGTAATTCAAATTAAAGTAACATTAGTGTGACTTCTTTTGTTGCAGATTAGATGAAAAATAACTTATATTAAGATTGCAAGATGTTACGTTTGGCAGAATGCATGCTGAATTGGAGTCATCTGCCAAACAGTTTCTAAGAGAGTCTTTAATATTATTCATCTCTGAAAATAATGACTCGCAGGCATAGGTAGATGAAAATATAGTTAAAATTGCACGAGCCAGTTTCTCCAAACAGTTAAATGTGTCTGGAATCGAATTGCATGTTTCCAAAATTTTGTTACTGGCATTTTTACGTATATTGCTTCTTAATCTTTCTGTTTCAATCAATTCCTTTTTCCATGTTTTAATAAATTTTTGAATCCATATTGAACTAGACTGGAAATTAATCAGTTGCATTTCAAATTCTTCAATTTGCAACTAATCGAATTGGGACGAGTTGTTTATCAAATGAAATCACACCAGGGTATATAATAAACTTGAGAGTTTCCGATAATTCTTTGAACTGAGAAAATCTGGTTGAAAATTCCTCGATTGACGAATCAATTACGAAAATAAATTCTTGAATAACTTTTTCTTCGTCTCGTTTCTCATGTACATCTAAATCTTTGATATATTTTTTTTTAATTTAGGAAGTGCTTGTAGTTTTTTTTAATAATATCGTTTCTAAAACACGCAGTCCAGAGTCAAAAAACGCGAATGAGATCCATCTTGATTATAATTGTTTTATTTGTACCTTGAAGCTTTATGTTCAATTCATTGAAATGTTGGCACATGTCTGAAAAAAACATCCATTTTGAGAGCCACATGACATCCAACAACTGTGAGTATTGTTCAATTTCCCTCCTCATTTTGCAGAAACAGTCTGGTTTCTTCCAAGCAGTCAACAAATCTTTGAAGTACGTTCCCGTGGCTCAACCAGCGAACATTATTATACATTAGTAAGCCATTTTATACCGAGTTGATTCATTCAACAAAGCCTGAAACTTGCGCTTATTTAAAGCCTGCGACGACATGAGGTTGACTATTTTTGTGACTAACGCCATTACATTATCAAGAGATGTTAAATCACTCTTAGAACACAAGGCTTGTAGTTGAATAAGGCGCTGGAGTTCAAGAATCGAATGTCCTACGTCTGTTTGAAATAAACTAATGAAACCATCCTTTTTTTTTTTTTTTTGTCCACCATATTTGGAGCACTATCAATTACTGGAATAATTCTTTTCAAATCAATTTCTTTCTCAGCAAGCGAATTTTTAACAGCCACACAAATATCTGTGCCCTTTTTTAAATGGAATGAGAACACTCGTGTTTGTTTGTAATACTTCATATTGAATTTTGTTATTTTGAACAAAAATGCAAACCGTTTTGATCGGCAGCGTGCCCAAAACATTGTGCTTCGTGCCGTCAATGGCAAGCGTGCCAGTGGTTCGTCATCCCTGCTTTAGGAGCTTCTTATGCACTCCGACGTCACATGTGCGCGAGTCACTCCTATTGGATGCCAAAACCCAGCCAGATCTGACTTGACATGATTGGCGTCGCAATCTCTAACAATCGAAACCAATTAAATACTTCAATTAATCTCTATTCCTGAAACAAGAGCCAATATCATTCCTTACAAGTTAATTCCAATATCATTCCTTGCCAAAATATTTCTTTATCATTCCTTATATGGATATTTAATGAAAATCGCAAATTTCTATTTTATTTTGCTTAAATTAACCATCAGAAGAAAATTCCTTAGTCTTAATTTTTTTTTGTTTGTTTGTTATTCTAGAACGTAATATAATAATTCACTGCATTAAAAAAAATCTTGTGTATTCGATGGCGAAAAAATACAGTACGAATTTTAAAAGATTCCATTTTTAATTGCTAGGGTGAACTGACCTACGATGCTTTGCAAAGCATGAAGTATCTGGATTGTATCATATCTGAAACATTGCGACTCTATCCACCAGCAATAAGGTAAAGTACATTTTCAAAACATTTATTCATAGTTTTAACTTTTGATGATACTTTAAATTAACAAAAAAGAAAGTTAATAGAAAGGGTAGGATCATTACAACTGTTACAAGTTGTAAAATATATGGGTATAATAGTTGCATAATAATTATAAAATAATAATTTACAATTGTCTACAAATATGTGACAATTTTAATGTATGCGCGGTGAGCTTTTTGAAGCTGAACCGCGCTGTGTGTATGTTGTCATGACTTTAGACAACGTACCTCTAGAAACGCCTAAAAGTTGGGATGTTTCGGTCACACTTGCTCCAGCTAGACGGGTTCCTAATATTTGGCCTCTTTCAAAATCTGAAAGGTCCGAAATTTTATGCTTTTGAAAAAAATCAAAGAATTACAGAATTTCAATAAAGCTGAAATATATTACCAGAATAGATACATTGCTATTTATAAAAAAAACTGGTGGCTAATATTATATTTTAATGCTTACGAAGCGCATTCAAAAATGTCACTTTTATTCACAGGTGTTTCTATTTTTTTATAACCACCTGTATCTCTCTATCATTGCGTGTATGAGAGAGAAAGAATGAATGTGTATATTTCTGAACAATAAATATTAAAACAAAGCGCTAGAAAGGGAGTCGTTTCAAAATTCATTAAATTTTTTTTTCAAAAATTATGCTACCAAAAATAATGGTATGTACTACTAAAATTAATATATCATTAGTAGTTAAAACCTTAGCCTAGTCCTATCCATTATTGTAATATTATCTATTGAATTTATTCCTGTATTCCAAAAGTTATCTTGAATGGATCAAAAATAACTGAAATAGGCAATGATGTTATGAAATTACATTCAATTTCAGTTTGAAGAACTTGGTTTTTGTTTCTGTTTCAGAACCGAGAGACAATCTGTTGCTGAATATACATTTGGAGATACAGGAATCACGATACCAAAGAACATGATTATTTCTATTCCAGTGTTTGCAATGCACTATGATCCCGAAT
Organism: Argiope bruennichi; assembly: GCF_947563725.1. Lineage (NCBI taxonomy): Eukaryota > Metazoa > Arthropoda > Arachnida > Araneae > Araneidae > Argiope > Argiope bruennichi. The sequence goes on along the minus strand of NC_079152.1, from coordinate 51,844,747 downwards.
TTTTCCCGAATCCGGAAAAGTTTGATCCAGACAGGTAAGGAAAAGCATGATTATGATAGCGAAAATCATTTAAAAATAGTTACCTCTCAACGAGTAACTATTATAAGACAGCAGATAAACTTTTATCAGAATAAAAATCTCCCTATTATGCAAGGGATTCATAAAGCATTTATAGATTAGAAATGGCTTTTTTTTTTTTTTTTTTTTTTTTGTAATCGACGATAGAACGGAAAATGCGATCATAATGCAGAAGTTTTATGAAAAGTCGTCCTCTGAATGTATAATGCTGGAAATCTAACAAACTTGGTAATAAATAACGATGCTTTATTCCACAAAAAACACGAAGCACAGGTAGCAAAAACGCTGCAAAAAAAAAAAAAAAAAACAGTTGTCGTAGAAATTCAAAAATAAGTACACAACAAATCGCTAAGAAGGAATCATTTCAGAGCAAACAACTAAAGAACTTCCTCTGTGGTCAAACTCGAGTTGTTTGTCCTCCACTTACAAAGTTACAACCTTTCACAACTAATAAATCACAGCCAGATACTAATCCATGTACTCCCGTTATTGCTCAAAACCTTCCTTCACGAACTGCAAAGAATCTTAAGAAAAAAGGAAAATCAAAATATGAAGTGAGAACTGAAAAAACGGAAAGTAAAATGTCTCCAGTTTGCAAAGAAACAAACCTTTCGAAACTTGCATTTGATCCAGCAGTTGTTGGAACTGATGTTCCTCAGCCAACTGGTGAAACTAGTAATGTCCCATCCGGTGAAATACCACAGGACTTGAATAAATTTAAAACTGTTACATATAAGAAAAAATATAAAAAAGATCACAATTCTGAAAATATATCGAATTCTAAATTCTGGAAGACTTCACCTCGACAAGTTTCCCAATCTATGCCAGCCTCTAATTTTAGCTCTTCGCAGACCATAAATTCCAAATCAGCTGATAAAATGGATGAAACCAACTCCGTGTTTGAAACCATGTGCACAGATAAGCCCAATCAAAATACTGACACTGAAATAGAATCGGATAATACTATTGAATACAACCCTCACGAAACAATCGATGAAACCCCACCTGCTCCGGAACCTTCTACCGATTTCACTGCAGTTAATAAAACTGTTTTTAGACAAAGTCCCCAAAAATGTACGGTTCAATTGGTTGATCTTAAAAAATTCTACAATGAATCTTCAAATACACCTATTCGTAACAAATACTTAAAGAAACATCGAATAAAGAGATTACAATGAATTTTTTAACTTGTTTTTGAAGTATATTGCATATGTTTTAATGTTATGAGATTTGCATTCTCACGTTTTAATTTTCATTGATATTTTAATGTTTTAACATTTTTGGAAAATTTTCCCTTTCTGGGATATATCTTGCGCTTGTATAATATTCACTTTCTGGGATATAATTTGCATTTGTAAGAATACTGATACTATTCCTTATTTGTTTTTCATTTTATCACGAGAATTTGTAATTTTAAATTGTATGTCTGAATTGTACTTGACATGTTTTTTGAATACCAAACGTCTAGAGCAGTATAGTGTTTATTTACCATAAGCTTGGCGCAGCATAGCCAAACATGGCTCTTGCGCCATAAAAATCCAATCAACCAACCAACCAACCAATCCTCTGTGGTCAACACTTCAAGGAGAGAATTAATTCCTCTTATGGGCGTTTCGCCTTTTATAATTTCCAACAGGATACGCAAGTTCTAAAAAGATCTACTTATCTCGACTCCTAATAGAGATATCGTCATAATTCTTATATTTTCTAGAACATTCACATTAAGGGACAAATTTATCAATTTGAGAATAAAATTTGAAATTTGTCGTTATTGTAAACCTTACTGTAGGTTCCACTGTCACTTCCCTGTTAAAAATTTTGAAAGATATTTTGCGTCATGAGAATTGCATCACCCAATTTACAAGTTTATAAACATTATCATACTAAATAAAATTCTAATATTATTTTTTAAAATTCTTACTTAGGTTTACTCCCGAGGAACGACAAAAACGAGATCCTTATTGTTACCAACCCTTTGGTGCGGGGCCCAGGAACTGCGTCGGTATGCGATTTGCACTCACAGAAGTCAAACTCTGCCTCGCATACGTCATCGCCAACTTCAAAATCAAAAGATCGCCGAAGACTCAGGTGCTCACGAATTACTTCATTTTCTAATATTATTTAACAAATATCATGAGTTTAACATGGAACCTAATTTAAATAAAAAAAATTAATATATAATGTTTTTCAAACGGACTAAAAAAGTATAAAATAATTTCTTCCGGCCTCATATAGATTTATAATCCCAAATAGATTGTACAGAAAATGATTGTGAATTTTAAAAGTTCACAGTCACGAATTTCGAGGAGAATCGATCTTATATGAGTTGTAAATCTGCATGGGTTAGAAGAAACTATTTTATATATTTTTTAGTTTCTTTTAAAGACATGATATATTGCTTCTTTTTTATTTAAGTATTTTTTTTCTTCTGTTTTTTAGTCATGTATATCAAAAAATTTTTAATCGATTCTAAACTAACTTTCCAATGAACTACTCCTGATGACAAAATTTGTTCCAATCAGACAAGAGAACGAGAGTTAATACCGCATTTTCATCCAGTTCTAAACTATATTTAATGTTCTAAACTTCTAATTAATTGAAAAATAAGTTTCAAATCGATCAGAACATTTGTACTGAACAAACAAAAAAAAACTTACATAGACAAGAGAACGAATTAATAAAAACACATTAATAAATTAATAAAAAAACACAAACACTACTACGATTTATCATGGCATCATTTATAGATAATTCAAGTTTTGATTATTCAAAATCGATTGCGAAATTTGTACCGAATCGACAAATAAATAGACAGACAAGAGAACGAATGAATGAAAACATGTTAAAATGGCCCAATATAGGGAGACATTTAAGTTTTCTCAGATAATTTTAAAAGGAGACAAGGAGAAAAATCGGAAATAGCATTACAAAATTTTAATCAGCACTTTATTTTGATTTAAAAAATTATTGTATAGCTTATCAATAATATGTCATGATTCAACTAATGAATCTGCTATTGATTGATAATGTGGTGAATAGCTTATAAGCCAGTTAACAGCTACGCTACCCGAGCAATTACTTTTGTATCGTGGTCATGTTACTGGCCTGCGAACCACAAGGTCCCAGGTTCTATCCTCGCTCATACAAATCCTCAACGAAACTATCCTTACTATATATCTGTACATCTTATCCTGGTGTGATAAAAAAAACCATACGACCATAATTTAACTTTCTCAACCTTTTATTAGCCGTTTTTGTTAGATAGAAGCCTTTATATTAAAGCTCTCCGTGAGGTGATACATTGCATGTGAGATGAATTTAACACAACAAAGGTCAGGGAATAACATTTTTTAGTTCTATTGTGGTGGCATGAAGATCATTACGATCCATGCAGTGGAAGCAAGAGGACCCATGTTTTCGGGAACATTTCTTTAATGATCACATTTCACGCAAAACAAATATAAAAAATACAAGACATTAACGCTGAACAGAACAGCATCTTATTTCATTATTTGCAATCGCAATGTCCTATGGGATGCGTACCTAATCAGGCATCGCCATCTATTATCCAAAAGAGAAGAAAGATAGTGTAATGCAACTGCGACACTATATGATTTTATCAATACAAAAAAAAAAAAAAAACATGCAAAACATAATAATAAAACCAGTGAATTGCTAATATGTTGTTGTAAATGGTCGGAAAAATAAGAAATGATGTTTTGGAGATATTAAATGTTTCCAAAGAAAATTGTCGCTTTTTAAAAAGGATTGTCCTCTAAGACCTTGACCCCTCTTCCTCGAGACATACTCAAGAATGAGAAGTAATCATATAAATTAATAGATTCTCAGTTGTCCAAATGGTTTTGACTGACTACTGAAAGCAGATGGTATTGACAGATTAGAAATCCTTACAGTCAATGAAGGAATGAACCTATTGGTGAGAGTTGCGCGTGTATAACGATTGCAATAGATATATTATGCATGTTTCATGTTATTCATAATAGTATTTGCAGTTGTCTTCTCATTCAGATTCATCGAATGCTCTCTTATCTGGGCAGAATTTTCTTTAAAAAAACAATCGAAAGCCCTGCGACTTAGTAGGAAGCATATTTGAATAATATATTGTCAATATATAATTATATATATGTCATTATATAATTCTTAAAAATATAGATAACAGTAGAACTCAAAAAATCCAGATTGATTTGGCACCAGACGCGATTCAAATAATTGAATATTTAGATAAATGATGATTTCTTTTATTTTTTACAAAAATATAAAAGAAATTTGTTTATAACGCAATTAATAATGTTTTCGAAAATAATATTATTTTCAATTTATATATTTCCATGCAATATTAAAATATCACGTATCAATCAAAGTCAGAAATTTTATTGTCTTTTCTCGATTTTAACTGGGAAAATCGGGTTTATAAATTACTTTTTTTTCAAAGCGTTCTAAATAGTATATTATCTAGCTAAACGGAACTCGTATTGATGGATTTCTATTGTAGTTATAATTTATAAAAAATCTGATGATCTACCTGTCTTTTTTAGGTGCCCTTGAAGTTTCTATCCGGTCAAGCAGGCCTCCTGCAACCGAAAGATATCTATATCTCTATGATACCGAGAGATGACAACCCTATAAAAAAATAAATTGAAGCAAAAGGATGACGATCACATTACCAAAATCCAAAATGGTTTGCGTGATAAAAAGAAACTGGACGAAATGAAAACGAAAATTAAGAAGAAAATCTATATTTTAAGTAAAATAAACAGAAAGAAAGGGCACATTTCTAAACAAACAAATACTTAACTATTCCCTATTAAAAATGCATATTCGATTTTATCACATCATGTATTTTGAACTGTCAATTTTGAACTTCAGATATGCCTGTATGTTTTAAAGTTTCATAAGAGTGTGTTAATATGTATCTTGTTACATTTTTATGTTTCATAATGCCCATTTCCATGAATTCAAAGTTTGAAACGCAAAGCTGAAGAAATAAAATATTTTCTTTATAAAACAATGTCAACAATTTATTATTATGCATTTTTAATATTTATTATTATTACATCTTGAGTCATCAACATATTTACTACGAAATTTCAAAATATAATTGCTTTAGAAATGTCGCAGTGAATATTAAATGAGTTGAGATAAATTATCTTTTTTGGATATCATCTATCTATATCTATACTTATAATAAAGCTCAATGTGTGTGTGTGTGTGTGTGTGTGTGTGTGTGTTGGCGCTCCACAGGCCAGACCGTTTGACATACAGCTACCAAATTTGGTACATGTATACCTTGGAGGTTGGGAATGTGCACCTAAGGTCCCTTTTTTGAAATTTTAATTAGAATTTTAATTATTAATTAAAAACTAACTTTCCCGCCAAAAAAATCTTCCATTTTCCCCACCGCCACCTTTTCCGCCAAAAAAATCTTCCATTATCCCCAGCGCCAAACGAGAAAGGCTTCAGTTTTTTTTTCTCCCAACAGTAATGAGGCTAGGGTTAAAATTTTTCGGCGGATTATTTCAATCGGTTCTGTTTATTTTCTTAATGTTTGATGCATTTAAAATTAAACATTGTTAATGAATCAATCTTTCAGATTCATTCTGAAGTACTTTTGAATTAAAATAAAACAGAATAAAGGAAATTAAAAATTTCTAATCCGCATAGCGTTACCCCAACTGGCGTAGAAAAAATCACGTATTTGCGTTACTTAACCGGCGAAGAAAATTCACGCATGCGCATTCTGTTCTGATTGTTGCCATGACAACGTTATCAATGGATGATTTAAATTATTTTTGGGTTAGTTGCATGCTTTTGTAAGTAAATTGTATTTATGTTAGTTATATATTTTTTGTATATGCTTATAGTTTTAAGTACATCGTTTTTTAAGTAGTTTTTTTAAAACCTGTTTTCAACCGTTTATTTTAAACGATTCGTTTTATTTTCTTAGTGTTTGATGCATTTAAATTTAAACATTGTTAATGAATCGATCTGCTCATAATGAATCTAAGAAAATTTTGTTGACCAACTCTTGAGATATTACATAAATTAAAAAAGATATTCTTTAGTGTCCATAAAGTTTAAACGCTGAGTGACTCTATTTTCAGTAATCAGATTATAAAAAAATGCTTTGTTTCAGTAAAAAATATTATTATATTAATTGAAGATAAATTCTTTCCACTTTAATTTAAAGCATAAATTCTACGGGTGCTAACAGAAAATGAGAGAGATACATATTACGTTATGACTGAAGGCCTTTATAATATTATGAATGAATTATATGATAATCAAAATTTGAAGTTTTAAAATATTTTGATGAAGAAGCTATTAAAGTAGAAATTGCATAAAATATTTAATTATTAAAATTTTAACGAACATTAAGATTTGCGAACCGGCTGGTCGCCAAAGGCGGCTAGTATATATATAAAGAAAGGCAGCTAACTGTTACTCTCTCTTTATTAAAATTTTTAAAGCAGTTTGTTTTTTTATATTTTTAGTTTGGTTGAATAAGAAAAAATAAAAATAGACGGATAAAGAAAATATCATATAAATAATAAATAATGTAAGAATATAGATGGTATTTATTCAGTATGTTTACAAAAAATGGCAAATAAAACCTTATCTTACCTGCTTTAATCTTTGAAAATCGATAGTTACAATATCTCAAATAATAAATTAGAGCAAATGTTTTATCAAAGAGCAAATGTGTTATCAAAGAGCAAATAAATACATTATCAAAAATCAAATGCGTTATTTATTGTGACAGCTTATAACTCTTTTAGTTGAGAAACTAAATCTAAAAGGCTATACGAGGTATAAGGAAATATCAATTGCAAATATGTAGAGCAAAATCAATTTAATAAGAAAAACATCTGAGTTCAAGAAAGGGCTCGATTTTCTTTTGTTTGTGAATGTTTACCAGTACTGTTATGTCACAAAATGAAGTTAAAATAGGCATATGATTGTCACAGACAAGTAAATGGTAACTTGGCCCTTTTCTGCCCAGTTAGCTATAATATATATTTGGACACTATATTTCAGAATCCAAACAATTTGCACTGAAGCAACAATATAACATCCAAAAGAACGGGTAATAGACTCTATAAGAACTCAAAGTATTGGGATTTCTTCAACTAATCCTTCTGAAACATAGGTCCGATCAAGTTATGCATTAAAATGCCACACAAACATTAGTGGCCCTGATGAAGTAACAGAAGACCACGAGCATTAGGGTAGTCATAACTGACCTGGGTGATATTCTTGGAGGAATGGAATGGAGTGAGTGATAAGGAGAATAAACAGGGAATCATTTCACTATAATATATATATATATATATATATATATATATATATATATATATATATATATATATATATATATATATATATATATATATATATATATATATATATATATATTGCATTTAAAATACACATTTATTTTATACTAGCCGTCTTTGACGACCAGTTGGTTTGCTCGGATTAATGGTTGCTGAAATTTTCATTTGTTTCTTCTGAAAGCTGTTCTTAAATTTCAATTTTGATATATATATATGATCATTATTTCAAAAATGTTTGCATAGTTCTGTTTATTGTGCTTTGCATTTTCCTAATTTTCTGTCTGCATCTTTATACATCCAATTATATTACAGGAAAAAGCAGAAATGTTTTTAACTGGAGGTACATTCAGATTTATCTACCATTCCCTGATTCTGAGCCTAAGCCTTAATTTTATGTGCAAGAAAATATCAAAAAAAAGTTAATAAAAGCATGCTTTATATTGAAACCTACGCAACATGGAAAAATAAACTGAATCTCTATATCTTAATCACAACAGTGGAAAGAAAAAGACAGGATGATCTATTAGTAGTAACAATGCGAACAATTTGAACGAACGAAAAATGCTCGTAAACTCTTTAAAAAATTAATTAAAAATAGGAACAAATTATGTGGTAAAAATTTGGTATAATTGAAAAAATTTCTTTTAATTCTGAAATGCTATAAAAAATAAATTAAAATTAAAAAAATAGCTCTATGGGGCAAATTCCTACTCTTTAAAAGATGCATATTCCACGTTTGATAGTTCTAGGTCAAGCTGTTTAATCTGAAGAGCGCCAACACACACATTCATCATTATTATAAGTAAAGACGGATATTAAAATCATGAAATAATGGAAAGTCAAAAATAAATAAAAACATATTTTACAATAATTGAAAACATAATTATAAAACATATTTACAATAATTATAAAACATATTTTACAATATTGACCAAATGTTAAGGAAATGTTTATAGCAAATTCAAAAGATGAATATAACAAAAATGTTAATGTATAATTTTTTAAAATTTATTTTTATTTTAAACTAGCCGCCTTTGGCGACCAGCCCGTTCGCCAGTATTACCGCTCGCTACAATTTTCAATTAAATATTTTAAGTAACTTGTCTCTTAATAGCTTCTCAAACAAAACATTTTTAATCTTCAAATTTTGATAGTCATACCAAACTTATACTGTTGTTTAGATCGTTTCGTTCAATTTACTATATATATTTTGCTAATTTGTTGTCATTTCCGGTAAAACTTCAACTTTAATTTAAAGTGGAAATGATGAAATTGCAATTAATATAAAGATATTTTTTAATAAAACCAAGCGCTTTATTTTATTTATCATCTTTATTGTTATTTATTTATTATTATTATTATTGAATATGAGTATTGCAAACAGAATCGCTCGATATTTAAGTCTTATGTGAACTACAAAATATTTTTCATAATTTATGTAATATCTCAAACAATAATTCAACAAAAATTTCTCAGATCCAGCATAAAATTCAGTTTTTAGTTTTGCTTTTAAAAGAATTGAAATGAAATCAATAAAAATATTTTGTTCCGGCCTATAAATATATATCAAAAATTATGAAGTCTGAATTTAATGCAGTAAGGTATCAGATTCTGAGAAATATTCTGGACACACCAAATTTTAAATAAATGAATGAATATTTCGATTTTCCACGATCAACTAAGACGTATTTATGAAGTTTTGAATGTTAAAAATTTAGAAAACTCAACATTTTCATAATCTTAGGCCAATTAATCTTCAGAAACCTGCGCGCTGATTGGCGTATTTTCTTTGAAACGATCGATGGAAAATCTAAAATTATCCTTTTTTTTATTGAATAGTGATATTCAAATTTTCATAAATCAGTCAGTTTAAGTGATTAATTTAGTTGATTGGAAATTAAGTCTTTTTATTTAAAATATTAGTGTTTCAAGAACATTTTGTTATTCGTGATTTCTACAGCAGAAGCTTTATGTAAAATCAAAAATTCGTTATTTATTAGAGCATTTATTGAATCAAGTTACATAAAATATAATCATTTTCCATTTAGACCATTTTAGCCGATCTGTGTCTTACTAAAGGTTTACAAATTAGCTGTGTGGCCCTGATTTGAATGGATATCCTGTTCATATTAAACAAAATTTGTCTTAAAATAAAACTGATTTATTGGATTAATAATATAGAGAGTGTAAAAGATCATAAAATAATTTTTCTTGAATTTATTTTTTAGAAAAAATAATATTTCATATTTGTTTCATTTCCTAGAGACACGTGCCGAAAATTATATTTTTGCAGATTTCATTTCCCAAAAGATTTAATTTATTTTTAATTGGAGCTTTAATCAATGTGATGGCAACACTTTGAAAAAGCTAATTTTTTCCCATGAATGCAAAACGTGCTCGTGCAGCTGAAATTTTATTTTTATTTTGTACGAAAAAAATTGTTGAAAAATACAGTTAAAATATTTATTTAAAAATTCATTAAAAATAGAAATTTAATTTTAAGGTTAAAACATTGGTATCATTTAAAAGATACATTTTTGATCTTTAACTTCATGTAAAAATCTTTTTTGTGCGGTAATATTTTCGGAAGTTATAGCAGAAACACGCCAAAATTTCGCTTAATTTTTAAATAAATAAATTTCGAATTAAAAATTCGAAAAAATAACCCCCAGGTGCACATGCCGGGCCTCCAAGGTACACACGTGCTAATTTAGTAGCTGTAGGTTGAATGGTCTGTCCTGTAGAGCGCCAACACACACACACACACACACACATTGAGCTTTATTATAAGTATAGATTATACTAAAATTAAATGATTCCAAGTCAAATCACACCTTAGGGAAGCACAGCATGGCTCTGGCAAATTGGTGGCTATCCAATTAAATTTAAATAGACTGATACACTAGTGCATATGATGAGAGGTAAGAAGAGCTGGTTGTGTAAAACAAAAAGGATATAAAAAAAGCATAATAAGCAAGTCTTGACTTTGGCCCATTTCTTACTTTTTTACCAAATGTTGTAGATGAGTCGCAAATTATGAAGCTGCAAATTACAATCAGATCGTGGGTTCTTGCAACTAACAATAAACTACATGCTATTAAACCTCATACGCAACTGTGGTCTACATTACCGAATTGAAAAGAAGACACAGTGTTAACTAGTTTACGCATTGGGCATACTAGATTCACCCATCTCCACTTGTTGCTAGGGGTCAACACCTCTAATGTTCTCAATGTGACTGTCAAATGTCTGTCCAACATATAACATCAGAATGCCCAAATTTCAATGCTCAGCCTTTGCTATTTTTCAAAATGCGAAAAATTCATTACTTGGCAAGACACCACATGCTAAAATTTTTGCATTTTTGAAGTTTATAAAATTTTAAGCACTCATATAAAAATGATTTCAAGTACTTTCGTACATTATCCGTTTTTAATTATTGTACATTGATATGATTTTAACCTCGGTTTGGCGCAGCATAGTCAAAGCCATGGCTCTTGCGGCAGAAAAATCAAAACAAACGCAATCATATCTGTCAAACTTTCATCCATGGCCGTCTCTTAACTTATAAAAATAAACTATCTGTTATCACAGATTTCTTACGTCATGTCTGCCATCACATCAGAGCCATACAATGATGTAGAAATTATCATGAGAGTTCAGAATCAAAACAAGAAACACGTTTAAATGTTTTTATCTTGAAAGTTTTTATCATTTCCCATCACCGCTTTCCAGAGGTTGTTTACTTTTCTTAATTTGAAATAACAGTTCTATTTTCAAAAGTAAGGATAAGACAAAACACATAACATTACTTTTAAAAGTTATCATACATTTTTGTTAATTAATGCTAATTTGTTATTTAATAAGTAAACAAAGATATGTATATCCACTAGTAGTGCCGGAATGGAATTACTAATGGATAGCAGCACCAGAATAAGGCGTTTTGCCACATTCTGTCTCTTTAACACCCCTAACCACAACAAGCATCTTCCAAAATTAATAACGACTGTCCTATGTTTTACAGACGCCATTATTATTAAAACAAGCTTCTTTAATTTTGTTGTTGTTGCTGCTTATCCCCCTCAGATTGAACACCAATTCAACCAAGTCCAAGACGTAGGAGAAAGAAGGGTGCTGTAGCTTCTCAGGGTAAAGACCCCTAAGCATCCGAGGGCAGAAGTCTAACTTTAGCTCATATGAAGATGACACTCACACATCCACTTGCACAACTCCTTATTACAGGAGGGCTCATCCACACACCTTAAAGATAGAACACAGGAGGAAAAACAACCATGCCCGAACCAGGACTCGAATCCGGGAGGTCCAAATCACGGGGAAGACACGCTACCCCCAGAACAGGTGCCGGCTCTCTAATTTCTAATATAAATAAGGAAGATTCGCGGAATCTTTGAATTTTTATATCTGTTATTTTTATTTCTGTTTCCAAGATATTATCTCCTTTTCTACGCATTTTGTGACATAATAATATTAGAGACTATGAACACAATCTAGACTGTTCTTTTTAAGTATTCAAGTTTAGTCATCCTATCGTACTAAATCAGGGATGTTCAGTTTTGCAATTGGTTTTAGGCCCGTATTTCACTTGATTTTCAAAATTTGTACGGTGATTTCTTTGAGCGCTATTTTATACAAGAAGTCTCATAGAATAATGCATGGTCATTTGACTATACTTGGACATCTTTTATATGAGATATGTGAAGATTGAACAAGAATATTATATAGAGATATGAACAAGAATATGAGATATGAACAAGAGTATTGTGTTCAGAAATAGAAGGGATAAGTAAGGACTTTATTGAAGGAAGCATAGCATCCTTCTTCTAAAAATAAATTTCAAAAAATATTTCTAAAAATAAAATGCCTTCAATAACTGTAAAGTTTTTACCTTTTAACTCGTAGTATAGTTAAAATGAATATTAAATGAGTTGATTTGCATGAGATTCAGAATACCCTTGCCGAACAACTTTCGTTGTTTTTAACAAAATGCAATATATTGAGTTTTTGATCATGTGATATAGCAAATACATGCCAATTTAATTCTGGGATCTTTTGTACAAATTAGACGGAGAGAAGGACATGGTATCCTGCGCAGAGTCCAATAACAATTCATATTTCCTCGTTAGATATAATGCACTGTTGTTTCAAACATGTGAATCACTTACAATGTAACAACAAGCGATTAAAATTGTTACCAAAAGAATGAATAATCGATATTAAACTACATAATTTCGTTTAACAGCTAGGAAAACATTACACTTCCACTTATTTGATTGAAAGTTTCTTAATAAATTATAAATTGATTCAAATATGTTACAAAATAATTATTATTTTAATTTATTGCAAGCACATTCTAGCTATATAAAAATCAGAATAAATTTTTATTCAAATCGATTCATTAGCTCATAATTTGTTTATCTTAATCAATTTCCCATCTTATTTTCACATCAAAAACCGTAATTATTTATTCACGGCTTGATTAATAGAAGTTCAATAATATTAGAAATATTATAATGAAAATGTAAACTTGAGGGGGAAAAAAGGCAAAATACTAGTCAAAATTCTGCAATTTTTTAAAATAACGAGACGGCAGAAATTTCTGAAAATCACACACACATAATGAAATATAATTTCACTTTCCTATTTAAAATGAATTTACTTTGTTTCATTATGATTAATTTATCTTTCATGTTTAAATATACGAGTATCAAAATCTTTACTAATAATAAAAAAAAATGTAGGTTTTAATTTGCGTGTGTGCGACTGTTAGCAATATACTATCCAGACCGTATGACTTTAAATACGTAATTTGGAACAATAAATTTTAAAAATGAGAACGTGTATAAAAAAATAGGAAAATCAAATTCGTATTTAGGTGCAATGTTAAACCGTTTTGAGAGATTTGGATCAAAATTTGAAGAGGAAGGCTGCAAAGATAGCATGTAAATTTTATCTATATAAAATAGTGCGTTTTACGATTCTCGTATCTATTCGTTTTCTTCTGTTCACAGCAAAATTAAATTTTTTTTAAAAAAATATTCTCTTCTAAAATTTTGGATTATTTCCAAGTAAGATTACCATTTTAAAGTTCATTTTTATTTTCTTATGTCTAATACAATATTAATGCTTCTTTAAGACACGCAACAACCTTTGGAGTTTTTTAAAAATTGTATAACATGTTAATGAAGCAACCATATTTTTAATTACAGTAAACGATGAGAATTCCAGTAAAATTTCAATTCACTTTTTTAAATTTTAAAAAAATTGCAATTAAATTTTAATGAAAATTTGCCTTTACGTCAAACACCCAATAACAAAATCTAATGTATTTCCTTAATTGAAAAACAAACATAATTTATATATTTACCTATGTAATCAATTAAAAAAATTCCAAAAACTTTAGAAATTTTGGAAAAAATCTAAATAAGAAAACTTGGAAAATTTTATATAAAAGAATTATCTGAATTTCGCTCTGAAAAATCCGTAAAATAAATAAATATGACCCGGAAAATAAAAATTTATTTCGTAACATAGCTAGAAATAAATAAATTGCTTTCGCAAAATTTCATTTAAATTTCTTCAAAAAATTTTCTAAAACAGCAAAAAAAAAAAAAAATGTTTTTTTAGAAATGATATAAAATGTTAATACATCACAAAAAATTTTCGTATTTAATTTATAATCTTAAAGATGGTTAGATTTTTTTTATTAAAGGCTTCTTTGTTTGCTTTTAAACTAATTTTATTATTTTTTTAGCCGTTTCCTTTATTTTTGAATAATGTGTAGTAGGCAATGGCTAACGTCATTATATCTGAAATTCGCATAAATTTGCATGCAGGTTTCAAGCATCATTTAATCAAAAATAATATTTATAAATATTTAGGAATGATTAAACGATCTAAATATTCTAAACTAAGTACTATGTATGCAATATATATATATCACTAAATTTGTTTCTCTTCTGTTTGACAAAATCTTCTTTCAGTGTATTAGATGTCAGTACTTTCGTTGTTATTCAATTAGATCAAGCATTACTGAGCAGAATTTTACTACGAAGGGCTTCATAAATTTGTTTTATTGCTTTTACAGCCGAATCTGCGAATTCAATTATTATTATCATTGAAAACTATTTTTCATTATATTATACTGTTTGCGCAGCTGTTTTGCCGTAATGTATGGGAATTTGATTGCAATAGCAACAAAAAAAAGTAATTACTGCTGCTGATTGCATGTTTTTTAGATTTCGAACACATTTATTACGGATAATAATTGCATAATAATTTTGTCTATAATTTTATCGTAGATTTTACCTTTTTCTCTAAATATTCTTATTTAATTTTATTAGAAATGAGTCCTACACTTTCCTTTTTGCATATGTCCTATTATAAATTCTCATTTTGCAGCTATGGATTTCCCTCAACTAACCTTCACTTGAAAGCCTTAGAAACGCCATCTTCACAATATGTATTACTTTAACAGAACAGAACGCCGTCTCATACCTGCAGTTATAAAAATCAGATGGAAAATAATTTGTTTAATGGGAACGAAGAGAAACTCTGTTTGATTGAAATTTATGAATGTAATACATTACAGTTCTCACTATGCCATTGATCTTTCAATGTCCCAACAATTTTCATGTTTCCCGATGGCTATTTGTAATTTGAAAACAAAGGGTTGCTTGTAATATTCAGTTCAAATAATTTGCAGCACTTCAACACAGATTTTAAATTTAAAATTCTGTAAGTGTCAGTGGAGAAAAACAGACACGCAGCTATTTATTGGCATATTACATCTCTGTTCTGAATTGAATAATGAACAAAAATAACTCCGGCGCAACGAATAAAAATATGCACAAATAAAATAATAAAAAATTTGTGAAGGAAACGTAAATCTGCATTTTTGAACTCCATATTGCTAGAATAATGAAGAAAAATTTGTTCAAATGAATTATTTGTAATTTTAAATCGCCACTTTCGGTTTATTATTTTATAACTTTGTTTCTAGCAATCGTAAAAACAATTACTTGTAATTTATAACTTTGCTTCTAGCAATCATAAAAGAAGAGCATTTTTGAAAACCTAATGTATGGCCCGCAAAAACAATAAAGAAAAAAATTTGAATCACTTCGATGATGCATCTATGAGTCATAAGGTTCTCATATGAAATAAAAATTGGTAACGCAACGAATAAAAATATGCACAAATAAAATAATAAAAAATTTGTGAAGGAAACGTAAATCTGTATTTTTGAACTCCATATTGCTAGAATAATGAAGAAAAATTTGTTCAAATGAATTATTTGTAATTTTAAATCTCCACTTTCGGTTTATTATTTATAACTTTGTTTCTAGCAATCGTAAAAACAACGACTTGTTATTTATAACTGCTTCCAGAAATCATAAAAGAAGAGCATTTTTGAAAACCTAAATGTATGGCCTGCAAAAACAATAAAGAAAATTTTTTGATATTTCAGCAAAACAAAAGTTTTAGGGTCGTCAGATACTCGCAAAATATTTTACAACTTTAAACTGTAATAACATTCTTAAAACACAAATGCCAATTAAATTGCATACAAACCAAAAATATTGTTTTAAACTCACACAAAAATCGAATTCTAATACTACAATGTGGCGAAATAAATGTTTAAATCAGTTAAGTAAGGACTCATTGAAAGTTATATTTTACGATCACTCAGAAAAGGAGTGTAGTAGATGATGAATCACTTCGATGATGCATCTATGAGTCATAAGTTTCTCATATGAAATAAATTTTGGTAAAATCGGTTCAATGGCTGGTGTAATGGAAATGCTTTTTGGTTTTGCAAATTATTTTAAATATATAAATGCTTCAAATAACATTTTCAAAATTGTCATTCCATCAGAATATTTGATAGGGAAAAAAAAAAAACGTACTGTTTCGATAAATATGTTTGAAAGCAAATGCGATAGCGAATATCTAGTATGTAGAGATAAAAACAATGTGACTGATAACATTCTGCTTTTTAAATTCTTTATTTCATTTGAATAATATCTATTTGACAATGCGTTTCTAATCTTCAACTAAAATATGCCGGTAAACTAAACGGTTTTATCTTATTTATAAAACTATTCACGTTTTAGTTTCAAGGGCATACAGTAACAAAAGAAAATGGAACTGAATCATAAATAAAAAAAGACTATCATTTTTTTTTAAATTTTAGATTATTAGAATATAATGGTGCTGCTTCATACATTATAGGGCTTTCAACAAATAATATTTCTGTTTTGCTTTGAAAATGTTTTAATTTTATAAAATATCATCAATAAATATTCTTTCATAATATATCCATCCTAGTTGCCTTTGGAGACCAACTGGTTTGTTGGGTGTATTCCTTATATATAATTTCAGTTAAATCATTTAAATATATTAACTTACTGTTCGTGATCATTTCGAATTGCCAGATGTTAAAGCCATCTTATTTTAATTGTCTTTCATATGCGTTGTTCATTCTGTAGATGAACCTTTCAAATGGGGATCAGTTTCATGATATCAAAGGGCAATTAAATTCCTAATTGTGCAGTTCATCTATTTTTCTAAATTTCATAGCGTTTTAACTCTATTTTTTTATTCTTATGAATCATATATATGTAGGGTCGTGTTCTCAATCGAAAGAAGACTACACGTTTTCCTTGTCCATATTTTAATAGACGAACACAGGACAACGCGAACATTAAGCAAAAGAACAAAAGTATAGGGTTGATTGCAGTTTAGGCGGATATAGAATGGCTGTGTTATCCTTCACCTTCGACGCTCACATTCTCCCTCTCCAAGCGTCTCCTTTTTGCCGTTTGCCTCGCTTCTCTGTCTAATCGGAACACTATTGCCATCTGCCGGCAAGGAAGGGGGAGTAGCATAGGGGCTCATACTACATATGTTTAAATTGATTCCTTCTTCTTTTGCTTTCAATAATGAAAAAAATTAAAAAATTAAATATTTGATGAAAGAATGAAAACAGTTTGAGTTTTTAGCTAGTAATGCAATTATTGCCTGGGAATTAAGCAAAAATTATTCTTTAAAAAATTGTTAAAATTCGGAAACACTTTGCACAGTTATTAAATTAGCATTATCAAAAAGACAAATTTTGAAATGGTGTAAAATTTATTTTTGTACAATAATATTTTTGGAAGTTATTGAGAAAAATTTTAAAACTTTGCCTAATTTTCAATTAATTAGAATTTTAGAAAAACCGCTTCGAGATGCACATTCCCACCTTACAATATATATATATATGCCATGTTTGGTAGTTTGTTAAGTGCTGACACACACACACACACATATACACACACAACACACACACATAATTCATCTTTATTATTAATAAAAATAGATAAAAATTGACGAAAATTAGAATTTTGAAATAATCCAAAATTCATAGACAGGTTGTTTATAATTATTCCCTCAACCATGCTATTTTCAAAGAAAAGTTTCTTTTCAATTTAGAAGCTGAAATTAAATCATTCAAAGACACTATATTTCGATATAGAAATTACTCATAATTCATAAAGACCTTAAATATTCTATGAATTTTTAACAGAATCAGTGAAACGTCAAATTCCCGAAATAAATGAAAGGCGCCAGCTAAAGAGATTATTAAAATATGAAAGGTTAAAGCAGAGATGACTATAGCTATAACCATGTATCTGAAAAACGTACAACTTTATGGCCTGCTTAATACAGATAGGAAAGAAATTTTGGAAATAGAACAAAAAATGTTCCCAGTATGACCAATAGAAATCTCACTGACGTCTAACTCCATTCAACTATACAAATTATTTTCATATCTGATGAAGTAGATGTTATAAAACTCACAAGCATTCACTTTGCTGTTGTCAGCTTAAGTTTCTGTCAACAAACAATATTCATTCTTTGTCAGAAAATATTTATCAGCATTTCGGTGTATTTCTTTCTGTTTCGCGTTTTTTAAATGTATCATACAATGATTGTCATTTTGTACTAATTATATTAATTAATTATTTTTAATTATGTTTTATATTTATAATTTTTTAAACTAATAGAATAAAGCAAAAAAAAAAAAATACTTGTCTCATTAATAAGATGACAAATTTAAACAATTAGCGTTTAAATTTTTTTCCCTTAAAAATATGATGAATGATTTTGGAGAATTTTAACTCAAATTACTTGTCAATAAGACATTTTCACAGGAAAGAAATTTTTTAATCTAAAAAGTTTTTGAAACTTTCATTAAATTTAAATTTTTGAATATGATTTTAAACTAGTTAAAATAGCAAAAGGGGTGCTTAAATTTTATCCCTTCATGTTTTGTAGCTAAGAACGGATCCTTGCATTACCGTAAAAAGGGAAATCTATTTCGAAAAATTTTAATTTATTTTTGTTTGAAACAATGGATTACGTTTTGAAAAAATAAATTGTGCAAACAATTTCTTTGCAAACGGAACAATTTGTCTGAAATAATGAATTATATACATATAAAAAAAGGCATGTAACAAGCAAATGGCTCACATAACATAAAAATACCATAAAATGCATTATTTGCCAACCTAATTTTCAAAAATTTTAAGAGGGGGGGGGGATTCTAGCCTTTTCCCATCGACTGGGAGTATTACTTACCCCACCCCCAAGGGATTTATCCTCCTTCAAGTCTGTGGTGGAGTCCGCAAACTTCTAAACATTAGGAATTTCTGATTTAAAAGTTAACATAATTTAATTTATACATTTAAGAAATTTTCACGAATGTTATCTTTTTATTTAGTAGCATTCATTTAAAAATCTTATTTTTTTAAAATTAAATGGCTTCGTGCTTCATAGTGAGTATACAAAGTTAAGCTCTTTTTTTGCTTTAAATAAAACGTTTAATCTAAATTTTTTCAATTTTGTGATTGCAAAATAAAATATTTATATTTATGAATTTTAAATGTAAAAAATATTCGAATTTGAGATTTTAACGAATTTGCACGTTTCAGTATATATATATATATATATATATATATATATATATATATATATATATATATATATATATATATATATATATATATATATATATATATATATATATATATATATATATATATATATATATATATATATATATATATATATATATATATGTATGTATATGTATATATATATATATATATATATATATTGTCTGTCTGTTTGGGAGCACGATAACTCAGAAACGCTTTGAGTTGGAAGAATGAAATTTGGATTTTTGTGATGTTTACCTATCGAATTTGAAACCAAATCCATTCATGGGGTTGACCATTAATTGGTCAGTACTTTCATAAGCATGAAACACAGACCATGCATACGCAATAACTCTAAAATAAGCTTGTAAATGCAACAACTTAAATATCTGTAATTTAGTATGAGAATTTGTGACTACAATTGCAGTTCAATGTCAGATGTTTGGTTTTAATCGAGTGGGAAAAGCGCGTTTAAGCAAAAATTCTATTTTCGGATACTATTAACTACTTGTAGGGGATAAATCGCCAAAGATCATATAAATAGATTCAATAAAATTAATTCATGCTGAAGACCAATATTTCATAGCCATTGATCACCGATGCCATTTAAGGCGCACTTTGCCTTACCCACGGTAACAATATTTTACGGGAGTGAGGAAGGGAATGGTTGTTTTATCGGAAGGTATACGAGAAAGTTCTGGGGAGACCATTTCCGCTGATTGTTTTTATTGATTTTACACTAAAGTCTCTTACCGCTTTCTAATTCTTGATTCTGAATATTTGTTTAATTTTTCTGCTAATTTCGCTACTATCTCCAATATTTTAAAAACTTTATTTGCAATATCAATAAAAATTCTTCTATTTCGTATTGTATAAATTACATATAAATAACAGAATGATTTCAAATTTCCAAGATAGCAAGTAGAATTCATTCCGCTTTAAGATAAATATTTATTTTCTAACGCGATTTCTGTTTTAAAAAATATAATCTGAAATTAAAAAAGAAAAGAAGGGAAAAAAAAAACACTTCAAGGTATCTGATTATTGGAAGTTTCAATGTGCGTAGGTAATTCTGGCTATCAGCAGCTTCGAACAATGTAAGTGTGTAAAATATGCAACAGTATCACACGTTCTTGGGTATCAGTAGGAATTGGCATATTTTAGGAATATTACTGAATTTTTCTTCTTTTTAAAAATGGTAAGTTATTTTCTATTGATGCTATTCTTCAATATATACTATGCATACTCACAACTTCTCATATCTCATATTGATTTCGTGTTCTTATAAAAGGAATAGGAAGCTTGAAATTCTCTTCCAATATTTTTGCTGTTGTTGCTTTCTCTTCGTTGTCAATCGAATTGATTCATGAATTTAAAAAGTTGCAATGGATATATATCATTTTATTTTATTTTTAAATATAAGGAGATTTTAAAATAAATATACTTTACAAAAACTGAATGTTTTGCAAAGTCATTTAATTGAATTTAAGTGAAATTATATATTCGTTTCGTTATCCTTGTAATATACTCGTTTAAAACAATTTTTGAAAGTTTCTTTATTTCTCTATGCCCGCCTTTTTTTAGGAAAATATTTTTTTTTCATTTTGCTTTTAAACATTCAATAAATAAGACTGAATTCATTTTCTTCTAAAGAAAAATCACATACGACTCACATACGATATTCATTTACTGATAAAGATATTTAGGCATTCTGTGTCAAATTTTGATAGTAAATTATCTATTTATGTAAAAACAGAATAATTTTATTTCTGTTTAGTTTAATTTTTTTTTTACAAAAGTTCCAATATTTTGTTATCAGATTATCAACTTCCAATTCAATTTTTTTTATAAAATATGATATGATGTAGGGGCAAAGATTTTTAAGCTAAATTTTCAATAAACTAATTCTAAAAAATATTTCTAAATTAATTTGTTTGCAATTTAACATCTCTTAAACCAATGAGTTTTTGTAGACGGTAGTTCCACAGGAAACAACAAAATTACTTACTATTGTTATAGAAAGAATCAGGAAGAAAAGTTTTCTTCTTATCTTAAAATTGTTTATTGCACTGAGAAATAAAACTTATAAGAAGAATATTCGTAATGACCACGAGGAATTTTTGAAATGCACTGTCACCATTTCTTTACTTTTGAAATGCACTGTCAGATGATTTCCAAACATCAGTTAAAATTCTTATATTATGTTCTCATGAGCAGAACTCGAAATTTACAGAATATTAAGCTCTATAGGCTTAATAAATTTGCACAAAATTTTTTTATTTGTATTTAGAGAATTTTATGTCATTTGATTTATTGAAGAAAACTGATGGAGTTATTGAAGAAAATAAAATTCAAAACATGCTTGCTAATAGTAATCGCATGAATATCACAATTGGCTTTATCCTTCAAATATAATACACCGTTTCTTTTATTTTTCCCCGGCCTTTTTTTAATAAAAAAAAGATATGCAAAGAAGTTCAAAACTGTTTCCCGAGAATATACAAAATTTGCATACTATATAAAGGATACTTTAAAAAAGGAGTACTGTCCAGAATTGAGACATTATTTTTTTTTAAATATTACCCTAGATATAAGAAGAATAATGCAAATTATTCCATGAAAGTAATGTTCAGAGTAATATAAAAGGTACTGACGTTTCGAATTCTGGTTGGAATATTAAATATTTGGAATAATAACTGATTTATTGTAAAGATATTTTGCAGACAGAATTAAAATACTTTGAGAAATCCAACAGTAACATAACAAATAAAATAGGTGTAAATATTTTAATATGTACCAAAGAAACAAAAAGACTAAAAAAATATGAAACCTAATACTTCCAAATCATCACGAAAAGCAGTTTTTGTAATTTTCACACCGGAATCTCATACTGAGCATAAGATACTGACGATATCTGAAGCAACAAGTTCCAGTATTCTAACAGCGAAGATTTTATAACATACGGAGAGACCGACATGGTGCTGTGACTCTTCCTTTAGGATCTCAAATATGTTGGCCATACCGTACAAATATATCCTTTTCTACAAAAAAAAAAAAAAGTTGAAGTCTTTGAGCTTTTATGGCCTATAAAAAAAAACCTGCTACAGCTCTCCAACATACTTCACATAATGTTCAAGAACTGATTTAGTACTGCAGTACGGTATAGCAATACGTTATAATGCATTAATTTATGACCTTGCAATATAATAGCACAAAATAGCACCATCTAGCACAAAAATATTAATTTTCCTTATATTGGTGGGATGGTAGAATTTCAAGCTTCTCTCCAGATAAGGACTCATCCAAAATCATTCAGTATAATTCTGTCTTTTCTCAGATGTCTAATTCTGTTTTTTCTCAGAGACTCTCCGCGTTTTTGCGCATGTGACATTTGGCATTGATTTTACCATAACATTGATAAAAATTGATTACCATAAAATTGATTAAAATTATATTGATGAGATGAAAGATGGAGGAAGAGATGATTATATTTTATTTAATAATACAACAAATTCCGATTATCAGCATATTTAAGAGGCATAATAAGAGTCGTTAATGAGCAAAATTGAATAAGATATATGAACCCTAAATTCTGAAGATTCGAATTAAAATAAAAAAACACCATTCAAAATAACAAGCAAAAAAATGATTTTTAAAAGACAAAATGCCTTTAAAAAGACAAAAATGTCCTAACTAAATGAGGAAATGCTCTCATTTTAGTCACTGTGTATCACTCCTTTGAGAGATAAAAATCGCTAAAAACAATAATAATCTTCATTCGTAAAACGGACATTACTAGAACGAGACCAATTTGTAAAGAAACCGTGACACCAATATTGTAGAAACTAGAAATACAAATTTTCATGGTGTTCTTTGCCATCCACATGTCAAGCATTCATTTTCTGTGGGATAATTTGATTCTTACCTGGATTACATAGCGATAATATCTATAGTTCCTCATCGAATGGGGGATCTGCAAATTATCAAACATATTCCTTTTACACAATAATTACCCGTTATGCTAAGAATAGCGCGAAAGAAATGGGATCACAGTGAAGCGGTATTTGAGACGCGTGAGGATAGAACCTGGGACCTTTAGGTTAGCAGTCCAGTAACTTAACAATTATACCAAAACGATCGTTCGAATAGAAGAGTTGTTACTGGCTTATATGCGATTCACCACAACAGAAAGAATTAAATACAACTTATATGGCTGTTAACGTGTTAACCGCTTAAAAACAACCATGTGCAATTGAATTTTAATTTACCATTTTCCAAATATATACAGAGTATTCATAATTACTGTTCACTATTCAGAGTTCTGTGCATTCTTCGTCCAAAAAATTTCAAATTTTGTAGTTAAAGGTTGAAAAAACATGAAACGGAACTACAAACGTTCACTTGTAATTAGATATCCGGGCAGGCAGACATCCTCTGAATGGATTTCATTCGAAGGTTGACTGAAATCTGTAAATGTGGTATATAAAGTCTATATGCTAAATTTCATTCGGTCTAGCTCAAATCTTTTTTGATTTATTGTGTTTATAGAGAGATATGATTTCAAAAGGGTGACCCGAAGAGAGCTTTATCAAGAACTCGAATTTGAAATTTTTGATAATTACAATACTTCCTATTTTTATATATTTCATATCTGAGAAAGTAAAAAAAAAAAATCTATCTTTATGTATACTACGGATTTTCAAGTTTTATGAGCTCTGGTGACATTATTGGCAACTATTTTTTTATACGTATTTCCTATTTATTTATAAAGTCATCCACAGTGTTTCATATCTTCCAGATGTATGGTTATTATTAAAGGCGGCTTTAAAAAGAGAAACTTTAATTTTAAATACCCTGTACCACATCAATTTTTAAAAATAAATATTGACAGTTGATTTTTTGATAGTCATAATACCAAAATGTATTAATATATGTTTAAATTTCAGAAATTCTTTGTGCTATTGGTTTTTATTCCAAGTCTTATTACGGCAACAAACCTATGTCCAGATAATAAAACACCCTGCCCAGAAAGTAAGTTTAACATCTTTAATGCTTTTATAAACCCTTTATCATTTGACGAAATGAGAAATTCAACTTAAATGCACTTTATAACCATTTTCCAACTTTGCTTTTTTATTTATTGTAAAATATACTAAAATTATCTAAAAACTTTATTTGAACCGAAATATTTTACATTGTGGCGGCGGGAAAATTTTCTTGTGATCATCGGGACGACTTCATTTTCATTTCATCGGAAATTCTTTCACGTTCGGCGGGAAACTTTTCTTGTGATGGTCGGGACGACGTCACTTTCGTTTCCTCACAAATTCTTTTCAGTTGGGTGCCAATGTGGCGGTATGTAGATTATTACGATCTATGCAGGAAGCAACAGGACGAATGTTTTTAGGAGCATTTCTTTTAATAATCACATTCACACACTAAACAAACACAAGACAAGACATTCACGAGCGCGGATTCACAGTTCAGCGTCACATCTCATTCTCATTACAATTGCAATGCACTATGTGATGGCCTAATCAGGCATCGTCATCTAGAATCCAAAAGAGAAGATAAGAGTAATGCAACTGCTACAATATTTAATTTTGAATCATAAAGAGCAGTTTCTAACTTTTATTTAAAAGCATCATAAATCCTTATATAATTATATAAAACTAATTCTAATAAATGCTGTTACTACTATATACTAGAAATTATTATTTTACTAATAATAAAACACCTTTAAAAAGAGTAAAAGAAAATGTCATCTTTTAAAGTAACAGAAAAACGAATCAGTGTTCGTTTATATATTAAGTATATTTGCATCGCCAAAGATGAGATCGATGTTCTATAGACTACACTCTTATTATTTATTTAATTCGTAGATCTATTAAAATGCTGATATAAATCATTGAATGCGGTGAAGTTTTATATACTTATCTTATTTATGTTATTTATTTTTGCAACAAATACATAGTTCGTATCTATTTGATCAAACCTTTTTGGTTATCAATTTCAAATGAGTGTAAAAATATTAACAAAACTTTATTGAAAGCAAGTTTGTTTTCGATGCATAGTAAAGATAAATCTTTTCGTGTCTACACTTTACTATTGTGCATTTTATCCGGACATATCAGCTTCTAGCCAACACCAAAGAAATAATAACAGAAATTCTTCAGAGTCTAGAAACAAAATGAAATAAAATCCTTATGGCATTGAATATCACCTGTTTATAAAATGTGTGGTCAAACAACCTTTGAGAATTCTCCAGGCGTGAAAAAAATCATTTCGGTTATGTTTCGATTGTCTTAAATTAAAGATTTTATTTCTAACCTTTTTTCATGCTTATTTCAGCTGTTGATTCCATTCATTTTTCACAGAAAACTAAGTTTCCATTTTTCTTTTCTTAGACAAGCAATGCTGTGAAATTGATGGCATATATTCATGCTGTGATCCTGACGATGACCATGATACACCAGCCACAAGACTTAAAGTATATCCTGGAGATGAAATCATGAGTTCAACCACTTTTGGAAATACATCGTCACTTACCAACGATTCTAAATTGCATTATGATCTGTATGAATGTAATTTTTTTACTTGCTCAGGTACATGCTGCTCTAGGGCCCCTGACGCTTGCTGTCCCGACAAACTTGCCGCATGCTGTGGTGGTAATAAATGCTGCCCTTCTTTAGGCAAGTGCTGTTCTGGTGGTTGCTGTGGAGCTTTAGAAAAGTGCTGTGGAACTGGCTGCTGTAGCTATAACGCTGCTTGCTGTGGTACATGGTGCTGTAAGGCAGGATACAGATGCGGCTCAAGACACTTGTCCTGCCGAAGTAAAGGATTCGCCATATATCCTGGAATAATTGTCTTGCTCTCGATGGCAGCTAGTGTTTTTCTGTTTCATCGTCTTTAAGAAAATTCATTATATTATAATGAACACCCGATCATAAAACATGTTGGATTCTCTGATCAATGGCAATTTTTATTGAAAAAATGAATTTAATACAAAGTAAATTTATATGCAAATAAAAAAAAACAGTGCATGAGTGTATCAGAGTGACAAAGAAATTTTATTTACTTTTATAGACACCAATTTTGTATTAACTGAGTTTTTCAAAGAAGAGCTGAGGTTTCAAACAAGAAATGTAGAGTTGGCAAAATAGATAAAGATGTTGCTTTGAAAAATTTAATTGCTGACTTTGAAATTAATAAATTTTTTGATGCCCCCGATTACTGACACGAAGTGGATGATAAATAAGAATTTTTTAAAAGAAAAACTAAGGCATGTAAAGATCTCTTAACTCGTTTCAAAACATCTGAAGATTTTTATTTTGAAATTAGTCATTGCTGTCTTTGGAATCAATTCTTAGCTTATATTTCAGATATTGTAAAGACGTAAAAGTTAAATCAGACATTTTTTTTTTAATTTTTTTGTACACGTAGTGTACAAATAGAAAATATTGAATTATCAAAAAATTTGACTCCAGAGTTTGACTTATCTCTACGCTTCAGAGCTCACTGATTTAAAAAAGACACATTTTTGCAATTTTGCCAGTCTGTCTGTAAACACAGTAATTCAAAAATACTTTCAGCTAGATGGATAATATTTGATATACGAATATCAAATATGATGATGTCGATCAAATTATCAATCGTGATCCATTCAGAAGAAATCTATCGGTCTAATAGAGTACAAGTGCACTCCATAATTACAAATGTAAAAAAAAACTCGTAAACTAGTATAACTACAAAATTCAAAACATGGTACACATGTTTAGTATTTAAAATATAGATTGTGTCGAATTTTAGACCCAATTTATCAACGAACTGACCATTTGTTGACCTGGGCCTTTCTAATTAAGCATAATAACTCAGCAAGTCAATCACTTAAATTTTTAACTTAAAACCTCTATTTTTATTCCTGAAATTTGAAAACAGATTCATATTGAGATTCCACACAGACATATTTATTTTGCACTCTACTCTAATAAATTAAAAACATCAAGAGAACACATGAATGCATACATTTAATACTAGAATCTTGTTTCTTATTCAATTAAAAATGAAGTGAAACAACGTGGATCTAAAGAAAGTTCATTCACTTCAGTTCGTTTTTAAGGAGATAGCAATTTTGAGTTACATTACAGGGAGCTCCTATTTCGGAAATTTTAATTTGTTTTCAGAGAAATCTTTTGTATATAATTTCATATTTGTAATTATGTCAAGTTATCCAACATTAAAGCCGTGTTAATTTAATTGTCATATTTAATTTCTATTTATTATGTACATGAACTTCTCTAAATAAGACAATCCATTAACATACCAGTAATAAAGACATAAATATATGGTTCATCTATCATCTACATTTCCCAATTTCTTAAATTAATACTTTTCTTGCAAATTACTCTTTTTCTTTAACTTTCCAGAATGTAAGAAAATCATGTAGTTAAATATTCAAACCATTTTCGTTGTGAAAACGAAAATGGTTTGAATTCCAGGGTAAAAATGCAATCTATTGTTGGAAATTGGA
The DNA here is from genome assembly GCF_947563725.1 of Argiope bruennichi. NCBI lineage: Eukaryota > Metazoa > Arthropoda > Arachnida > Araneae > Araneidae > Argiope > Argiope bruennichi. The sequence goes on along the minus strand of NC_079152.1, from coordinate 51,816,782 downwards.
CAAAAAAATACGTTTAAGAACTTACCAAAATTCAGCAAAAATTCTCTTGTTTATTAAATTGATATCATTAAAAAAAGACATATTTATGTATTTTAAAACAGTGTAAAAATTATTTCTTTGTAGTGATATTTTCGGACGATATCGCGGAAAATGACAAAATTCAGCTTAATTATTAATTAATTAAAATTCTAAATAAAATTTCAAAAAAATTCAGTTCGAGGTACGCATTTCCACCCTTCAAAATATATACATATGAAGTTTGATAACTTTTGTAGTTCAAGTTGTTTGGCTTGTAGAACCAGACTCAGCATTTTTCTTTATTAGTAGTAGATATATACTGCTTGAAATTTTTTTAAATTAATATTTTTTATCTTTTTTAAAAAAATAAATAAAATAAAATAAAAGCTTTTTAATAATGCGAATAGGAGACCTTATGTTCTTAAAAAATAAGGGATAAAAAAAGAAAACCTTAAATTCTGGGAAAAAGATTTTTTTAGTTTTATTTTATTGGGAATAAAATAAGTTAGCTATGGGGCTGCAATTATACAATAGGAAATTAAATAAAAAATAACGCACTATGAGATATAGCTGTTCTTTAATCATAAGAGAAAAATTCTAATTCCACACTCTTCCAAAACTAGCCGCTTTTGGTGTCGCTTTGTTAAATGCAAAATAATTGACAAAATGGAAATCTTTTATCTTCTATTAATATTAGAACAAGTCTAGTATACCGGAAATGTTGCAACTATTTTTAATTTTTCACTCACAAACTTGAAATGTTGTTTGTAAGATACTCAATGCTGTAGTATTCAGTATACTAAATAAAAAAGTTGTGTCAGTATTTCATAATTCCGGCAGATGGTCTTAATTACATACATATTAAAAATTCTGAAGTAAAAATTATTTGAAAAGATCCCTGATTTTAGGTGTTAACGATATCGAGACTAGTTTTTTTTAAGTTATATTTTTTCAATTATTTTACAGTATTTCTCAAACATAAATTTCACTTATTATATTTTCAGGACAACAGCAGTCAATCTTATCCAATATAATTGTGATATCTTATTGTTTTCTCTCGTTCTGTGGGAACACATTATCTGATTTTCAAAGAGAAAATTAAATGCATTCTAAATTTATAAAATTTCTTAAAAAAACCTATATAAACGATATGAAATAACTTCAAATCTGATAAGTTTTATATAATAATACACTTATATAAACGAAAATTCAAACTTGAAAATCAGATAAGTTTTGGGACAAATTTAGGGAAAAAAATTTAATTTAAGTTGATTGAAAAATCTTTATAGAAAACAATTTTCAAAATGTACTTCTTACACATCCTCAAAAAAATTTGAATATACTAGGTGTAAATGGGCACTTTATACAGCTAACTTAAGGGAATGAATGCAGGCATCTTGTACCGCCAAGTTAAAGGATTGGCTGCAGAAATCGATTAAAATGATGATATTAATAAATAAATTCGTAAAGATTATTAAATCTAGGTGATTCATGAAATATTAGGTGCCAAAATCGATGCAACGCTATTATGAATAAAAATCAATTATCAAAAACATTCATTTTCAAAAGTTAATAGATTTTTTATATTAAAGTGAAATAAAGCATTAATTTATTGATTAATTTACAAGAAAGTTGAAATGTGAATTAAACTGACTAGCTTATTAAAAAAATATGCAGCGTCAATATGTACACTGCCAAGGCCGTAAATGCTTGAATCCGTCACTTTACAGACTTTAATGACCAACCACCTCGAATCGCCATGGATAATTTCGTTAGTATTTGATTCCTTCCTTCCTTTCGTTACTTTGGGTCCCTTATTATTATTCTGAAATTGAAGGTTAAGAGTTATCTCCATTTAATGTTTTTTGCTCATTATTTTCACAACACATTCAAAAAGAAAAAAAGAAAAAATGGAATATAATGCTTTAAGCATTCTGTCCTTGAGCTTTCCCTTCGCCTCTATCTTTTTTCCCATCAGTCACGTGGGCGGACTGAAATTGTGTCTTCGATTGGCTAATACCGCTTACTGAACCCTTCATCATTTGCGTGTTGAACAGTTCCAGAGAAGACAAAAATGTTTGGAATAGAACTTGTGTTTGGTTCTTTGCCAGTCAATGTTCTCATTGGACTCGCTACAATTGTTTTATTGTATTGGTAAGATTTTTATCTTATCAGTACGATTCTTATAAATTCCGTTTATTCTATTTCATTTAATAGTAGATAATAATGAATTTCTCGACGGCTGAAATAGTCTCCGGTATTATCTTTAACGACTTCTGATATTTCTTATTAATCTGTTGTGCACTTTCGTTTAATATCTAAAACGGACAAAATATACTAGCAAAATATATTTTGCTTTTGAATGCAGAGTATGGAAATTATAATACAAATTTTTATAATAAAAAAAAAACAAATTTTATAGCATTTTTTGTGTTAAGTGAACATTTTTATAGCCTAAACCTTTCTACTGCTCCTTTGCATGTAATTAAATAAATATATATATATATTTAGAAAATGTATTTTTGAATATTCAAATGTTTATTTTTTTTACATACTTTAATTCAGCTGATTATTTGATGTACGTAAAGGAATTTTATGATTGATTCTCACTCACTTTCTGATATTCTAGTTTAAAAATTTATTGATATTTTCAGAATTTATCTATCAGTGAACCATTTAATTTATTAAACTGTAATTCAGTACAAATGGCGCAATTTTGAGTTAATTTAAAAAATGTAATTCAATAAATATATTAAATGAATTATAAAAGAATTTATTAAAAAAACAGAAAATAAAAAAAATTATTACATCAAACACTAATAATAATGACATTTTTCAAAATTTCTATTTTTTTAAAAATAGAAACAGCTTTTTCTTATTTATTATAAATGGTCTTAGATTCTGGAACTTTTTAATTTCCATTTTTCCCATCCTTGTCAATTAAAGGAAAAAGGCAGCAGAAATTCTGCAACTTTGTATTGACTCTTTAATTTTCTTACTTATTTTTCAAATTGACTTGCCCTATTTTGAATCCATTAAATATCTGCCTCTTTTGCTTACATATTCTTTTTTGTAAGTGAGAATGGAGAGAGTGGTTGAATCGGAAAAGCAACATAATAAGTACCTTTCTTATTTTTTTCATTTAGAAAATAAGTATTAATAAAAAAACTTAAATTAAGGAATCGCCTTCAATCAATGGAAATGAAAAGACTGTTAAAGTTTAATTACTTTATAAGTAAAATGAAAGTAATTTCTATAAATAATAAAGATGAATATATCGTGTGTGTGTTGGCGGTCTATACACCATTCCACTTGACCTATAGCTTCGAAATTTGGCACATTTGTATTTAGAGGGTTTGAAGATGTACCTCAGCGCATTTCTTTTTTAAAATTTTGATTAGAATTATGTTTTTTCCGCGATAACTTCAGAAAATATTATAGCAAAAATATAAATTTCAAATTGTTTCAAAATAAAAATAAAAATTTCAATGACACGAATTTAATAGTCGTGGAAATTTTTCCCCAAATTTTGGCTTTTTTTTTTTTTTTGTTTAACAGTAGATTACCTTGTTGCCTTGAAATTCAAAATTTTTTTCAATGTTTTATCAATATTTAATCTCGTGATTTTCTTCCATAGTTGATAGCTAAAGAATAACGCTTTTGTTTAAAAATCTTTTTAGTTTATAAGATTTATAAAAAAGTTAAATTCAGAAGACGGATGAACCGGACATTTCTATTTTTAATAGTACTATGATGTTAAATGACTGGTCTCCATTAGATAAATTCCACAATAAAGAGAATACAAGTAAGACAATTAAAATAACACGACTAAATCTGTCACAGTTTGGCAGAATTATTTACATGAAGTTATATCTAAACGATTTAAATAGCAATAAATATAAAAAATATCACTGTCGAATCAGTGGGTTGCCAAAGGCGCCTAGTTATAATAATAAAGAAATTTAATCATGAAATCTACTTCTGTCAATGAAAATGAAACAACTCATAACAATTAATTTTAAATATGAATTAAAATTATAAAACCGATTTAAGAAATAGAAGTCAATTTGTATGAAACGCATCTTTATAAACGATTCAAATTTGTTACCTAGCAGTAATAAAACAATACAATCACAAAGTAACAATCATGAAATATCTGTATGATCATTTTGGATTATACTGCATTGCATAAAATTCAGAATTTGCTCATAAATTAGCTTTTTTTTTAAACGTAGGTATTCAGTCCGAAATCATGACTATTGGGCAAAGAAGAATGTCCCACATGTGAAACCTTTACCGTTTCTGGGATCATTACTGGACAACATGCGAAAAGTAAGTATCAAATGCTAGAAAAGATTTTATTGCCAGTTTTTCTTCAAAATTTACAGAAAGATTTATATCTGGAAGATAATGGAATTAATTGCAGAAATTCTAAATTATGCTTGATTTTACATATCCGCAATAAATGTAATTAGAAATTTTCCTTTTCTCTTATATATTAGCTAAAATTATTTTCTAGCTCCAACCTCAGCTATACTAATGGAAAGCAAAAAATTAAAATCTTGATTTTAATCAGAATATATGTTTAGAACGTGTTAAATCTAATGTCGAAGTAAAAAGACCCTCCTTTGATTACAGGACGAATGTTTTTTTCGGGGTAGGGGGAGGATGTTTTTCAGCTCAAATATTACCCTCATAAAGTGACCACAGTTCAAAATCTCGACATCAGTGCCAAAATATCCTTCGTGTTGTTTCAGAATGTGATATTAACTAGATAAGATACCTAGTTTCCAATTAACAAAAAAATTAAAATGAAATCCTACAGTTCGCTTTTGTGAATTTTACATTTGAAGTGATCTGAATACAATCATTGTTGAAAGAAGTCCGTTATTTCTATTTTTCGAACTGTTGAATATGATCTCAAAGGTGATAGAAAGATTCTATGTTTATGGTAGCGATCGGCTTTCGCAATGGAAAGTCTTGCTCACGTGATATACGTCACCTAAGTTTATTTTTGGAATTGATGACGTATCACAAAGGTAAAAATAAAGAGATTTTTTTTTTTTTTTTTGCGTGATCATTTGAAAGAGAAAATATATAAAGAACGTTTTTGACACAAAATACAGAATGAAAATGTCATGAATTAGTATTAAAAGTACTAACTATTTTAGTTCAGAATTTGCCCTGGAAATCAACGGGTTGTTCAAAATAGACATACATGCTTTTTGGAAGCTCATTTCACCGCCAGTCATTATTGAAATAGGAAATGCATCGGGCGATTTTTGAATAAGCGTGGAAAGAGAGAAAGACATATGACATCAAATAGCAGCATCCACCCACGTTTCCTCTTTAAGTATCTTTTTAAAAAGCAGGACTCATTAACCTTCTGACTGCGTAATTCTTTAAAATCACTATTTAGATGCAATGTTTGCAAATAAGTTCAAATGTTTTTCAGACAAAATGAACTGATACTATATGTTACACAATAATAATGTGAAATAATAAAAATTTGTAATTGTAAAAATAAACACTCTAAACTGCGAAAAACGCGGGAGGCAACAGAAAATGTACTAAACGCCAACCCGCGGAAATCGCGGGATAAGCTGCTGGAGGGTTAAGAAAATCATAAATTTTGAAATAAGCAACAACAAAAAAGTTCTTTTAATTGTTTTACCACCAAAATATACTCTTATATTCGTCTAAAATAGCATTATAAAATGCATTGTTTAATAAAATGAATATCTGAAGGGCTTAGAGGAATAAATATTTTTTTCTCTCAAAACGATTTTATAATTATACTTAAATTTATTTCAAATGTTCCAGGTGTCTTCATTATTGAAGAAATTTCATAAAATTGATGAGGGATATTTCAGTTAAACATTAAAAGAAAACTGGGTATGTATTTTATGTTTCGAGTTTTTTTAGATATTCAAAAGATAATTTTAGTTAAGAAAAACACAAAATTTTTATAAGAATAGAGTTTGTACCCATAAATATATTTCAAAATATATAAATTGGAATTGGAATCATACCCAGTTTTGTTCCAAATCAGTTTATATAAGATAGTATGGAAAAAAATAGTAGAAAAAATAAAAACTAACTCATCTAGAATATTTTAAAAGTTTTAAAAATTAAATATTTTTCAAAAATAATATTCTTTGTTTTAAAGAGTTTTTTTAAAGATATTTTATACATAATATTTTAATACATAAAAACTGTCAATTATTTAAGTGAATAATTCGCAAAACTGCTTAATATTGTCCGCCGTTTTCTTAACCAGTTTTTTACATTTTACTAATACCTTTAATTTTTTATACGAAATAATTTTTAGCCACCTCCTCATAAGTAGAGGATACCCCGTACAAACAATATTTACCAAAAATGCTTATTTCTGTTTTTCTTTACTATTTCTTTCTATTTCTTCAGTAATTCAATATATTTTCTGTAGATATATTCCGAATCTGCCCAGGTGTTTCCCGATCAATTTTTAACGACAAATATTTAGCAACTGCGCGCTTTAATAGACAGAATTTTGCAAATGAATTCTAGAATACTTAGAATATGCCAATAAAAATATATACTATAATTATCCGCAACCTAGCATAGTATTATTTTGTTGATTTCTTTTATTTTAAATAGATATATGTATTTAATCACAAAAAAATTATCGAAAACAGTTAAAAACTTTTTAATGCTTTAATCTGTCTTTGCCGCTTTACCAGATTCCATAACGAATATTTCTTTTGAATGAGTTATTGCTTATGTATATCTTTGAAATAACCATGTCAAAAACCTTTCCCATTTGTTAATGATTCTTTCAAGTATAACTTTCATAGCGTATGCCTGTTCCCCCGCCTTCCATTAAGCTATTTTATTAGCATCATTAGCATTTGATTTGTTAGGTTGATGTTCTATATTGAAGCTACACAAAGGCTTTGGCCTCAAAATTCTTATTCGTGATCTGATGACGTGGGAGACATCTGAGCTGGTTGTCCATTAACCAAATTCCACACCACGCTGACTAGAGGATGATATTTTGGATCATGCTATATTCGTGGTGAAAAAAACAGTTTAAAACACTTGTGGTGAATTGCATATAAGCCAGTAACAGCGCTTCTACTCGAACAGCTGTTTTGGCATAATCGGATCGTTACTGGACTGCTGACCCAAAGGTCCCAGGTTCTATCCTCACGCGTCCCATAGCTCTTCACACTATATAAGGCAGAATGTTAGAACTTGAACTTCTTAATTTGTTGCGTAGTTATTTTTTGGGTAATCAATACTCATTTAGAAAGAATTTCACAAAATTTTCTTAAAAGTTAAAAATTAATTGAAATGTTAGATTACTCTCCTGAATAACTTTGAAGCAATTGATTACATAAAAACCATTTTTCCTAATACTTTAAAATTCAATAAATTATCTTTTCAATTGTAGTAATTTTATTTCTTTAAAATTTTTCTATTCTTAGTAAATTTTTTCAATCTTACTGATTTTAATGAATTTCTAAAATATTTTTATGTTTGATGATACTACTTTTCATTGTTTTAATATATGATTTTAAACTCAGTCGCTAGCGACAGTATTAAATGCATTTTTGCGTACTTGTTATCATTCCTCTAATTAACATTAAATTTTTAAATAATATTTTTGGCTAAAGATAAGAACTTCCATTTATTTTTTAATTAATACTTTTTAATTATAATATAATTAATAATTTATACTATTAATTATCTTATTATTATTATATAATATCAATTACAGTTATAATTATATATATATATATATATATATATATATATATATATATATATATATATATATATATATATATATATATATATATATAATTATAATAAATATAATATTTATAAAATTTTATTATTATTATTATATAATATTAATAATTCACTTTAATTTGCATTTATTTTAATGCAAACAACTATTGTTGATTAAACAATAAATATTTTACCATATTTGGGAGATTTCCATAGGGAGATTTTTAAATAATTACTGAATCCTTTACAGAATGAGTTTAAATGTTTGCGTTAAAAAAAATAAGCTACTACATTTGCAATGCAAAATTATGCTTTTTTTTTTGTCTTAATATCTAAAAGTTATTTTTTTTATTGTAGCCTTTTCAAGATGTCGAATATGAGAGATACATGAAACTGGGCCGTGTATATGGGTATGTAATTATTTTAAATACTTCTGTTTGCAACATTGAACTCGCATGTGATATCATGTTGCCTTTTTCTAAATAAATGCATTCTTATTCAGTCATTATGAAGGCAACAATCCATTGCTGTCCGTTGGAGACCCAGTCCTTCTGAGGGATATTCTAGTCAAGGATTTTGCCTATTTCATTAACAGAAGGGTATGAAAATTCAATTTATTAAATATATATTATTTTTTGTCATTTTTCAATTGTCTGAAATGAGCACTGTTGTATTAGAAATTGTTAAGATTCAGAGAACTTAAATTGGATACAAATTTTTGCAGAAATAATAATAAAGTGTTATTTTTTTATGGATGTTATTAAATTCTATGAAGTTTCATAATTTAGATGACCTGTAACAGAGATATATGGCTGATGTTATCGCCAAGCATTATTACAAATTTATAATTTTTATTAGGATCTTTAAACTAGATAAAAGGGTAAAACAACTTCAGTAAGTGGTAGTGTAAGCATTTCAGTTTGAAAAATTGGTTCTGCATTCCTCCCTTCAGGTAAGATAAAACTATAAAAATGCAGGACGAAATGGTCAGTTGCCCTGAGGGCCAGGATAGTCACTCATTTACTTCAATTAAACTTTCATTACTTTTATCTCTTTGACCTCGGACTTTTTATAAAGAGAAAAAAAAATACAAAAAAAAAGTGATAAAGCATGTGAAATAACGACGAAATTAATCATGCATTCCCAAACAAGAAAAATGAACATCGATATGTATGCATTCAAGAATTCATTTGTGCCTTTCCCACTTTAATATTTAATTAATTCTTAAGATATACATGTTTTAATGGTGAAAATTAAAATAATTTGTATCAATGATTTCGGGAATATTTATTGTATAAAACAATAAATTTATTTTAAATAGTGATTTATTTTTATACCATCTTAAAGAGCCTCCCATCTTATTTTTTAAATGATTCGAATTTCACTGTGGTACAATTAACTCTGCAAAATTAATTTCAAAAGCAATTAAAACAATTAAATAAAAATAAATTTACTGTTTCATAAATATTTAAAAAAATTACCTTTTCAGTGACCTTAATTCCATTTAAATAGAATTTGCTTCTCTCATTTTAATATATTTTTCAGATCTTATTTTATATACAACTAGCCGCCTTTGGCGACCAGCCGGTTCGCCAATCTTAATGTTCGTTAAAATTTTAATAATTAAATATTTTATGCAATTTCTACTTTAATAGCTTCTTCATCAAAATATTTTAAAACTTCAAATTTTGATAGTCATATAATTTACTCATAATATTATAAAGGCCTTCCGTCATAACGTAATATGTATCTCTCTAATTTTCTGTTAGCTCCCGTAGAATTTATGCTTTAAATTAAAGTGGAAATGATTAATCTGCAATTAATATAATAATATTTTTTACTGAAACAAAGCATTTTTTTTATAATCTGATTACTGAAAATAGAGTGAGAGTTTATAATACTCAGCGTTTAAACTTTATGGGCACTAAAGAATATTTTTTTAAATTTATGTAATATCTCAAGAGTGTGGTCAACAATATTTTCTGAGATTCATTATGAGCAGATCGATTCATTAACAATGTTTAAATTTAAATGCATCAAACACTAAGAAAATAAAACGAATCGTTTAAAATAAACGGTTGAAAACGGTAGAATTTATGCTTTAAATTAAAGTGGAAAGAATTTATCTTCAATTAATATAATAATATTTTTTACTGAAACAAAGCATTTTTTTTATAATCTGATTACTGAAAATAGAGTCACTCAGCGTTTAAACTTTATGGGCACTAAAGAATATCTTTTTTAATTTATGTAATATCTCAAGAGTTGGTCAACAAAATTTTCTTAGATTCATTATGAGCAGATCGATTCATCAACAATGTTTAAATTTAAATGCATCAAACACTAAGAAAATAAAACGAATCGTTTAAAATAAACGGTTGAAAACAGGTTTTAAAAAAACTACTTAAAAAACGTTGTACTTAAAACTATAAGCATATACATGTTGTCATGGCAACAATCAGAACAGAATGCGCATGCGTGAATTTTCTTCGCCGGTTACGTAACGCAAATACGTGATTTTTTCTACGCCAGTTGGGGTAACGCTATGCGGATTAGAAATTTTTAATTTCCTTTATTCTGTTTTATTTTAATTCAAAAGTACTTCAGAATGAATCTGAAAGATTGATTCATTAACAATGTTTAATTTTAAATGCATCAAACATTAAGAAAATAAACAGAACCGATTGAAATAATCCGCCGAAAAATTTTAACCCTAGCCTCATTACTGTTGGGAGAAAAAAAAAACTGAAGCCTTTCTCGTTTGGCGCTGGGGATAATGGAAGATTTTTTTGGCGGAAAAGTTGGCGGTGGGGAAAATGGAAGATTTTTTTGGCGGGAAAGTTAGTTTTTAATTAATAATTAAAATTCTAATTAAAAATTCGAAAAAAGAAACCTCAGGTGCACATTCCCAACCTCCAAAGTATACATGTACCAAATTTGGTAGCTGTATGTCAAACGGTCTGGCCTGTAGAGCGCCAACACACACACACACACATTGAGCTTTATTATAAGTATAGATATAGATATATGGTTATATTTTTTTTATTTTTGAAGAACAAGAATACGTAATAAAAACTGTTGCCAGAACACATTAGCAGAATTCTAGAAGAACACAAAAAGAAAGTTTAAAAGCAGACGATTCTCAATTTATATTAGAAATAATTATATTTATATGGCTTGCTTTCATATTTTTATTAATGGAAAATTAATTATTTATTTAGTTGCCTAAAAATATTCATTAAAACTTTTCTAATATTTCCATATTCGTGAGCAATATTTCAAGTATTTCTATAACAAATATGGAGGAAATTAGATAATGTCGAGTTTTAAAAATCGGTTGGTTCATTTGATATTCTCGTTTTAATTAAAAACTATTTTGGATGATAAAAGAATTTTTTGTTTGCTAATAGTTTATACAAACTATATTTTACTTTAAAAGTATAAGATATGTGAGAAATTTACTCCTTTATAACACAGGATGTATCAGTTAGTATATATATATTTTTAAAAAATGAATAAATTATTTTTTTAGACAAAAGTCAGAATACACTTTTTTATAGTAATAAATTAAGTTTTAATGAAATACCTATTTCGTATTCCAAACATTTAATCCCTCAGCAGGGATCATTCTTCTGAATTCTAATTATCTTTGGAAGTGAGAGTTACCGTTATAGAGAGATCTCATTTTCTTAGTTTTATAAGTGAAACATTTAATTTGAACAAAGTGAATAATAAACTATAACTTCAGACATTTTCTTTATGTACATATACATCATAAATCTTTAAATTGTTATGCATTTTTTGTAATATGCAATATAATAGAAATGCAGTGAAGTACTATAAACTTGGTTGCCATTTTATAATGCAATCAAGTGTTAATCTAGTGTTTTTTATGCTTATTAATTTATTATTATTTCATATTTGAGATTCCTTCGGGATTCATCAGAGACTTTTATAACAAACTAAAAATGTATTCAGATAACAAAATACCTCTGAAAAAATTGCAAACTACATGACTAAAATGTTAAATTGATTAGAAGGAAGACAATGAACAATTATTTTTAAAATACATTATTTTGATCAAAATTGGTGCTTTTATCAGATGACCTTTTGCTAAAATGAGTTGGAATAAATTTCTTTAAGCCACACATTTTCCTTGAAAAAAGAATTCAATTAGAAATTAAACTAATTTTCATGTTTTTAGAAGAGTTCAAATTATATTTATGACAGTTGATTTGAAATTTAATACTCGGTTAATAACAGGGAAGTGTATTATTCTGTAGGTCAAGCAAAAGGCTTAACGGCATTTATAAATCTGTAAATCAGCTCAAGTAGCAACGCCTGGAGAAACGAACTAACTGTTCGGACACTTTGGATAATTCAAGATGTACTACGCTTTCACAAATCAAATCGGGAAATCTTAAGTATTCTATTAATTATTTGTATTATAGGCGTTAAATTATTCAAAGCAATTTTTGAGAGCTCCTACATTTGACCTGCACAATGATTATAATGCGCTATTTTTTCACAATGATAACATTAATAATTCATAATTCGCTTAAAATATTAGTGCTGTTTGCAGTTATATGAACTTTCTGAAATACAAATGAACTACATAAAAATTATTACTGATTTTTCTTTTTATACTGTTTTATTTAATTGTTTCACTAAGCATTCATTATATTTAAGTTTCACTAAATTCCTGATGCACAAAAAAATTGAAATTTTGCTTATTTGTATGTTATCCAATAATAATACACTATTTCAATATTTTTAGAGCTTTATTCTCTTAATCGATTCATATAATTAAATTTTGATTCCATGCTAGGTTTATTCTCTACCAGATCTCTTGAATTATCGCGTTTACATGTCTCTGAAAGAATAGACCGATAGACAATCAACCAGAGATGGCATGCAATTTGATAGCTGTTTATACTATAGTAATATAACAGTAAATCTATGTACCGAATTTTATCTATCTAACTCTCTTCGTATTGCAGTTATCATGATAATTTATATTTAAACAGTCGGACAGATGGACTTCCTTTGAATAAATTTTACTCAAAATATGATATAAATCTGCAAATTTGATGTAAAGGCAGTATACCAAATATCAACCTTTTAACTCAAATCGCTTTTGAGTTATCTTTGTCAGACAGACGGACATTTTTCAAAAAATGTGTTGTTCGAACTCAGAGAAACGTGGAGATTCGTCAAAATCTCGAATTTGTTGACGATTATTATATTTTCTCTATACTACATATATGAGGAAGTAAAAATGAGTAGTAATATTTAAAATTGTGGAATTCCTTAGTTTAGAGTTATAGTTTAATATTTTATATTACCATTATTTTGTGCTTTTAGCAAGTTGAATTCGGAGACAAAGTAGTGGACAACATGCTTACCGCCATACGTGGAGAAGACTGGAAACGAATTCGAAGTATCGTCACTCCTACTTTTACCACTGGAAAGATAAAGAAAGTAAATTTTGAATCATATTTTTATAAAACAAAATTCTTTTTATAGCATTATTATTTTATCTAAAAACATTTTTTAGAAAATCTTTCACATTCGTTTTCATGAACTTCGAAACATTTTCAACATGAACTTGATTGATTGGTATTCCGTTTCAAACGCGAATGTTATTTTGGAACGAGCGTAATTATGAGCTGCGATTGTATGGTTAAAGGGACATCTGAGTGAAATAAAAGAACTTCAAGAAGACATTAAAATGCGTCCATCCCAATACAGGCACATCTTCAGTTTAAGCGAGTCTCGAACCGTGAATCTTTGAATTCAACTATCACAGGATATCTATCACAATAAATCTAAAAGCAAGTATAATTGAATGGTGAAAAAAGAAATGTATATAGTTCCTCCTTCGTTGATAGGCCTAATGGGAAAATAGTTTCGATTATCACCTCGAAGGAATAACTTACCCAAAGTTTTTAAAGAAAAAAAAAATATTTTGCCATGTAATCAGTGGCGGTTTGCTTTTTAGAACTCTAAAATTGCAGTACCTCTCAAATTACTTTTTCAAATCTTTTTAAAAACTTGTTTAATCAATTTTCCACGTTAAAAGCTCGAACAACGGAAATAGATAAAAAAATATTTAGAAAAAGAAAGAAGACAGAAAATAATGAAATGATAAAATTATCAAGAGATGCATTAGTTGATATTGCACGGAAGAAGCCAGCAAGAGTAGCCAGCTCAAGAAGGTATCAAAATTTGCACACCAACCATGGTTGCGCCTGAGCTGAAACTGAAAACGGAAGATCCTGTCCATTGAATTTAACCATGAGTAAACTGTTCTAGGAGCAAACCAGGCTTGGTGATACTTTTTTGTCTCCTTCCATTATCCTTCTTCTTGCTCTTTTGATTTATTCGCTTTCTCTCTTAGCTTGTAGTTGTTTCAATTTCGCTTCTCCGTTCTCTAACAGAAACTCACCTTCTTTTATATATATATATTAAAAGTCATTCATTTGAAAAAAGATATGGCGATAACTTTCTCAAATACAATAACATTTTTTGGTCTGTTTAAAAGTAAACCTTTCATTAGAAACTTCACTTATTTTGTCGGAATTAGTTACCCTTCGTAACCCCAGATGGCTGCGCATTCCCGCTGTCTTGAAAGTTATGCAGAAAAGATTTCTTGTTTGCTTGGCCATCAAAAAGAGTAGACGTTCACGTGGAGTGTGAGCGATCAGTAGCTCGCGAGAAAAAGCAGAGAAAATTTATTTTAACCATCATGTGGAAACCAGCGAGTTTCTTGTGAAATTAGTAGTTTATGAAGAAAATATTTTTTATTGTTTTTAAGAAATATTCGTAACCGTGATATGGAATAGATTATCGGAAATTATATAAAAATAAGATGTGGCTCGAGGTGCAGTAAATGGATGACTAGTCAAGAAAACTGTTTCCTGCTTGTCCTTGCGTCCTATTTTTTGGTATGTGCTCACGATCAGTACAGAAATACTTCGCTAGGGAAATTCCCCCTATATAATTATTTGGTCTTGTGATTTTTTTTTTCACCACTGCACACTTCACATTTCTTATCCAACGAGCCATTACAATTTATAATATTTAATTAATGCAAAAAGTCTTCTAATTTAGCGAAATTTTTCATTTTCTTTTCAGTTTAGCGATATTTTTTTAGCTCGCGAATAATTTACCTTGTAATTATTCTATTTTAGGCATTTGATTTTACTGTATAGCATTTTGCTTTTTACTGAAAATACTGACTGCGGTATGTTTATAAAATTAGAAGAAAAAGCACGGCCTTATTTTCTTCAGAATTTAACTTATACCAAAACAGCATGCCTTAAAAGTGTATCGATATTTAAATGAGTTTTCATCATTATACATTAATAAATTATACTTTAAGCCAGATTATTTTAAAATTCAAGTAACCTTGCAATTATGAAAGAAAAAATGCATAATTATTTTCTTTGATTTCTATTGAACTTGAAAACCATATTTCATTTTTTACACTTTTAGATCCTTGGTAAACAGAAAATGTATGTGAGAAAATATCTTAACTCTTCATCTTATTCATATTTAAAGTTGATTCTTTTCAGATGCTGCCCATTTTCAAGGATTGTACCGAAGCACTGATAAACAATTTCAAGACTTCTGCAAAAGAAGGAAAAGAAGTTGATGTGAAAAGGTTGTTCCCTATTATTATATAACTAAAACTTGATTTTTTTAGATATTTTAAAATGTGTGTTTTTGTTTGCTAATTATTGTTTCGTTTTAATACTATTCTTAAACTGATGATGCACTTGCACATTATTTGTTAGCATTGGGGAATGGTTCATGTTTTGCATCATAACGAAGAAATCCTTCTGGTAAAGAATATTTGCTGACATATTTTTTGTTAGTATTTTACTATTGCGTATTTAATTTTGTTGGAAGCCCTAGAGCGCATCTTTTTCAGATCTGATATAATCACTTGCACCAATGGGCTGTGAACCGATGAAAAATTCACCATAAACCAAACTGATAATGGAATTAAAATCAATCCAAACATTGCGTTTTAGATTATCTTTTTATTTTACGTGATTTCGGATACTTTACAATGTTTCTTTACTTGATAATTTCATCAGTGATCTTGCCGGTGCCTGGCGAAGGGGTAGCATGTCTTCTCCGTGATCTGAGTGTCCCAGGTTCGAGTCCTGGTTCAGGCATGGTTGTTTGGGGGGCGTGTAGATGAGCTGCTCTGTAAAAAGAGGTTGTGCAGACGAATGTGTGTGTCATCTTTATATGAACTAGATGCCAGATCTTTGCTCTCCAGTGCTCAGGGGCCTTGCCCTCAAAAGCAACTGAACACTCGGCTTAAATCACTGTGATAAATTTTGTGATTACAAGAGTGGCTCTGCAACAAATTTTGGTTTCAATCGTTCTGGAAAAATATGTTTCAGATATTATTAACCGTATGCCAGAGATTGATCGCCAAAAAAATTCACCGAAGATCACACGATAGATTCAGTAAAAATCCTAAATCCACGACAAAAGTCATTATTTCGTAACTATTATACGCCAATACCATGCAAGGCGTTCTCTGAGATAACAACTTTATTAGAAAATAAGCGAGAAAGTTTTGAGAAGTCCACTCCTGCTGGTTCTTATATCTTTTTCTTCCTTCTAGAATGTACAGTGCTTTCTCCATGGATGTTATTGCAAACTCTGCTTTCTCCACCAAGATCGACTCACTCAACGATCCGAACAATCAATTCGTCCAGGTTGCCAAGACCGTTTTCGGCGAAGAAGCTACTTTTTTTAAGAAGATAATATTTCTACTTTTCTGTAAGCCGCACTACATTGTTTCTTTTTCTTTTTTTTTTAATATTTTTTTTTCTCTTTGCACAAATTTATGTAAAAGTTGAATCATGTGATTAATTTTTGCATTAATGTATTTCTTTAATTACTATTTATTTTGAATTTTCTAGTTTATTTAGTAAAGTTTTTGATTATAAAGGAAGCACGTTCGATTGACTTTTTTAAAATTTTAATGAAAAAAAAATGGAAAATAAAACGGAAATTAAATTCAGAATATCTAAAAAAAAACATGTATGAATTTTACATGTTGGTTCATCTGGCTGTATATTCTACCTAGAAATGTAACCACATGTTGCTACATCAAAGGGCGAAAAGCACAGAAAAAAGGAAATAATTAAGATACAAGACCTAAATGTGATTTTATTAGCTCACAATAATTAAAGGAAGCACGTTCGATTGATTTTTTTAAAATTTTAATGAAAAAAATTGGAAAATAAAACTGAAATTAAATTTAGAATATTTAAAAAAACATGTATGAATTTCACATGTTGGTTCATCTGGTTGTATATTCTACCTAGAAATGTAACCACATGTTGCTACATCAAAGGGCGAAAAGCACAGAAAAAAGGAAATAATTAAGATACAAGACCTGAATGTGATTTTATAAGCGCACAATAATGCAACGATGAGTATTAATAAAAAATCACTGTTTTGTTATTACAGAATATATGGAAAACCCAAATGTATTTTTTTGAATGAAATCTTGTTTTTCTCGAGAAAAGTTTAGATACGTATTACATATGAATATTTTTCAATCCTACCTACATATGAACCGCTCATTAAATACAAAAAAAGATCGTGAATCTAGTTAGTTTAACATGTTATTCGAAACAATCTGCTATATTACAGTATTCATTTTATAGTTTATCTATCATTGCTTCTCTTTGTACAAGATTTTCAGTACCGTTGATACCCATTTCTTGAACTGCATAGATTGTAGTTTCTCGCCACAATTTTCTTCTGATTTGACGAATCAACTTATGAAGTTTATTTATGACGTTTTGAACTTTTCTTTTCTTAATATAGCCGAATCGTGTCTTCTCGATAACAATAAAGACGAATGCATGTGTGTGTATGTTGGTTCTCTACAGCCCTAGAGCTATTGAATTTGGCCCAGCTATACTTTGGAGTGTGGAGACGTGCACCTTAGAGCAATTTTTTAAAAATTTTAATTAAGTAAAAATAAAACTGAATTCTGACGTTTTTCTGCGATAATTTCCAAAAATATTATTGCACAAGAATAAGTTTTACAACACTTGAAAATTTAAAAAAATATTATTACTAATTTATAAATCGGGCTCATTTTTTCTGAATTTTGAGCGATTATCTGAAAAAAAAATTTTTTTGCTTGATTTCCAAAAATGGATCACATTATAACTTTGAAATTCAAATTGTTTTCATCGTTTCCTCAAGTATTTGATCGTGTGATGTTTTTTTTAATTGTTAATAGTTAAAGAGGAAGGATTCTGTTTAATATTTATTTTTAAAAAAATAATAATTTAAAATTTAAAAAAAAATTTAAAAAATTATTTAAAAATTTAAAAAATTAAAAAAAAATTATTACTAATTAATAAATCGGGCTCATTTGTTCTAAATTTTTAGCGATTATCTGAAAAAAAAATTTCTTTGCTTGATTTCCAACAATGGATCACATTATAACTTTGAAACTCAAATTGTTTTCATTGTTTCATCAAGTATTTGATCTTGTGATGTTTTTTTAATTGTTAATAGTTAAAGAGAAAGGACTCTGTTTAATATTTGATTAATTTATAAGAGACAAATGTAAAAGTTAAAATGCCATAGAATTTTGAAGATAGATGAACTAGACACGTTTCTAACACCTAATGATTTCGTGGGGCTAATTTCCATTAGAAAAATTCGTATTGACAATGAACAGAGCGAATGTAAGGGAATTTAATGAAAGTAACACGATTTTAATCTCTGACAATTCGACTGTATCACGACATGAATTTATATCTAAACGATTCTACTGAAATCAAATTCAACCAATATTCAATTCCGCGAAACAGTTTGGCTGCCAAAATTCCTGGTACATAACATAACGCCATCCTGTGCCCCCGGTACCTATAACACTAAGTTATCTAACCAGTTGGATGAGCACAAGATGGAAGGAAAAAAAAAAAAAAAAAGAAAGAAAGAAAATGTTGGTAGAAAGAAAGAGACGACAGACCATCCAGGGTTCTCCAGAGAGAATCCCAACGGTGTCAAATCCTACACGACTGTATTTAATTTTTTGGTGACGTAATAACCGAATAGAGGGGACAAGGATACTTAAACAAATGGTCACTATGGGCTCAACTTACAGGGAAACGAGATTACTAACTGAAAAAACTGATAAATTACATTGAGAACATCTATATCATATGTATAAGCATATAAATTATCACTGAAAGGTCAGAAATCTGTAACGTCCTTCTGAGTCCTGTGGTTTTGATTTCCCTCGTCAGAACTGCACTTTTGAGGGACTTTTGAAGTTATAATTTCGGCTGATTTTGATAAGTGGCATTTTGGTCTCAGCTATTGTGTTGTCTTGAAGAGGTCTTGGTATTTATGAATATGGTTTACTATGGAGTGGATCTTGCCGCGTGAAAGGGTATTCGATGCAACTCTCCTGTACCATTCTTCCTCGAGACTTGTTTCTGGCTTCCTCATGTGCCATGAGAGAGTTAGTAGGCATTCGGTGGCATAGTGAATTGGGGATCCTATCTCCCCACAGCTACAATAAGGAGAGTTGGCCAGGTGGAATCTGTGTAGGTATGTCGTGAATGGGCCGTGTCCAGTGAAGAAAAGGACATCCGCTCTGTTCCAGTTGGTCGTGTAGAGAGAAACTTTCGGTATTATGTTGAATGTGGAGCGGCCTGTTTCGCCTTCTTCCCATTCCTTTTGCCATCTTGTCATCATATCGGTTTGGAGGATGTTCTTCAGATGACATCTTGGAAGCTTCATTACATTCCGATCTTGATTAGCATTAGCCGCTGTTTTGGCTAGTTTGTCCGCCGCTTCATTCCCTTCATAGCCTACATGTGCCTTGATCCATGAAATTTTAATGTGAGGATTTGCAAGAAGAAGGGTGAATGTATCTCTTGCTAATTGGCTATTAGATTTTGGTGAACTTGAGGCTTGTATACTTGCTTTATTGTCGACGTAAATTGTGATGGGATCTGATGTAGGAAGAGAGGTTGCGTATTTGACTGCTCTATTGAGTGCTAGTAATTCAGCTTGGAAGACCGTATTTTCTTTCAATAGGCTGGTTGACCACTGGTGTATAACCACTGCATCCTGCACAACACAAAATGCAGCCCCAACTCCTGCTGAGGTCTTTGATCCATCGGTATAGATCCCGAGTATTAAATTCTGAGATCCACCATCCTCCAACGAAATTTGATGTGCTTGGAGATGTTTGGAAGGATGTGACGTCCATCCCGTAGCTCTGTGTTCATATTCGTATGAGCTGATGTGTGGCATATCATGTACGATTCCACGAAGTCTATACAGTTCAGTCATTCTTGCCATCATCTGAAGCTTCAGATGAAGTGGTGGCAAGCCAAGGATAACCTGAAGTGCTGCGGTAGGCGTGGTCTTGTATGCTCCCGTAATTGCTAGCAGAAAGCCTCTTTGGATGGAAGAGAGCTTTCTTGCTAATCTAACCGTTGGGTGGAGGCACCAAACTCCTGCTCCGTGTGCAAGCATCCTTTCAATGACTGTCTTGTACAAAATTTTTCTGTGTCGAAGTGTTATTCCCCAGGATTTGCCAGCTATTTTGAGAAAATTGAATTGTTGTTGTTGCGCTTTCAATGCTAAATGCTTGAGGTGGGTATTCCAATTCAATTTATCATCAATATGGACACCTAGGTATTTAATGGCGTGAGTCTGCTTTATTCTTTCTCCCTGCCAATAGATTCTGGGTCCTGCTACCCATTTACTAAACAGAATAAAGTTGGATTTCTCCGTGGACACTTCTAGATTGTTTATGTCAGCCCAGGATACGAATTGTGCTATTGATTCTTGAGTATTTTGTCTTAGATTTTCTTTTGTTTTGGCTTTAATGACCAGAACAAAATCATCGGCGAATGCTTGGATAGTTGTATGGGCAGGCCAGATTTTACTAAGCAGATCGTTCGCCACCAAGTTCCACAGAGCTGAACCACTGCACGATCCTTGGGGGCAGCCTTGCTTCTGTTCTCTTATGGCCCAGCCTTCTTGAGTGTTGAGGATTATTTTTCTGGCATGTAGCAAGTTTTCAAAGATGTTTCTTAAATTTTGGGGACATTGGAGTTTATCTAGATATTTAACTATTGAATGGTGTTGGATATTATCAAATGCCCCTTTGATGTCCACTGAAAGTACCAGAATATTGTCTTTTTCCCTTTTTCCATCATAAATTTTTTCTACAAGCTTTTTAAGAGCAGCATCTATAGATTTTCCTTCACGGAATCCAAACTGGTTATTGTTGATGAGTTTATTTGATTCTAGAAAATAAATAAGACGTTGTGTGAGTAATTTTTCTAGAACTTTTCCTATAGTAGGTAAGAGAGCTATTGGTCTGTATGACGTGGCTAGTTTAGGGTCTAAAAAATTCCTGGTACAGAGTAATAGAAAATAAAACAGATATAATTTAGATTTTATATAGCATTTAAGCCACTTATGCTATTCACATTTGTTTATAAAAATGCTAATCTGACGGTCAAATAGTCTAGCCTTTAATGTACCAACACACAAACACACGCATACATCTTTATTAGTAGTAAAAATTGACACCTTGTATGAGCGTCTTTCTATATAGATTTCAATTTTAAACACATCAGTTTCATTTATTTTGTTCATATTTATCAATTTAGTTTTATTTTTACGTGTTTAGTTTTTATTTTAGTTTGCAATTGAATTACGTTAACTCTTTGTTTAAATAATTGTATTTTCTTTTATTGCATTTTTTTTTCCGGTTGAAAAGTTTTATGTCCTGGAGTGTTGAAATTTTTCAAAATTCCAGTCTTCGCTTCGGAAGCTTCGAAATTTTTTAAGGATATTACCCTTAGGATTATAGAAGAGCGAAAAAAAACAGGACAGGTAACTAATTATGCGTATTCAGATATTTATTATTTTTTTCATATTTCGTTTTCATCAAATGAAATCCTGACATATATTATTACTTTTTCATGGAATATTAAAATTTTAGTACATTCAATATCCTGTCTTTTGGTGTAAAAGACATCACTTTATCAAACTAGTAAATGTAAGTGTGAAATGCACAAACTTTTAGTTGACTTATTATTAAATATTGCACTGATCACGATCTTCATTGTAAACTGCTCGACTGCACAAAGCTCATTCGGCCTATAATCAATGAAATTAATTCTATTTTGAACTGTTCTCTGCGATACTTCTCCAATTTATGCAGTGAATCCATTGATCTTAGATCTTCCTCTAGAACATTTTTCTATTCCTTTACCAAGGGATAGAAAAGAAAGATTTTCAAGGGGCGTGCTGAATTCGTGAATGATTAAGGAGACCTACCTATCTCAATAATACTATCCAATGATGTCATAGATAATATAGGCATGTTCTTGCATTCTGTTTCACAGGGGAGAAACAGAATTGAGCAATCGTAATGAACTTTTTGACTATTTAATCTTTAATAATTTTGCTAATAATTGGTGAGCAATATTTTATTTGATTTTCTTTAATTTATGATCCAATATGCACATATTATGAATGAAAATTCTAATATCGGTTGTTTCTAAAATTTCACAGGAATAATTTTTGTTAACCTTTTTCAATTAAAGTTTCAGTTCTTTCTTTTAAAGTCAGTTTCAATAAATAGTCAAAAAAATTTCCTCAAAAGTATCAAAATTAACTGATATTAAATCTTCCTGCCATTTAAAAGATTTTTTTATCCAACCTGTTAATGGTAACCGTGTATTCCACTGATACTTTTTTTGAATATTAGAAATATGAATTTTAGATTTCAACATTCGCTTTAGTGAAATGCAATCTCGATCAAATTTTTGTGTTAATCTTTAATAATACATTTTTAATTCCATTTCATGTGTAAAATTTGAATAAACAAGTTAAGTAAGAAGATATCTTTTCGGTAGAGAAATTGTAGAATTATTTATAAGATATTAAATTAGTTAGTGATATAATTCTTGTATTTCTCCTTCAGTTATATAATATGTATATATTGACAGTAGTGAATATTTTCTGAATTTTCAGGTGAGAAATGATTTTCTACAACTCCTAATGGATACGGCTAAAGAAGTTTCGGAAGATCAAAAACTAGAGACTTCTGAGAAAGATAAGGAAGATATAACATCAAATTATGAAGAAAGCAATGCAGGACATCAGATTTTCAAAGCAGTCACCACAAAAAGAAAGTATTTATATCAATAATTCTAGCCAACAAAATAGTAGTTGGAAGCTTATACATTAATCATTGGCAAAAATAATCAAGTTTTTGTTACAAAGAACCTATTATTGATTATTATCTTTATTTATTATTATTGATTGTTATGTTTATTTTATCGCTTCAGGCGATCAGCAGGTTCGCCAGGAATAATAATAATATTTGGTTTCAGCTAAATCGTTTCTTATAGCTTCATGTTTATGATTCCACCAAATTGTCTACCATTAAAACCATGTTATTTTAAGTATCTTAGTTAAGTTTTGTTTATCGGTATATGAACCTTTCTCACGGTGGAAGGCGCAAAACATCATAGCACAATTAAAACCGGTTAATCTATCTTCAAAATTTCGTGATATTGCAACTTCACATTTTTATTTGACTCCTAAACTACACAAATATTAAAGAGAATTCTCTTTTTTTTTTAGCTTTCATCTATGGAAGAAAATCACATGATTAAATATTTAATTAAAAATTGAATGCGTATTGAATTTCAGAGAAATAATGTTATCTATAGTTGGGAATCAGACAAAAGATACCTTTAAAAAGTTTCAATAACTCAGAAAAAATTACAACGGTTATTAAATTGATATAATCAAAAAGTGTAAAATTATTTTTTGTTCAGTAATATATTTGGATGTTTCAAGAAAACCCCCGCAAAATTCAGCTTAATTTTTAATTAATTAAAATTTTAAAAAATCAATCCGCGTTGCACATTCCTGACCTCTATGTGCGAAATTTACTAGATGCAAGTCAAACGGTCTGAAATGTAGAGCACCAACACATACACACACACATTCATCTGTATTATTAAGATAGATTATCGTAATTTTGCAGTTGACCCCTGATATGTGATTCAAACGTAAATGCCAGTTGTTGTTAATATCTAAAATATCAATATTCCTTTCTTACTGAAAAGGTTTTGGAATCTCATGCAATAAAGTGAACCCAGACTCTTGCGATGCACGTCTAGAGCGCTGTACCGATAATCGCCATTCTCTTAATATGTATTCCCTTTAATTTACTATAGGGAAAAAAAGTTATGTCATAATATAATGACTAGCAATATAAAATTAGATGCTAAATGCAATGCTCAATTTCTTTTAACGGTTTTTACATTAAAGTTAGGTTACTTTTCTTGGACATTTTTCTAACACTGCACGACATGAAAATATAATTAGAATATTTCTAAATAAGCTTAATGGGTTTATTTTTTCCTATCAATTGATATAGATTCTGTATATCTAAATTATTAGGATTTAATCACTCAGTGGAACTATTCAGTCCACCCATAACCACCCAATCAATACACACGTTCAGCTACTTCCTGTCTTATTGTATAACCACAGCTGATATCATTGGGCAAAGATTTTAACAAAAATGTAAATTTATTATTAATGCTGAGAAGATAGATCTTATCTCTCAAAGGTGGAAATATTTTTATTCTTCTTCTCAAAAACCTTGTACTATTTATGAAAGACTTTTATACTTGTTTATTCTAACATTATCAAAAAGTTAATAATAAAAAAAAACTTGATCAAGGAAAATCAAATAACTGGCTCGAATATCTTTTTGTTATTTGTTGGTATGTTTTCTTTCTTGGTGAATATATTTAATTCTCATAACCAGTGTTACTGTATTGATAGAAAAATATTCAAAGATATTATTGAAGGAAAATAAGAAAGATGACATTGTTTCAAATGAAGAAAACAAGCGAAACATTTAAACCTAAATAAAACTCTCTGATCCTGTCTCCTAGTAGTATTCATATCAAACGTTTAATACTTTGAGTTGCAACTTCTGTTTGCCGTGATATAAAATTTGAAATTTTAAATTCTGAAACAGTGACTTCATAACCATGAAATATTTTCACAGAGCTTTCGATAGACGAGTTAGTCGCCCAAAGTGTGATCTTTTTCATTGCGGGACATGATACGACGGCTTCCACTCTAGCTTTCGCTACTTATTTCCTCGCCCTCCATCAAGACATCCAAGACAGACTTCGAGCAGAAGTGGACTCTGCAATCGAAGACAATGACGTACGTCTCCATCTTTCTAATTATTAATGCATCTGTGTGAATTTGTGCAGTTATGAATGTGTAAATTATTTTTTGTTTATAAAGACAATAAATCGGATGATAAACATTTCATACAAATTTAATACATTATTTTGTTTGATAATTAAGTCCTGAAAACTCTTTGTTTCTTAACTTTTAGAGAAGAGAGCAGTTGAGTTCATGATTACAATCTAATAATGTGTAGGAAATAATCTAGTAATGTGTAGGAAAACATTATGAAAGCATCCTCTTTTTGGATATTTAAATAATAATGAATTTACGAGTGAAATGTCATTTAATATCAAGTTTCCATTTTTCACTTATTTGTAAAATATTAAAAAGCTTCTCCTGTTGACTCATTGTTCAGTAATAAATTTCCGATATTTTTGTTTTTATTTTTTTAGGGACAGCTGACTTACGAATCTATACAAAGCATGAAATATCTTGACAATATTATTTCTGAAACTCTGCGAATTTATCCTGTAGCTATAAGGTAAATTGGTTTGTTTTTGTAGTTCTTTAATCTCTTGTTTGATGTAACATTTGTCGTCTTTATCACTAGTCATCTCAGGAGACTAGCTGGTTTTTCGCAAATATCGGTTACATTTAAAACCAGATAAATCGTTTTTATAACTTCATATTCGCTATTCCGACAAATAGTCTGACATTAAATCCGCGTTGTTTTAATTATCATAGTTAAGTTATGTTTGTGTTATCGTGTTAAGTTATGTTAACTTAACATGGTGACGGCGTCCTGGCATAGGGGTAGCGCGTCTGTCCCGTGATCTGTGTGTCCTGGGTTCCAGTCCCGGTTTGGGCATGATTGTTTTTCCGTTGTTCTATCTAAGAGATGTGTGAATGTGACCTCCTGTAAAAAGGGATTGTGCAAGCGAATGAGTGATGCGTGTTTAGTAAAGTCGTACTCTTCGCCCTAGTTGGCGCTGCTATAAAAACAAGAGACACTCCATCCCCAGGCATAAAATCGCTGTCTTCGTATCAGCGGGCTTGTCCGTGGCAAGTGCCATAAGGAACAACAACTTGTATCGTGGTTCTAATTGGAGACAATCCCATTTTATTACAGCGCCATTAAAAATTTAATTTATGGTTCATCTATTTTCTAAATTTTGCGATATTGTAATTTCACTTTTTTATATGTATTGTAAACTAATCAGATATGGAAGAGAATCTTTCTTCTTTAGTGTTCAACAATAAAATAGAATCACGTGATTAAATATTTAACTAAACAATGAAAATGATTTGAAATTCCAAGGCAATAATGTAATCTTGTTACTGAAAAGCAGGCCAAAATTCAAGATTTAAAAATTGCCAAATTCAGGAAAACTTCACACGATTATTAAATCGGTATCATAAAAAAGTCATTTTTTAAAAAAAATTTAGAACGGTATAAAATTTATTTTTCTACCATAATATTTTCGAAAGTTATTGCAGAAAAACGCCAAAATTCAACTTAATTTTTAATACTTAAAATACTAGTAACAATCCCTCTCCCAAATACGCCTTCTTAAGTGTGTATGTTCCCTCCCTCCAAAATATAAGTGTCAAATTTAATAGTTATAGACCAAATGGTGTTGAGACTACACAGTCTCAACACACACAATCACACATTCATCTTTATTATTAGTATAGATATAGATAAGTAGAGAAGTATTGTAGTTTTGTCAAGTCAATGTCACGGCCTCGCAAGATACCTACCTATATGTACTAAATATTTCCTTCTTTTATTTTTACTTGTGATATACTTAATGGAATTGCAGGGATTAGTGGATGTGACATTGGTATCCTTAAACATTGAAAAATGAAATATCTTCACTTAGTATTAACGAATCAAATACCTGCATTTCCTAATTCATATTCCAGATTAGAGCGTCATGCTGAATCCGACTATAAATTACGAGACACAGGAATCACTATTCCAAAAGGCATGATTGTCTCTATTCCAGTATTTGCCATTCACAGAGATCCCAAGCTTTGGCCTGACCCAGAGCTATACAATCCGGACAGGTGAGTATTTTTTATGAATATTAATATTTGTTGCATTTGCAAAATTGTGATATTTAAATGAAAGAAACATTAGAAAACTGAAACGTTGAAGTAATTAAATACAATATTAACAACATATACAATAGAAAAAGGAATTGTTGGTGATTTGTTGTTATTTAATGATTCATTTCTTTGTAAAGGACTTGAATAACATGTTGTTTTACCACGTTGTGTGTGCAACGTATATAGCTTTTCTATAGGCGTACTTACAAATCTATCACTAAAATTCTCCAATATATCCCAGATTTAAAAAATTGTGCAGCTTCGTGTTAATAACATCCTGCATGATTTATCACAAAAAAAAAAAAAAAAAAAACAGATGATAGACATCTGTATTAAAGTAACTCAGATTTTATGTAGTTGATGCTCACATAAAACTTTTAATAAATCAAATGAAATACAGCTGGAATATACAGAAATTTTTAAACCTCTTTTTTTATGCTGTATAATACTCAAATAACTCTGGGATATAGTGAAAGACGTTTTGCTTTATAATGTCTAAAGTTTCTTAAATAAACTAAATAGTGAATATTGAAGTACTTTGTTGAGCGGTTTTTCTATTTTCTTGATGTAATTCCACAGTTCGAATTTCACAAAAATTAACAGTGCTGAGCAAACAGGAGCAAGTAAAAAAGCAATTTATTTGTGGGCGCATTGTCGTTTATTGTTTATTGAAAGTGGATAAACGATTCCGAATAGCCAGAACAGTTTATATTTCTGATTCTTTGCCTTAAGCCCTGTTCCAACGACCTGTGCCCACCTTGAGTTCGGCACATTTTGCCCTCTTTCCCCTCTCTTGTGCCTTTCTGGAGTACTTTGATGTCTGTTCATTTTACCGACAATTTGCGGGAAGCTTCCGATCGCCGTCCACAGGCAGGTTGGTTCAGCAATGGGTCAGTTGGCAGAATTAGGACCACAGGTCGTCGGAACGTTACTCTAGATTGATAAAGCATGCGTTTTCTCCTCGTAGCTCGTTTTAAGAAAAGTAAATTTAATTCAGGCAATTTATTTATGAAGACTGTTTCCTTTCAACTTTATATATAAATATAGAATACAACTATTCTGTTTTTGTAAATAATGGTAATACGGTATTGCAATTACTCGTATCTTGAACATAATTATTTTTCGTTATTAAGCGAACATTAGTGTCTACAGGTAGGTGAACATATATCTCAGATTAAGTGGATCAATCTTTATTTTTGCCTGTTTGTCTGTGCTTGACTCCACTTGCACTCCAAAATCTAAAATATTCCAAAATGAGTCTCAAAAAAAATAACATTGCATTTAACACTTTATTGTTTGTCTCTTCGGACAGATTTATGCCAGAAGAAAAGGCCAAGCGAGATCCTTATTCTTACATTCCTTTTGGAGCTGGCCCCCGGAACTGCGTGGGAATGAGATTCGCTCTCACGCAGATCAAAGTATGTCTCGCTCACATCATCGCCACTTTCAAGATCAGCAGGTGCCCGCAGACAAAGGTACTACATTCTTTATTTATTTTATTTTTTTTACAAATACATGTAATGATATTTTAAACTCTTAATTTAATCCAAATTAATTTCAAAGTTTTATCTTAATTTAGTACATATTAACTTCATTCTAAAATATTATCGCATTTCCTGATCCAATTCCACTTTTTCTATTTAATTAATTCAAGAGAAGCTTTGTAAAAATGCTTTCGTCAGTGCTTGACACGCTCCGCGTGAAGAGATAGAAAAATGTCTAGCAAGTACATTCTTTCAAAAGATCTCTATGTTCCCTTATCAGAATCGACATGTGTGAGAAATCCCTATTAGAATCTTAATAGTATATAAGCACAGTGAGATATATTTTCCCTATCAATATCTCATGTCATATAAGACAAGGGATCATTTATTTCTCTCTCTCTATGCTACGAACTTCAAAATCGAAAGTCTTTTCACAGTCTTCGAAACAGCCTCCTACTGTTTAAAAAATTCTTGTATATATATGAATTGTATTCGAGTACTGGTATATTCGAGTAAACCAGATATGTTCCTGCCAGGGCAATTTAGAAGTAAAGCCGAAACTACGACACGATAAGGGAGATTATGCGAAGGATGAAACACAAATCTAGACACCGAAATCGGCTTCTGACTATCTAGAACAGGAAATGCCAGTTGGTAAAGTCATGACCTTCGAGATTATGGCAGAGTGCCAAATCTGAGTATTGAACATCGCCGTTGAAATAAATCCACATTAAATGTAAAGAGAGATTTTTTTTTTTTTTTTTTGTCTGTCTTCTAACTTAGCTATTTATAGCGAGAAAAGTTACGTTTTTTTTTTTGTTTGTTAATATTCGATATATAGCCTTATCGTTTATTTTGTTGATATATTTCTAGTTTAGAATTTCTGTTGATATTATCGTCTTTCAGCGTTCTTATTTTATTTATGTATTTAGACTTCCGTTTTTCTTTGAATTCTCTACATCAAAAAAATAATCAAATAAGAACTGAAAACGAAATTACAAGTTTTAAAAATAATCTTTAAGTGCCTATAATGGTGTAACCTTAATGGAAAAGTACCACTAATCCATTACAAGGTTCTAAATTTCCCATTTAAAAGTTCTTCGATTTTTTGTAAATAATTCATAGAAAAGTAGCCAATTGTAACGAACTTTAAAATAATTAAAAATTGATTATTAAAAAATTATTATCTCTCTGTGTATGAAATACCATCTTCTATTTATTAAGAATTAAGAAATCAGTTAAGTTATTCTTTTCATAATTTTTCAAACGTTATTCATCTTCAGGAAAATAAGGATCGTTAATGCAATTTACATTTAATATTTACATGTTTTAATTTTCTTTGTATGTGAAATTATTAAGTACCTGGAATATGTGTCGATTTCAGATATGTATTTAAACTGTATTTATTTTTATTTAAATCTCGTTCTTTTTAATTCTCAAACATGTATTTAATTTTAATATCTGTGTTAAATAAATGTTTCATATTATTTGAATTCATCAAAAATTTGTAGGAAGACTTAGTTTCCATATTTAAATGCTTTTGCTGCAGATTTTATCATGAGTTTTGTGTATATTTATTTTTGTTTTTATTATTAATTCAAGATAATACTTTTTGCCCAAATTGCAACCGAAATTTCATGATGTTTTTCGAAATGATTATTATTATTTTGTAACTTACTTTTCCTTTTTTCAGTTCATTTTGAGAATTCGGATATTTTTATTTTCTTCATTTTTAACTAAATTCTCTAATTTTAGGCAATTTCAATATTTTTAATTAATTATTAAAATTTGAGTAATTTTTTTATATTGATATGAAAAAATCTCCTTAAAAGGTTAAGTTATATAAAAATAAAAATTTATCTTACAAGGTCCAGTAGCATAGTCAAGGAAGACACCTTTTAAAGGAGATGTATTCATTGAGGGAGTTTGGAAAATTAGCTTAATGTTGTCTTGATATATTAACAGAATCAGACTTAATGGGAAGGAATTTTAAATGACACTTAAAGTAAATCTAATTATGATCATTTTAGACTTTTATTTTCGTCTTTCTAAGATTTGACTTTTCGAAGAGCGTACTTACATATCTGCGATCGGTAGTGTTAAACCCCGTTCCGACGATCCGTTCTTTTACGGATATTGTCTAAGTCTGGCCATCTAACCCATTGTAGGACCACTCTCGCTTATGGATTTCGATCGGGAGCTTCTCGCAAACTGTCTGTAAAATGAACAGACATCAAAGAATCCCAGAAAACCAGAAGTGAGGGGAAAGTGGGCAAAATTCGCGGTCAAGTCACGCACGGGCGATCGGAATGGGGCTTGAGAAAGAGATGTGCCATTCCGACAAAACGTATAAACATATGCTATGTGATCAGTAGGTGATGGCAGCAATGGAGGTACAAAACATATCGCATGTACTATAATCCCTCCATTCGCTAATCTTTGAGGCATTTATCGACATTTAACGAGAAAAGCTGACTTCACCAAGCCATTGGATGCAATGACGGATCTTGGCGTGCCCGCGTTGGGAAATATGGTGGCCGCGGTGGCCTGGTGGTAAGGTCTCGGCTTCGGAACCGGAGGGTTTCAGGTTCGTGTC
Source organism: Argiope bruennichi (assembly GCF_947563725.1). NCBI lineage: Eukaryota > Metazoa > Arthropoda > Arachnida > Araneae > Araneidae > Argiope > Argiope bruennichi. The sequence continues at coordinate 51,785,531 of NC_079152.1, read as the reverse complement.
CCGATTCCACTGAAGAACCGTCGTGTAAGAGGGTCAGTTGCACGTTAAATTCGTCATGACCAAACGCCCTCCCGCTGGTGTGGCGTGGTGTGGAGAGGGGGGTGTCAGCTCAAGTGTCGTCCTCGTCATCTGACCGAGGTTCAAAATTACGAGGTCCGTCCCAAAATAGCCCTAGTGTTGCTTTAAACGGGACGTTAATATAACTAAAACTTGGGAAATACGGCGCATTCATTGCTAAATCTTCCTCACTGCGGGATATGGGAACAAGGCTTCAGAGAAATGCTACGCTGACACGGTCTATGAGAAGTCGGAATGGAAGTCGTAGAAGACGAGTATTGGCTACTCATTAATAATTTTTATCGACTGGAAACTTGAATTCTCTTCACTTTTGTTTAGGATAACAACTTTATGGCAATTGAAATAGCGGGTAAGGAAATTTTATAATTAGATATACAAATTACATTCATGACATGCCTAGAAAAAAAAATTAAAAGCTTAGCCATACAAGTTCGAACAGAAGTGAGTATATTTTTATACATTTAACAGTTCACAAACGATACAAGAGCAGAAGAGAGCGAAATTTTCCCTCCAGTGATTTTATGCTATGAGATTCTGATAGGTATTTCTTTGGCACATATCGATTTAGGAAAGGGAAATAAAGGTATCTTTTAAAAGAATTTGTTAAGCTTGATCCTTTTTTATCCTTTCACTTGGAGTGTGGAAACTGGCTGCTTAAAGCAGTTTCATAAAGCTCGTGTGAGATTAATTAAATAAAAATGGTGGAATTGGTTCAGGAAATAAGAGAACATTTTAGAATGAAGTTAATATGGGCTAAATTAAGATAAAAATTTGAAAATTTATTATGATTTAAATTTGTTTGTGAGATATCATTACATTTGTGTGTAATTTAGCAATTCTTAAGTATTATTATCTCATTTACAATATATCACATATATAATTACTATCTTATCAATCATTAAATGATTATGTTTTTCTGAATGGTGAATAAATTTTCAAAGACAATTTTATTTTCAAGGTCCCTTTGGAATTTAACATGGGTCAACAAGGATTGCTACAACCAAAAGAAATAGTTGTCCAATTTGACATTAGGATTGACAGTCATTTGCTGAAATGAAAGTGGAGTTATATGGAACTAATTAGTTCAAAAGAGATTCTTAATACTGACTGTATGTCAAGAACTACATTAGTGGGCTTGGAGAGATTTGGCCTTTCGCATTTTACATGTTTTGATTTGCATTAAAAATACATTTGTTGTTGATGATTGTAATTTCATATTTGTAATTGTGATTTTTATAAATTTATAAATAAAGTATATGTTCCAGTAGTTTTGATGATCAGTTTATTTGTTAAGAATTTCATTTTAATGTAACAACACTACTTATCTTTTTCTTAAATTTAAATAACGATTTTATTTAATATGGAAGTATTATAAAACCTTTGAATTATTGATGAATTAATGTTTAAATATAGAATTTATGCCATGAAAAGGATTTCAAAGTTTTAAATAAGTTGTATCTTTAAATCCGAAATTTAACCAATGAAATATTTTATTTATGTATCTCAACTTACTTTAATATCAATCATTTTTTTTCATAGAATATGTAGTTATTTTATGAAATAATCGATCATATTCTGTGAAATAACAGATTTCATATTTTCGATAACATATATATAAATAGCAGCAATATAAAAGCTGTTTTTTTTAAAAATATTTTTAATGACATAATATATATAAGAATAAAGCATATTCTTTGCACAATTGAAGTATTACAAATCCGATAAATAACAATATAAAAATTGGCTTCAAATTAAAATAAGCATAATCATTGATGCACAAATAAAATTATTACGTTACTTTTTATAAATAATGAAATTTTTCTTAAAAACAGAAGTCTCGAAATAATTTTACTGATAGCAAAGGTGGAAAATGCAGCTGCCACGTTTTGCATTGGCTACAACACGAATCAGCATGCTATTTTACTGCCAAGGGCATTAAGCCAGTTGGCTATAAATGAGTAATAGACTGGAAAACGTAGTTAAATCCTTGCGATATAAATGGTTCAAGGGCACGCTTGTTTTTCATACTAAAAAAAAATTGAGCAGAAATTTCGTGGCGCCATCTGCTGGTTCGAAATCTAACTGTTTACAAATAAAATATGAACATCCTATGACAATTTGTTGACACGTTGCAAAAACAAAATGAACTTTAAAATCAATAACTAAGTCTATTTCGCTAATCTTCATTGCAAATTTGAAACTTTCTTTTTTTATAGCTTACTCATCTGTGTTTGCAAAAAGTTGAAATTCATTGGCAAATAAAATTAAAAAAATAACAAAATCTTATTATTATTATTTTTTTTTTTTTTTGAGACTGGAGGTCAGGAATAAGTTTTTTTTTTTTATTTTTTTTTTATTCCTATAAAATGGAGATGGAAGCTACAGATTATCTTTAATGACTTATCTAAAGAGGGGAAATCGTATTATTAGATATTTTATATTGTAGTTGTGGTTAGGTTTTCCCCATGAAAGATTGTACAGTAACGTATTGTTCTAGACATTTCTTCTGAAAATGAGCATTGTTGAGAGCAGCAATTGTTGAAGACGCATCTAGTTTCCAGTAACTTTTTATAAGAAATAAGAATTTATGAACTCATAACAATATTTGAGGTAGAGGATTGGTTCTCCTTTATTGCCAATTATTTAAAAAAAAAAAAAAGTGTTTGATCAATTGGCTGCCAAATGCAGCTTTTATATGTTATTTGTTTATATTATTTATAATAAAAGTGTTTCAGACTCATTTTCTAACCTTTCGTTATATTGTTTATTAAGTATAAAGATTAATGGAATATTTTATGGTTAAATGAATATAATTTTCTTTAAACATTTTTATTTGATACATAATGGTGACCCAAGCAACAAAAGTATTATTAGTGAAATGAATTACAAAAAAAAAAAAAAAAACTGAACAAAATAAAAATTGAAACGTGAATAGAATTTTCAGAATATAATATATGTAATAAAAGAATAGTTATATTTTTAAATCCGAATATGAAAATATAATGAAATACTTAAAAATAAGATAAAATTTAAACTCTTGTTTACAATTTTTAAAGATTATTTTTTTAAATGCTTAAAAACAAATTGAAGCTAATATCAAAGCTGTTGGTAAGTATCAAAGATAGTATCGAATATACATTTTAAATTATACCTCATACAGCAAACTGATAACTACTGGGTTTTTAACAGAAATATGAGCATGAATTTTATATTAATAAATGTTGCTGATCTGCAAATCTGTTTACATCTGCATATTTCTCGAGTTCACAGAAATATAGAAATAAATGAAATTGGCCATTTTGAGAATAGTTCACCGCTGTTGATACGAATGAAGGAAACAAGTAATTTGTGTTATTGTATAAAAGAAAGTATTTAATGTTTTCTAATAACATCTAATGCATCTAATCACATTTAATACAATAATACACTCTTTCACCACTTATTTAATGAAACGTAGAAAAGAAATTTTTAATTCTTAGAATACAGCAGTGTTATGATATTTTCTGCCTAAAAATAATTAAAATTTCTGAAGGTAAACAAATGATCTGAAAAATTAAAATTTCTAAAGGTAAACAAATGGTAAAGTTTTTATTCTATAAAAAAAGTAGAAACACTGATTTCGATTGTAAGCTTTTATTTTTCACAAATCAGAATAAAAATAACTGCATATTGTTAATCACATCTAATGCAAATCACAGTCTTTAAACCTCGTGATTTTTGAGATAATGGTAAAAACATCGAACTGCCGAAATTTTGTTTTCTTACCATATTGTTAGGAGGAAAATAAATACACATATTTCTCTGAAAACTACAACCAGAATTATTTTTGCGTACAACCAGAATACGTCTGCCATATTTTTCAGTATTAATGTGCAAAATTAATGCAAGGAATTCTCTCGATGTATAACATTTCATTAATTGGAAGCGTATATCCGCACAATTTTAACTTTTGTACTTTTCTGCATATACCATTTGATGAATGATTTTTTTTTATTTTACTTCTCAATTCATGTATCCTTTTAGACTTATGAAAAGTCTTTCGTAAACGGTATCTGTTTTTATAGAGGATAAGAAGTTTAAAAAGTTAAGGAATTTCTAAACTTTATATATTTGTGATTGGGGATGCAAGCGGGATCACTAGCAGAAAAACTAACAACTCAAATTTCATATATTCTAATATTCGTATTTTTCTCTTTCATATATTGTTATATTCGTGTTTTGCCATTTCATATTTTGTAATATTCATATCTAGTTCTTTTATATCTTATGATGTAGCAGTTGAGTTACTCTTATCTTCTCTTTTGGATACTAGATGGCGATACCTGATTAGGCCATCCCATATGTCATCCCATAGTGCATTGCGATTGTAATTAGAATGAGATGTGACGCTGAACTGTGAAGCCTCGCGCGTGAATGTCTTGTCTTTGTGTTTGTTTAGTGTGTGAATGTGATTATTAAAAGAAATGTTCCTAAAAACATTCGTCCTGTTGCTTCCTGCATGGATCATAATAATCTACATACCACCACATTGGCGGCCAACGCGGGGCCCGACGGAAAAGAATTTGTGAGGAAACGAAAGTGACGTCGTCCCGACCATCACAAGAAAAGTTTCCCGCCACCACAATGTTCCTAAAAACGTTCGTCCTGTTGCTTCCTGCATGGATCATAATAATCTACATACCACCACATTGGCGGCCAACGCGGGGCCCGACGGAAAAGAATTTGTGAGGAAACGAAAGTGACGTCGTCCCGACCATCACAAAAAAAGTTTCCCGCCACCACAATGTTCCTAAAAACGTTCGTCCTGTTGCTTCCTGCATGGATCATAATAATCTACATACCACCACAATAATAGTTGAAAGCCAGTACAGTAAAGGAAATCACCTTAATTTAAAGCATTTCATTGAAATTTTCTGAATAATGAAATTTATCATTTATTAGTGCTTATTTTTATTTATTTTTCAATTTTAGGATTCCGACAAATCTTGGATGAAAGATGGATGTAATTTTTAAAGTCTTAAACTTATTAATTTATTCCTCGAAATTTATATAATACATCAACTGAAAACTACGAAATTTCAAAAATCGGAATAATTTATTTTATGTTCTCTTTTAAAATTAATTCTAACTGCCCTTTAATGCGAACAGAAATTTCATTTCTTTTAAAAATAAGTTATTCTATTCTTCGGCTATTATGCTTCTCTTGATGAATCCCCCGAAAAGATTAAAAAAATACAATCCCTCATGGCAACCCAAAAATTTCTGTACTCAAAAAGATTCCGTATTTAAAACAATACCATATTGACACCATTTTTTTAATGCGTGTATATAGAAGATTATACTTGATATTCACTCATGACTATTGTTTATTCAAAAAGTTTTAATAAAGATTATATATCCTTATACATTTTTACACTCATTCAAAATGATATATGAAAGCTTATATGTCCTTCTATGTATTCTATAACCGTGCCTTCTTTTTTATATTGTTACGAATCTGTAATGCTGCTTCCCAGCATAGTTGGTTCCACCTTCGGAAAGAATATTTTACAGTCATCTGTATTGGACGGAGTCCGATATCGTGTCGGAGGTTCCGGAGCTTGGCGACCATTTGGCGACTTGGCGATGAATTTGGGCCTTTGGCCGAAACAGATTATACCCGAAACATCGAGAATTTTCCCGATCCGTCCAGTAGGAACCGAGATACGCCTCGAACGTTCCTGATTGGTTGAGAGGCTTCTAGCCCCGCCTCCTGAGACCTACAAAAGGAGACGGCTGCAGCTGCTAGGGCAGAGTAGTCGGAAACGACAGTAAAGAACTGGCCCACCAGAGATAAGCGGAGCAGCGACGGAGTGAAGCTAGTGCTGAACTAAGCTGTGCGCTACTATCTGTCTGTCCTGTTATATGCTGCTGTGTATGCTGTTGTTGCTGCACGTCTCGGCTGCAGATAAGCGTCTTCTGTGCTGTATATAGTTGTCGTCTTTGTGCTGTCCTGTGTGTCTTCGTGTAAATAAACAACGTTGTTTTATTTTCTACTGCCGCCTGGTGATTGAGCGTTCTTCACACCATATAACATCCGCTATCCAAACGCACCCCGGAAATTTCGCAACAATATTTTAAAATTGAATGTCGTGAGATTATAGGAGGAAATATTGTACTCTAAACAACATTTTCTATTTTATGTATTTTTCAAATCAGGCCTTAAATCCACTGAAGCTGCTAGTAGAATTTATTTATTTAAAAGGCATAGTAAAATAAGGGACCAGACAGACCAAAACTGATTGACATGCTTCAAGAAAGACACATGACGAAATCAATTCCAGAAGTGGCTGGTAGGCAGCTGTGAATCATTATGAAAAGTTAAAATGCTTATTAACTCACTATCACCTGAAAACTTACAGGAAACCTTGAGCACAGGATCTTAGCATAGAGCATGCCGACTTTTATATAAGCTGTAAAAATACGAGTCCCTTATGAATATATCCCATAAGATACAAATTATCGAGTCAATGTTGACCATAATCTTCTGAGAGAATCCACAAGATGGCCTATAAGTAGAGACATGCTGCTTAAAAAAGAAAATACCCTCCTTATGCCAATCGAAAGAAATTCAATTGTCAATTGAAAGTATCGAATTCACTTCAACTACCTTGTTGCTTCAATCAGTTCAGTTTACAAGTATTATATATTTTTTCATGCTGGCTCCATGGCATAGGGATAGCTTGTCTTCCCCGTGATCTTGTCGTCCCGTTTCGGGCATGGTTTTTCTTCTTCTGTGTTCTATCTGTAAGGTGCGTGAATGTGCCCCCCCCCCCCGGCCCTGCAAAAAGAGGTTGTGCAAGCGAAAGCAGGTTGTGCAACTCATAAAATAGCTAAGTCTTACTCTTGGCCCTAGTTGACGCTATTGAAAAAGCAAGAGACGCTCACTCGGCTTAAATCGCTGACAGATAACTGTTAGTGGGCTTGTAACGTGCCATAAATCACAACACAACACATATTTTTTCATTAGCTATCAGCTTTTTAGTTATATATTTCACAAATATGACATTTCAAAAATCGGAATAATTTATTTTATATATTTTGTCACGGAACATTGAAGCCCATTTGAGATCCTCAGGCAATGAAAATCTAGAACCCTTTTTTCAATTCTCTAATGTCTAATTCCATATATATATATATATATATATATATATATATATATATGCTTGCTTTTAATTTTCTGAATAGGCAGTCTTATGTAATAAAATCTGGTAAACTGATGTGCATTTAATTATGGGTCTCATTATGGGTTCTTCTATTACACCTAGGAAAAAATTACAGATTGAAATTTAAGCAGTCTTAAACGGAAAAAAGCACTTTTGAACACACAATTTAGATATCTCTAATATACGAATCGGACATTTTTTTAAAAAATAGTAAAGAAGCATATTTTTTAGAGATTATAAATAATATAATACATGTAAAAGACAATTAATTAGGAATTTTATAATGGTATTCTAAAATTTAAAAGTTACTTGCTTTTAATTTATATCAGTTCGAGTGCACGGGACTTCTAAATTAACTCAAAAAATCTAACAATTCAAAAAATACCACAAAAAATGTATTGAAATTTTCGCTGCCTTTGATAGTGTAAGGCACTTAGGAGATTGCCTACATTGCCTGTTTGATAACCCGGTAGATTTGTTTACGAATAAATGCTCCATTCATGACTTTTCGTAACCAAGTTTTTGATTTTATATCCAGCTTTTTGAGTTAATTTGCTATAAATTGTTTCAGTTCCAAGAAGAATTATCCCCGAAACTGCTCCAAGCAACAATAAGTAGAAAGGTCCTTGTAGGTCGTCAGTTGTCAGTGGTCGCTTATCAGAGTTAATGCGATCTATTTCATTAGAACAGTCAAATTTAAAGTCGTGTCGGTGCTTCCAATGATCTAGGAGTCCATTTTCCATCATTTTCTGGAATCTACCAAAAGAAGTTATTTTTGATATTTATAAAATAAGAGCAAGGAATTTAAATAATAATAATTTTAATAAAAACAGTTTTTTAAAAGGCATTTTCATTAGTATACTGAAAAGAAAATTGATTTTTTACTTTAATTTATTATTCATTTTTGTAAATATGTTGGGGTCCAGAAACCATTATTTCCTTAATTCATTTCTAGGCGATAACCACATTTAGGGAATCGAAACCAAATTTAATTAATTTATTTATTTTTCAGTCCTGAAAGTATTAAAATAATATATTGTCATCGAGAATGCACAAGTGACTGGACTATTGCGCGTACTGAAATGAGAGAAAAATTATAATACAAAATTCTATATTCTAAACCTGAAACAAATCAAGAGCAATAAAAAGCAATCTTTCTAACCTTTATGTTAAAAAGATACAGTTAAAATACATGACAGAAGTAACTACAAATTTTTCATCTTCTCAAGGATTATTTTGAAATAATTGTGAAACAGAAAAGAATATATTAAAAAATAAATTAGAAAAATATATGAGAAAACAGGGCTATTTTTGTCACCATAATGATTCGCCATAATTAAAAATTAAACATATATTGCCGCGATAAGGCATGTTAATAAGACGACGTCATAGTGACATTGTAATGTCAATTTCGGAAGCTGTTTTAGTATTATTTCTGTGATCACATACCTGCCTTAGAATGCAGTTACATAGTTAGTCTCTTTATCTGTCTTGTTTTTTTTCATTAATTTTATTTTTTATTTATTTACTTAGATGTAGAATATGCTCTTTCCGTTTTTTAATTCTATCCTCATGGCTCATATTTTAACAAATTCACTTCTTTTTACCGAGGTAAATCCAGATGAATTTAAGCTCAGCTGGTGAGGGTAAAACCATATTTCAGTTGAGTAGTCAATCTTTCGATTAATTGTGGTTCTATTGTTTGGCTATTTGGTGTGAATGAACAGACTACCAGCCTCAGTTTTGCTCTTTGATGGCTCACTATTTTTTAAAATACTTTTGTCAATGAAGAGATTACCGATAATTGCTTCATTGAAGTCAGCGAATCACGTTAATAAATCTGATTTAATGTAATATACTAAGAAATGTTTAAATATTAAGAAAGTATTAAGCTTATTTTGCTTTATCGTATGTCTTAAATAATCCAATTATTTAATGAGAAAAAAAATATTTTACACATAGGGATTTGTCATTAGACTCATTCAACATTCTTAATAAAATGTGCAATTTTATGTTTTACATTTCTTTTTCTAGTAGCCATTTGCGAAGTACTAATGACATTTTTAAGCTCAATAGTCAATTTTATGATACTTAAGATAGATACTGATAGATGGAAGAAAGAAGAGGTTTCAAGTAATTTCTGAACACAAAAAGAAGCTGGATCTGATTTCATTTTTGTCAAGTTCTATAGAATTCTGCGACCAGTATTTTATAATTGCACAAACTTTTTTGACAAGCCCTTTTTACAAGCAGTTAGGCTTTTCTTAAATTCCATTTATAAATTTATTAGTCAGAAATATACCGATTTGAAAGTTGCCACGCTCAAATTTTTTTCCATTCAAACCCTTTGCTACACTCTTTATAAATATACCGATATTTTCTTGAATGTAAAAAATGTTACTTCGGAATGTACCGATTAAAAAATTGTTACTTTTTTCATAAATGATTTTCGCTATCACATAATATCATTAGATTTAAATTTCCTGAAATTTGAATAAACTGCCATTTTTTTACGGAGTAGGCAATTCGCAGATTGCCTTATCAAAGTTGCTTATAATTAGTGCAGTACAACCTTGTGCAAACTATTGTAATTCTGCAGAAATATGGCTGTATAAGAAAACAACAAGTTAAATATTAAAGAAAACCATAGGCCTTTTCAGAGCAAAAAGCGAGGAAGGAACTATTTTATAGAGTAGTTTTCGGCTGATTGCCTTAATGAGGTCGCTTATAACCAGTGCTGTACAACCGTTTGCAGCTGTTTGTTGAAATTCTAAATAGATAAAGCTGTTTATAGAAGATCCAAATTCTGCCAAAAGAGGAGCAAAGCGGGAAAAAATGGCCTGCAGGAAAGCATCCCATCCAGTGGGAAGGCATTAAAGAATATGACAAGCCTTCTAAGAGCAAAACGGCTGATTGCCTTAATGATATCGCTTATAACTAGTGCTGTATAACCGTTTGCAGCTGTTTGTTGAAATTCTAAATAGATAAAGCTGTTTATAGAAGATCCAAATTCTGCCAAAAGAGGAGCAAAGCGGGAAAAAATGGCCTGCAGGAAAGCATCCCATCCAGTGGGAAGGCATTAAAGAATATGACAAGCCTTCTAAGAGCAAAACGGCTGATTGCCTTAATGATATCGCTTATAACTAGTGCTGTATAACCGTTTGCAGCTGTTTGTTGAAATTCTAAATAGATAAAGCTGTTTATAGAAGATCCAAATTCTTCCTAAAGTGGAGCAAAGCGGGGAAAAATGGCCTGCTGGAAAGCATCTCATCCAGTGGGAAGGCATTAAAGAATATGACAAGCCTTCTAAGAGGAAAGCGCGAGAAAGGATATATTTTACAGAGTAGTTGATCGGCTGATTGCCTTAACGTCGCTTATAAGCAATGCTTTATAACCTTTTGCAGATGCTTGTTGCAATTCTAAAGAAATATTTACATATAAAAGATCCAAATACCGCCCAAATTGAACGAAGGAAAAAAAACTGCCTGCCAAAAAGGGTTTTTTTTTAAAAATTAATTTGAAAGAAGCTAAAAGAGAGAAATTTTAGTTACTTTGTAAGACGTTATGAAATAATTCAAAGGTAGCTCTTTTTAAAGATGTTAATTTTAGAATATTTCTCAAAATGTACAAAGAAAATTAAAATATTATTTAACTCATATATTTTAATTCTATTCTATTTGCATATATGAAAAATATTCAATTTACTATTGAAAATTCTATACTATATCATATTTTTAGAAAAGAGGGAACATACAATTAGGTGTATTTTCAAAAAGTTGGATGGTCTAGTCCTGTCTTTGTAAAAGTGCATGCAAAAGTTCAGAACTTCAAGCATATGATTTCCACATGTAACATCATTCTATCCAGTAGAGATATATCACTGTTTATGAAACTTACTCGTTATTAATAGACTGCAGGAGGGAGGACCCTTTCCTCAGTCCAAAAGCCAAAGGCATGCTTGCAAACTGTTCCGGTACAAAAGCAAAATCGCAGAGAGTATCATTCTTATTATGTTTCGTTCTCTCTTCATTGAGGGTATTAATGTCATCGATCAAAACAGTGTTGCCTTCAGCTACACCAATCAAAATATTTTTATTCCATGTCTCGGAGGTGTAGCTCAGAAACCGATTTGAATTTTTCCAATATATCTTATGAATCCTTTTAAATAATTCATTTTGCGGAACCTAAAAAGGTAGAAATCGAAATTATAATAGATTGTTTACAAAATATAATTGAAAACAAATATCAAACAATTAAAAATCACTGTCAATGATTTAAAATGAAGCTATAATTTTTTTCAACGAATGTTTGTTTCCCTATATGAAAGGTGTTAAGGTCAGAGGGACATGTGGCATTCCTTAGGCTTTATAATTAATGTTATTGAAGAATTTAAGTTAATAAGGCTGTTATTTACTTTTCATTAACTAGTAGATTTAATTGATGAATGGAGCTTGAAGATTCCAGTAATGACAAAATAGCAGATCTTTCATCGCTACAATTTAAATGTACAAAACATCAACGAAAGAGATTCATGAATGGATGATGGCTGGCCATTAATAGTCTGGCTGTAGAAAACTGGCGTTGGAAATAGTCTGGCTTGTAGAAAATCGTAAGTATGAATTAGAAGTTATTTAAGAGGAAAAACTAATATATAAATGCCTTATTGGGATGGATTATTGTAATGGAAGAAGAGTGAAAAGCAAGGGAAACTAAGTATCATGCTTGTCTCAATGGATTTAAAAGAACGTGATATAACATCTGAACTTTTGAAAAGAGAAATCCTTACTGCTTCTGTCATTAATAATTCATTTAATGTTATTTTAATTTTTACTATACACGGTGTTTATAAATGTAGTGACGAGCGCCTGTTGGCGAGCGCCATCTGCTGGTTGTTAGACGGAGTTGACGCTGGTTAGACGGAGAGCAGATCAGACGGATCTGGGCGAGAGTGAAGACGTAGCAGATCAGACGGATCTGGACGAGAGAAAAGACGTGGCAGATCAGACGGATCTGGACGAAAGACGAGACGCGACGTATTCGACGAAATCTACTGAATGTTCAATTCTTTTATGTTAATGTATATATATCCTAAATGTCCTAATCGTCCTAAATGTAATTAAATGTGCGTTCTAAAATAGTAGTGATTTCTGAGTCCTACAAAATATGGGGGTTCGGCCGAGATATTAATGAAGACCGGCACATAGACGAAAGAAGAGCCAAACAGGAGTGAAATTTGACGTGCTACAATAAACCTTTTGGATATCAACTACTTGTGGACTGACGCAGTGTGGATCGACGTTGAAGAAATTGTGAGTACAATTTTGATTTATTCTCAAGTATGGCATTTCTTACACGAGCACGAAAGAGCGACTTACTAACTTTAGTAGACGAATTAGAACTAACGGCACCACAGGATGCCAAAGTGCGACAGTTAGTTACAATGATAACAGAGTCGAAAGACTATGACGAAGAGTTCGTAAAAAACTTACTTTTAACTATCACTCAGGAGCGCGAAAGGTTAGATGCTGAAAAAGCCGAAGCCGAAAAGATAGAGCGTGAATATACTTTGAAAAAGTTAGAACTTGAGTTAAAAAGTAGAGAAAATACGTTAACTGTATAAGATATGCCTAAGTATGATATATTAAAATTGCTAAAGAATTATGATAATAGCGGAGACATAAGTGTTTACCTTTCGTTATTTGAGAAACAAATAAGTAGGGCTAACATTGCAAAAGAAAACTGGATTTCTTATTTACTCGGGTTATTACCATTGGATATAGTCAATTTAATTGCTCGCGAACCTGATCCATCAGCTAATGACTATGATTACATAAAAAAACTGTTGCTTAAAAGATTTAAATTAACTTCCGAACAACTCAGGCAGAAGTTCTTTACTCACAAACGAGATTCTTCTTCATCATGGCGGGATTTCGGTTTTGAACTGAATAACTTTTTTGAGGAATGGATAAATTGTTTAGAAATAACCGATTTTGAAGATTTAAAGCAGCTAATGGTCGTTGACCAGTTAAAGAGTAAAATACCAAATGACGTACGCGATCATTTTCTCGACGATTTGCCCAAAATAAAGAAAGTAGAAGATTTGGTTAATAAACTGGACGAATATGAAGCTGCACGAAGTCACCTTAAAAAGGAAACAAACAGAAATTGGCGTGTTTCCGAAAACAGAAGTAAATTTGATATCGCGAAAGAAGCTAAAAATTCACCATTGCCGTTCGTTCGTGCTCAAAAGAATTATGCTGATGATAATTACTATAACAAGAGTAATAATAAATGTTTTAATTGTAATGAGACTGGCCATAAATCAACTAATTGCAAGTTTAAAAACAAAGGATTGAAATGTTTCCAATGTGGTAACTTTGGCCACAAAGCCAGTAACTGCCCGCAAAGAGATTTTAAAGTGTCTCTCTCTAATAAAGTATATACTCGTAACTCTCCAAAAACTGTAAATAAGCTTAGTAAAAATGTTGAAATAAATGGTATAAATTGTGATGCATTAATTGATACTGGAAGTGATATTACTATGATTAATTATGATTTTTATTTGAAAATTGGTAAACCTAATTTAACGACTGATAATGTGAAATTAGCTGGTATAAGTGGCGATAGCATTACTCCTCTAGGATTTTTTATTGTGATATATTAATTGATGAATATGTAATATCAACTAATGTGTATGTGTTAGAAATAATGCCGAACGAAATAATCATTGGCATGGACGTATTAAATAATCTAAGCTTTTCATTTCAAGAAAATCAAATTATCATTCATGAAAAAAGAGCCCAAATAAATTACACCCGGCTGGTGAGAAACGAGGTCAAGGTCGTATCACTACGTTCCTCGGAGCTGAAAAGAGACAGTCAGGCACCTATTTTTGCTGAGACTGGCAATAAAATAAATACACATCCTCTCCCATACTTCATTCATTTAACGGATTCGATAAACTATGATGAAATCGACATGAGTCATGTAAAAAAACCGTTGAGACAGGAAATAAATCGTCTATTAAATAAGTATTCGCCAAACAAAACAAAAAGTACGGATTTGCAAATGAAAATAATATTGAGCGATGATATTCCGATTAGTCATAACCCTCGAAGGCTGCCTTTTAAAGAACAAAAATTCGTTGAAACTCAGATTGATAAATGGTTACAGGAAGGGATAATAAAACCTAGTTGTTCAAATTACTCTTTCAACGTAGTTTTAAGCAAGAAGAAGGATGACAGTTATAGGTTATGCATTGATTATCGTAAGCTAAATAAAAAGATGATTAAAGATCGGTACCCTTTACCCTTCATAGAAGATTTGCTAGACAAACTTGAGCAATCAAAAATATTCACTACTTTGGACTTGAAAAACGGATTTTTTCATGTAGACGTAGAGAAAGATAGCACAAAATTTACGTCTTTTGTAACACATCATGGGCAGTGGGAATTTCTTAAAGTACCATTTGGACTTTCCAATAGTCCGAGTGTATTTCAGCGTTACATTAATGTGATATTCAGGAATTTGATGCTAGATGGAACTGTACTGATTTATATGGACGACATTATTATACCATCCAAAACCGAGGAAGAAGGGCTAGAAAAATTACAACGTGTTCTACAGGTTGCATCAGAGTACGGTTTGGAGTTTAATTTTAAGAAGTGTCAGTTTTTAAAACCACAAATAGAATTTTTAGGCTATAGAATCCAAAACGGAACTATACAGCCCTCTGTATCTAAAACGGTAGCTGTACAAAAATTTCCACAACCACAAACTGTTAAACAAGTACAAAGCTTTTTAGGCCTTACTAGTTATTTTCGGAAATTTATACCCCACTATTCAAAAATCGCAAAACCTCTTAGTGATCTACTAAGAAAAGACATTGCATTTAAGTTTGAATCTGAACAAAAGGAAGCTTTTCAAAAACTCAAAGATATTTTAACTCAGGAGCCAGTTTTGCATCTCTATCAACAGGGATCAGTTTTAGAACTTCATACAGATGCTAGCAGTCAGGGGTTCGGAGCAGTGCTGCTGCAACAGGGAACCGACAATAAGTTTTATCCTATTCATTATTTTAGTCGAAAAACATCTCCACAACAAGAAAAATATAGTAGCTATGAATTAGAAGTTTTGGCTGTAATCGAAGCGTTAAAAAAATTTAGACATTATTTACTGGGTTCTAAATTTAAAATTGTGACTGATTGTTCCGCTTTTCAACAAACTATGAGTAAAAGAGATCTTACACCAAAAGTTGCAAGATGGGCTTTACAATTAGAGGAATTTGATTACCAAATTGTTCACAGATCAGGAAAACAAATGGCACACGTAGATTCTCTTAGTCGAAACGCAGTACTTGTTGTTACTCGTTCATATAGTGAAGTGACCACTAAAATAGCCAATGCTCAAAATCAGGACGAATTCCTTAAGAAATTAAAAACTTTGATAGATAAACAAGAAGACGGTGAACACATTGTGAGAAATGGAGTTTTATACAAATACGATAATGGTAGAGAATTGCTCATAGTCCCAGAAGCATTACAAAGAGAAATTATTCGAGAAATTCACAATAATGGACATTACGCTGTGGCTAAGACAGAAGAAATTTTAAAGCAAGAATTTTACATACCAAAGTTGAGGTCAAAAATAGAAAGTGTGATTGCCAATTGCGTGGAGTGTATTCTTTGTAATAAGAAACGTGGGAAAGGTGAAGGTTTCCTTAACCCCATCCCAAAAGAAAATTTGCCTTTAAGTACATATCACATAGATTTCATTGGCCCTATGCCTTCTACAAATAAGAACTATCAGCATATTTTTTCAATAGTCGACGCTTTTACAAAATTTGTCTGGTTGTATCCGGTTAAATCAACATCTACTCAGGATGCAATAACTAAACTTAAGCTTCAACAATCTACTTTTGGAAATCCGACAAGAATAATAACAGACAGGGGTTCAGCTTTTACCTCAAAAGAATTTGAAACATACTGTCAGGATGAAAATATTGAACATTTCAAAATTAGCACTGGAATTCCTCGCGGAAATGGGCAAATTGAAATAATGCATAAAATTTTAATACCCATTCTATCAAAACTCTCAATAACAGATCCTACCAAATGGTATAAACATGTTGCATCAGTGCAAAAAATAATCAATAGTACTGTTTCGAGGAGTACAAAGTTTACCCCGTTTGAGCTTTTAACTGGTGTAAAATTAAAAGATACAACTGATTTACATTTAAAGGAAATGTTGGAAGAAGAATACACAAAAGCAATGATGGAAGATCGAAATAATATGAGAGAAGAAGCAAGGGAAAACATTTTGAAGATGCAAGAAGAGAATCGGAAAAGTTTCAACAAACGAAGAAAAGTGGCGCGCATCTACAAACTTGGTGAATTAGTGGCCATACAACGGACGCAGTTTGGAACTGGACTCAAACTAAGACCAAAGTTTCATGGACCATATCGGATTGTTAAGGTTAAACCTAAGGATCGCTATGACGTGGAAAAAGTTGGATGTCATGACGGACCAAATACAACTTCCACAGCAGCCGATTTCATAAAAGCATGGTCTTCAGACTAAAAAAAAAAAAAAAATGTTTATTGTTTTATCCAGATACTGTTTTCTTTTTTTTATTCTTTCAGATTTTTCTACTTTAACTTTCGAGGTCGAAAGAGACGTCAGGATCGCCGAATGTAGTGACGAGCGCCTGTTGGCGAGCGCCATCTGCTGGTTGTTAGACGGAGTTGACGCTGGTTAGACGGAGAGCAGATCAGACGGATCTGGGCGAGAGTGAAGACGTAGCAGATCAGACGGATCTGGACGAGAGAAAAGACGCGACGTATTCGACGAAATCTACTGAATGTTCAATTCTTTTATGTTAATGTATATATATCCTAAATGTCCTAATCGTCCTAAATGTAATTAAATGTGCGTTCTAAAATAGTAGTGATTTCTGAGTCCTACATAAATGAATGTCTCAATTTTAGAGAACTACTAAAATGAAAACAAAACGAAGTGCAACTTTATTGTTCATTAAAAATAACAGTTGAAAATTTAAATTCAATGTTGTTTCCAAGTATTTAATATAAGCTTTTTAGAAATATAAACGATATAAAGGCAGTACGACAATTCATCCTACATTTTCTTTCAGCCCGTCTGGTGTGACACTTTGAAAGGCTGCAGATATGCGAGGCATTGAACTCGTCAAAGGCAGATGATAATGATGGAACAAATACATATTTTGTGATATATCCCCAGGTAGAAAAATAGACTATCGCCTTGCATGATTGTCCACAGCTTTTTAAAGCTTCATATCAGACATGGTGAAAAAATATGGAATGAATAATCTTACCGGCTCGATATCGTTTCTGGAGAGGCTCATATGGAATATTTATAAATGTGTTGATTTTAAACTTTCAACTGTTACTTTTGATTTCCAATGAACAACGAGATTGTACTTTTAAGGGGGTCCGGGACACATTTTGAAAATTTTTTTATTAATTAATTTAAAATTTTGAAATTTTTTGTGCTGATCAACCATCTCATTAATAAGCAAAATCACAACACAAAAGTTTTCAAAAAAAATTTTTAAACTTAAAATTTAATTTTTTTTTTTAAAAAGTGACGTTGTTTTAAATTGATATAACTCAAAATATTTTTGATCAATTTTCAAAATTTTTTCATTAAATCAAACACAAATATATATTCTTTCATTTTGATTTGGCAATTTAAAAAATATTAATTTAAAAATTTTTTTAAAAATTTGAATGAAAATTTTGAAAAAATCTTGTGTATTTTATTTTTAAAATTCATATCTTGAAAAGTAAAAAAAATTTTTTAATTTGCTGAATCAAAATTAAGGCAAACAGTTTGAAAAGTATGTGTTTCAAATTTCAGACCTCTATCTTTATATGATCTGGACTTATATCAATTTGATCACAACAAATAATGAAAAAACGCAACATGGTTAAAAATGCGTTTAAAGTATAAAAATAAAATTTATAAGAATTAAAACTATTTAAATACATTTAAAAGATTCCAGATGCATAAGAGACGCCTCCCTTCCTCACAAGTGTTTATTTTAATTTAATTTTACATTTACAATTAAGAAAACAAACTTTAGAGCAGAAAATTAAAAAGCACGTTGTCTCATGAAATGTAAACACAGAGGTTCTAATAAACACTGAATCTCTTCGTTTCACTTCATTATTGAAGGAATTGAGTTGTATACAAACTAAATCTAGGATTTAAAATAAATTCTTTAAAAATTTATTTCAAAAAAAATCAAAAATTAAGCTAAAACAGTGCCGGGAAATATCTGTTTACATTTAAAGAGATGAAGTTGCCATGGCAACGCCTTTTTGACAGTTGGAATTTCAAAGCAATGGTCAACAAAAATGATGATATGTCACGTTCTAATTAAGACAGAAACATGATTTAAATGTTATTTTAAGCAGAAAAGCATGCAGAATTTTTTCAGCTAAAAAAAAATTCGAAAATTGACGATTTTTGTGTCCCAAACCCCCTTAATAGTTTTACAAAGTTATGATGATTATTTATGAACATTCTATATATGATGCTGAACAATTTGACTATATAAGTGGCTTAGAGATTTAAGATAATTTTATATATTAAATTGGTGAATCTTAAAAAAATATTAAATTTTATGTATGTTACATGTTATTTTATAGAAAAAAAAAATAATGTTTCGTCTGTTTTCTTTCTCTGTAATCCGATATTCTCTTTTAATGAATCACAGCAATTTTGATTACGTTGAGTAACGGAGTCTACTATATTAATAGTCTGAAAAGGGTCTTGTGTTATGTTGAGTTTTTTTATCCAATATATTATTGTCCTTTAAAAATATCTTGAAAAATCCCTTTTTAGAAATAACAAAACAAACAAAAAAACATGCAACAATACAAAAAGATATAGTTTTAATGATTTGTTAGGCTCATGCAATGCGTTCATATAACGATTCAGTTAAGGTGGTGACGCAATACTTTAAAAATGACTTTAAAATAAAAATAAAAAATCTTTTTAATTATTATGCCATAAAATGCATTTTACACTTTCACATAAGCACTCGCTGAAAGAGTTTCATTCGACCGCATCATATTAATTTTCATATAGCTAAATAATTTTTTAATATTAATATTACTATATTTGGGGAATATATCCAAATATTCATCCATGGGTCGTACGATGAAAAAGTCCAACATGTTCAATAAAAGGTAACGAAATTTTCTTCGACATGAAAACACGATGCACAACAAAGCACAAATGAAACACTCTCAAGCAGCGCATCAATAAACAGCAGTATGTAAGCAGCAAATTGATAATAAATAAACGCAACAACACAATGCGCTCAGAGAGAACTCGCAGGAGATCAACATCCAAGATTGTTTGATTATTCACGTCATTCGGCTCGTTTACTACCACGTCGATTCTGTCTTTCTACTTTTTATACCTCTGTGATAAGATATGAAAAGTTCTAGGAGAAGCGGCGAAAATCGAGTCCTAATGGAGTTAACGCCATGATTCTCGAATATACGGGAACTTTCATTTTTGTTGCCAAATTCATTGACATGTCGCTAAAGGTTGCTAAGGTTGGAAATCATTGACTCGACATGTATTCAGCAGATATTATAATATCTGTAAAATTATCTTAATTCTCAGGAGATTATTACACAGGGAAACAACAGTGTAATTTTGCCATTCATCTTAATTACTTTTATTTTTAATACATTTATATTAATTGATTATGCCTGGTTATTCATCAGCTATTGAGTAATTTATTAGAAAAGGAAGCTTTATGAAAAATAGACTTGTAATTTTTTTTCAGTTCTCTTTAATCATTAAAAATTGCTGATTCAAAACAATTGTTTATTGAAAGGGATTCATAGGAATTTTGATCAAATTGTGACATGTCGTATTTCTTTGAATAAACATTGATAATTGATAAACTTAATTTGATGGATTCAATTTTTTTATACTTCAGTTCTATTTGTGTATTTATTCATTTACACTGTGTTTTCATATATTTCTAGTGTAATATAGATTTTTGTATCTATTTTTGAATAATTTGATTTTAAAGTAATGGTATTTTAAATAATTTTTCTGTTTGGTGCGTGTTCGTTCCCAGCCCAGTTGGCTTTAAACAAAGCAAAACTAAAATAAAAGTGAGGAATATTTTATTTATTTGTTTAATGTACCGTTAAGCGTCATAAAATAAGAGAAAAGGTAAGTTATGATCAATTCTTTCAGAATAGAAATCCAGGGTCATAATTTAATTATAATCTTTGAAAAATAGAGATCATTGACCCGGCATTCATTCAGCAACAATTAATATTGTTACGAATCTGTGATGCGGTTTCCCAGCATAGTGGGTTCCATAGGAAATCCCTAAGCTTGGCGACAAACTTGTCGCCCATGTGGCGACTTGGCGATGAATTTTGTGACTTTGGCGCCAAAATAGATTATACCCAAAACATCGAGAATTTTCCCGATCCGTCAAGTAGGAACCGAGTTAGGCCTCGAACGTTCCTGATTGGTTGAGAGGCTTCTAGCCCCGCCTCCTGAGACCTATAAAAGGAGCAGCCTGCAGCTGCCGAGAGTCGTGGACGGTAAAGAACTGGCCTTCCAGAGATTAGCAGAGCAGCGACGGAGTCAAGCTAGTGCTGAACTAAGCTGTGCGCTACTGTCTGCAGTAGAGAGTCTTGTTGTATGCTGCTGTGTATGCTGTTGTATGCTGCTCGTCTCGGGTGAAGATAATCATCTTCTGTGCTGTATATAGTTGTCGTCTTTGTGCTGTCCTTGAGTCTTCGTGTAAATAAACGTCGTTGTTTTATTTTCTACTGCCGCCTGCTGATTGAGCGTTCTCCATACCATCCAAACTTCCACTATCCAAACGAACCCCGGAAATTTCGTAACAATATGTATGGGAAACTATCTTCCTTACCAGGAGAAAAACTGTGCAGGGAAGCAATATTACAAATTCGTAACAATATAAGCAATGCATCACCTTGATGTTTTCCCAGATGGCAGATTCTTCATTGATGGCAAGCTTAACTGTTTTGTGATTCGGCAATTCCTCCAGGGAATTCACGATGTATTCTTTCTGGTTTGAGATTAGAAAAGCGACTAGATTTCCACTGTAAGTCGTTGTGATAACTATCACCGAGAGCCACCAGGTCGCCAAGATGATGCGACAGGAAGATGTACGAGGCAGCTGTGGGCTTCCTAAATATAATCAAAATATCTCTGGTAAATATTACATATATAAATAAATAAGGTAAGAAAGAATGAGAATATGTTTTCGTTGATACTTTTCTTTGCAGTATTATCGTTAAATATTTTTTTTTTCTTTTTCGGTCACAAATTTAATAAAATATTTCTTTTGGTTTTGAAATTATCTTAAAACATAAAATATGGTTTCTAGCTTCTCAAACCAACTAATGACCAGTCAACTGTTTCAATATCGTAAAAGAATTGCGTAAAACAATAAAAAGACACAACAAAAAAAAAGCTTAACTAATTTTCATTTTTCGGTATTGAGAAACTATTGTAATCGTTGAAACTGATGCCTTTTAAGACCTTTCTGAGTCCGAAAAACACATTTTTGGAATTACTTTTGTCTACTTGTCCGTCCATTTGTCTGAACTCGAGAATTCAAACATGCTTTGAGTAAGACGAATGAAATATCTACTTCTAATTTATAGATTTCTATTACATTTCGAACGAAATCTATTTAGAGAAAGTCCATTTCACCGGCTACTCGAATATAAATGAACATGATAACTAAGAAATTCGATAATTGAATAGATGAAATTTTGGTGCCTAGATTTAACTTCGATAATGTAGATTCTTATCAAATATTAAATCAAGCCTGAAAAGGTTGACCGTCTGTCGGTCT
Organism: Argiope bruennichi; assembly: GCF_947563725.1. Taxonomy (NCBI): domain Eukaryota; kingdom Metazoa; phylum Arthropoda; class Arachnida; order Araneae; family Araneidae; genus Argiope; species Argiope bruennichi. The sequence continues at coordinate 51,763,334 of NC_079152.1, read as the reverse complement.
GTACTTTCGCATGTATGGGAAAGCAGTTGCTTAAGGCAAAGAAAATCGGTATGTGATTTTTATGATTATAACTACTGGCGTCCTGGCACAGGGGTAGCGCGTCTTCCCCGTGATCCGGGTTCGAGTTCCGGTTCGGGCATGATTGTTCTTCATCTGTGCTCTGTCTGCGAGATGTGTGAATGAGCCCCTCTGTAAAAAGAGGTTGTGCAAGCGAATGTGACACATGAGTAGTTAAGACGTATCTTGACCCTAGATGACCCTACCGAAACAAGAGACGCTCCCTCGGCTTAAAATCGCTGACATCGTCAGCGGGCTTGTCTATGACAAGTGCCATAAGAAACAACGACATCACTATAACTGCGATTCCGTGTCAAAATTTAAGTCTCAATTAATCAGAAAAAGGCACCTAAAATAATATTCGCTTGATAGTTTCAGTAAAAATGTTGGATTCACGTTAACGATCTATATTTCGTAATGATTGTTTACCAGTGCCATGCAAGGTATTCGCAGCCTGAAACCTCTGATCCACAATTTTATGCAGAGCGAGGGAGGCAAGACCTTTATTGGAGAATGTCTGAGAATGTTTCGTAGAGACCACACCCATTGGTTTCATGCTATTATAAACACCATCATGCATGCGTGCTGTTTTTCCATCAGGACAATTCTATTCACTGTTTTGAACTATATATTTTTTTCCTCTGTACTGTGGAACTCGCTTAATCAGTTTAATTCGTTTTTGAATCTTATTCGTAATGCGAAGCACTCGTTAAGAGAGACCTTTTCGGAGGATTCTATGTAAAACTGGGTAATGCATTTTTCATTTTTTTAAAAATACTGAAGCCAATTTATAGTAATCTAATTTATTATTTATAATACATGCTTTTTTTCAAAAAAAAAGTGTCTAAAGATATTTATCTTGGACTATGCTTCAAAATTTGGCGAAAATGAGACACAGCATTATTGTTAAATGAATTTCTAGCTCACATAACTGCTGCTTTAATAAGGTGCTGTTTCTCAATATTTGGAGCAATAATTCCCTATGTTTTCAGTTTGGGAAATTATTGTATCCTTTATTTCATAAGAAAATTGTTGCTCTCTTGTGTACCATTTCTTTCTCCCCAGACCAAATCTCTTCCACAACTTTTTGCTGTGACATAGAATACAACTCCATAAGTTCTTAGATATTTGGCTATGTTCTTCCATCAATTGAAATATGTGTTTGCATTGCACCCCCAGTCCCATAATCAGTGGACAGTGACACAATTTCGTCAATTAAGACTCCACGGGCACTTGCTCAAATTCTTCGGAGTCGCGTTTGACAACGCTATCCAGCTCAAAACGTCTTTCATGTAGATATAAAGGTTCTCTTCAAACAAGCGCTTATCACAGATTATAGGCCAATCCTTCATGCGACGTCACGGTGCCTCGTCACCACTCGTTCTGCGATACATCGATCGTTAAGCAAGTCACTGTTTTACATTTTATGCGAATCACTTGTTATGAAAGGTGTTCATTAAGTGATGTTGATGTTTGTCTGTACTTTTCAAAAGAGAAAAGCCAACTGTTAAATCATTCATGTAAAAATAATATCATCAAACGTTATACCTAAGAGGGGAAAATTATGAAACACATTATTTTTTGCAGATTCATGAGCCATCACAAATCAATCTTCTCTGAATATATCAAAATTCTTTTTTCTGTTCCAAGCAACTAAGTTCACCTTTGGTAACTCTTTCAGAATGACTTGATGCTTATCGAAATTATTGATTGCAAAATTATTACATTTACACTCCATAGTACAGTTGGCCTTGGAGACCATCAATGAGATTGCCGATAATGCCATAAAAATCTTTACGGACGGCAGTAGACTGGAGAACCTGGTAATGGTATCCACATCGAGAAGCCAAGGGATAAATTGTCCATTCTGCCTCTGAAAGCCTGATTTCTCATCTGTTTTCAAGAGCGAATTAATCGCCTTTGAACACGGCCTTGAAGCTATTCTCAATAAAAATGACTTCGGGGGCCTTTGGATCCTTTCGGATAGTTGCAGCTTCCTCAATATCTCCACAATTGGATTACAGCCGGAGATAAAACAAGTATTTCTCTCCTTCTGAAGCTCAGGCTTATTTCAGAGTCCCATGACGTTCATTTTCAGTGGATCCCTTCGCAAGTTTACATTTACGGCAATGGGCGTGCAGATAGCTTGGTCAAAGAGGGCTACAGCTACTCTAGTTCTTCCTCTTCACCCTCACATTTTTAGAACATCAATCCATAGTTAATGCTGAACTTTCAAGGGAGTGGAAGATCCCTCCTGAACATCACTGGTATGCGAGCAAAGAGCCGGGCTGTTCGTTTGCTCTCAATTGTGACAGAGCCTCTCGAACAAAAATATCCAGAGTGGCAAGCGGACACACTAAAAATCCCTTGTTTTTAGAGTGCATAAAGACTTTTGCGGTCTGCTCTAAATGCCAAGCTCAACAAGCCTCTGCAGAGCACATCCTGGACTGTTTGGGACTTTCCAGAGAGGACATAAACTCCTCTCCACTTCTGGTCTTCGACTTTTTCTGGGTCAACGGTCTAATGGACTTTGTCTGATTTCGTCAGACAGCTGGAGGATAAGCCACAACACACACTCCATAGTGCATTTGGGTCATCGCAATGTTAATACAATTTTTTTAATAAGGAAAAGGGGATCGCTTCAAAAAATGAATTAATTGACTAATAATTCATTACAAATGTTTCTTGTGAAATTCTTTCTGGGTGATTTATTGCATCATTCATCAGTCCTAAGTATTTATACGCAGCAAAATTATCTCCGTTCCCAAAGCCAATCTCTGTTTTGTATATACAATCAATTGCAAAAATAATATATATGACAATCAAAAAAAGTTATTTAATCTTTGAATTAAAAATCAGAATCATACTAGTAAACCAACAGGAGCTGTCACTCTGAAACTTAATCGTGTACTTTCCAATTAAGATCTTATCTTTTGCTTTGTCATATAAACATTGGGTAAAGCCGCAAATGCCTTGTATGATATTAGCGAAAAATAAATACGAAATATAGATATTTTGCTTGTCTATAATTTTTTATTGCATCTATATGTGAATATGTATTTTGAACTCCTTTTTTAAGGTCGGTTGAAACAAAAATTAGACACGGAACTCATCAGATCACATGCCAAATTTTGTAAATTTAAGTCATTGCATTTGTAAGTCGTTGCGTTTATGTAAATGCGAAAGAATAGATCTAAAGATAGTCAACTCTTTAAAGATCTGACTCAAAATATACTAAACATATATACCAAATTTTATTTATCTACTTTTTTTATGTTTTGAAATTATCGAATTAACTTGTACTCGAACAGTTGGATAGACAGACATCCTCGGAATGGATTTCGTTTAAAATTTGATATTAATCTACAAATGTGGTCGTAAATCCACATTTACGAGAAAGTTAAGAAAAAAATATCCTAAGTTAAATTATTATTTTTGTCAATTAAAAATTTTCTTACCATTCTGAGAAAATAGTTTTTTGATGTGCAATATATCCAAAATTTGAATTAGTATTGATCATTTTAACATCATGTGAGCAAAAAGTATCTCAAATGCATTTTAACATATCAACAGTAACAATTCCCAGAAAATGGTGTCGCACACGTGTGAACACGTGTGTGTGCATATTCATAGCCACGTGACCTTGTATTGAGTGACACTTTGATGTATTTTCTATGGATCTCGGATATTGTAACCTGTATTGTAACTTCTTATGTACTTAAGCCTGATTTTCGCAGAGGTAAAGCAATGAAATAAGTCTGCAACATCAAAATATAGTTAAAAAACGATAAAATTAATTTAATCAACTAATACTTCATGAAACTTATTTGGTGTTAAATAAATGAGAATTACAAATTTCTTGTAATGCTTTTATATATAATCGATATAAGATCCATTTCCACAATAATAAGATTTTATTAAGCAATAATTGGCCAATTTAAAAAATGCGCAATCGCTTTTTATAAATCTAGATTATTTCATCTGCAGGCATAAAAATTTGAGTTAAGCATTTTGTCTAGAGAAATCTAAAATTTAAAAAGTTTAACAAATTGAAAATTAATCATCTTTCTTTAGATTCTTCTGCAATCCAGGACATCTGATTATCTAAAACAAAATAAAAATTAAAATGCTTTTTAGCTTTTTTGAGACACTTTGGCACTGAAATTTTCAATGTGTTTAAACGATTTTTATAAAGATTTTTATAAAAACTAAAACATGAAAAAAAATACTTGCTCTTAAAGTAAATAATGTAGGTTTGAATACTTGGTTTATTAAATCAGTAAAATAGACAACATTTCTAAGGGAAACTGCAAACTTTGATGAGAATTAAGTGTGTAAAAATTTAATCGTATACATGTTACCTTGTTGAAGCAAAGAGCCAAATATCAACCAGAAGCATCTAAAATAAGACATAGGCTTTTCAATAGATGCAGGGCATCTGATCATTTTTTTCATGATGAAGGTGACAGTAAAAGTCGTCATGAGTAGTGAAATCCAAACCTGAAAAAATGAAAGAATATTTCCTAATTTTTCTCGTAGTCCTAATTTAAAATAATGCTTGAAGAATCCGAGATATTTAGTCGATCAAATAAATTGCAATATTTTAGTCAACATGCTGTTACATAAATACACAAAGTCTACAATCCTTGTTTGAATTATGATAATTTGGCATTTTATTTATACCATCATTTTATTTTAATTTTATATATAATTAATTATAAGTGCTTCAATTATCAGTTTTCAAATTTGTCAAACCTGATTAAAATATTTTTAATGTTTTTATTTTGCTAAGTTAGGACTTCAAATTAACATCACCATTCCTCCATTTACATATGATTAGCCACCGAAAAGGGTACTTTTCAGTTAGCCGGGTGTAAGCGAAAAGTCGCCAAAGAATTTAAACTTGCTTCAAAAAATTGTAACGATAGGTTTGTAGGCAGGTTGGCATAGATCTTGACGACGTTTCGTTGGCCCAGGTCTAAATTCTTTGGCGGCATTTCTGCTCGTGCTCGGCTAACTGAAAAGTAGCAGTGATTTTAATTATCGGTTATTATATATGTATTAGCATTATTCTAAAAAATCAGTTATGATTTTGATTACTAATTGAGTAAAATTATTTGTTATAAGATTTATTTATTTATAAGAACTGTAAAAGATACATAAATATATTAGAGAAATCGAAAAGAACACTAGATCATTAAGTAATTAGCAATTACTAGTCATTAGTTGCTAGTTTTAGGAAACTTTCAGCACAAATTCATAAACAGTTCCTGATTCATAAGTTTATTAGGAAATCTTAAACTGGGCAAATCATTAATTACACATTACTTGTTCTTGTTTAATACCATAATAAATGCATGCTATCGTTTACAGCATTTCTATTTTACCTTCGCCTGCTTTCGACGAGTAAAAATGCTACAATTCTCCTCAGATCAAAGAATGTTCTCTAAGCCCTCATATCACTTCTATCCGTTAATTTTTTATATGTTTAACCTTTTCCAGTAAGAATTAATTTAATTGACACATTGCATTCCACATCGCTCATATAAGGGCAGTGGTAGCATTTCCCAGGTAATGAGCATCTCACACATGTGTGCAACGAGCGTTCTCGTCTTTACAACTACGTCGCATTGTATGGAGTGACATTACAATTTATTGAAATAGGTGTCTGATATTATAGCCTCTAGAAGAAACAACTTTCAAAAGTGGTTTTGGAAGATGAAAAATAATAAAACATGTTTGTGATTTATTACGTTATTCAAATGTCAGCGATATCAAAATAAGCTAAAAACTTAAGAAACTAAAACAATTTATCCGTCATACACAACACAACATATTTCGCATCAAATGAATACAAATTATAAAAAAAAGCTATGGTCGCCTCTTAGAAATTTTATACATTTCAGAATTTTAAGCAATATGTTAATTTACCTAAACCGGTGAAAATATAGATTTTCCAATTTCTAGAGAAAGCAAATTCTTTCAATTTTCTCAAAATAAGAATGAAGAGTCATAATTTAGAAAGCAAGAATTATACAAGGTAGTAAATCTCTTAACGGAGAAAAAAATGAATTAAATAAATACTAGCAGCCTTTGGTGACTAACTTTTTTACCCTGATTATTGACTATTTATTCATTTAAATGATTAATATGGATTGCATTTTTTTGCAAAAGTTCACCTTGATATTTTATATGATGTAAAAACTTAAAATCATTTGAATCAATTTATTGTAAATTAAAATGTGTATATATTAAAAAATAAAAGTGAAAATGGAAATATAGCTGCGGAATTAATAATTGGGGAAAACATCCAATTAAATGTTTTGAAGGATGTTTTTCAGTTCCAGCATAACATTTAAAAACATTGCGTAGATAATTAAAATTAAGGAGGGCGATTGCGGAAATAAAATTGGTATCATTAAAGGGGTAATTTTTTTCTTATTCCTAAGATGATACAAAGACCACTTTTGTTAACATGATTCTTTTGGAAGTTATGGTCATAGATTTCCGTAATTAAGTAATAACTATTACCCATCTGCTGACGGTTAAGCATATTTTGTTATGTTACATAAGTTTGTTTGAAGCTTATTTCTCGATTTCTTTTATATCTACTTTCCTTTGACTGAATGGACTTTTTGATAACACGGCGAAACATTTCCAGAACGTTTAATATTTTGAATCTTCATTTATTAATCGAGCGAAGCGTAGAATTGCAGCTATAAAAATGTACAACGAAGCAATCTGAAATTCGGAAAATGTTTACATTTTGATTGATACTATTTAATATTTAATAATAAGAGCAATTTCTGCCCCATGTACGTTAGTCTTTTATAAATGCAGATATCCAGTACATGAATTTCACTTTTATGATATATTTCGAAAGTAATACCTCCTTCTGATAGAATCTAAAGTACATGAAAGCTCTGGAGGGTTCTTTTGGAGAAGAAACGAGCATCCCTTGTGAGGTGTAAGCAATTGGTCTAGTAAATTCTATAGCATCGTGTTGTAAATTCATAGGCATAAATGGTATCATATCTGCTTCCTTCAGGAAAAAAGAGAGAAAAGGAGATCAATATAAGCATCAATTTTTGAAATCTTAATGTTTTATTCTATATCAAACATCACTTTTTACAGAAATTTTTATACAAAAATAAAAAAACCATGCTACCAAACTTGTTGTGAGTATATATATATATAAATTCTTTCCCCTACATAGCTTTTTGTGCGTATTTAGTTAAATTCACTAAATTTGTATGTATTTATTTTATATAAAATGCATGTGCTATACTTAGGGTTTTTTTTTTTTTTGTCAAATTTACTAATATAATTTTATTAAATTTTTTTTTGTATTGGATTCTCACATGCAAGAAGTTTTGTTGTTGCTATTATCACCTTATTAAGCTTTCATCTCCTTTCTAAATTAATGATATCTCTGTATTTGTCGTTTTCATTTTTCTTTCAAGAAATTAATGTAGTTTGAGATTTTCCATTTCCCTTAGCCTATATCAATCCTTCGCTCTTTGGGTGACTGAATCATCATGTGATAAAAATAATGTAGAAGTTCTTGGAGTTGACCAGATTCTTTACATATCTTACACCTTGTATTAGTTTTCAGTCCTATTATATCACAGTATACCACACGTTCTAGCGTTGTGTTATGGAATAATCATTTCTGCGAGAAAAGGAAAACAGGAACTGATAAAGTTGAGTCCTAATGACCATCAACCCCCAAGGTAAAACTTCTTCTATAGGAGATACGATTCGTCTTGAAAGTGGAGGTCACTCGACCCTACAGTCTTAGTGTACCCACCGAGAGGTGAGAACCAACCACCAAACTGGAAGTTTACCATCCCCATGAATAAGGTCACACGATGAGATATATCTCGCGCGGAATACTTTCTATCCATAACAGCATACGAGATACCTCAAAAGAATGTTTACAATCTTCAAGTGAATGCCAGATATGCAGAAGTAAGTCATTTCTTCTATTAATAAATTATTACAATATTACAAATGCAAATAGTAACCGCTGTCCGGGACTTTCTCACAATGAATTTAGTAAAAAAGAGAAAGAAAGGATAAATTTACTACACACGCATAACGGAATATAAATTTAAAGGAACTCAATAACATAATTCATGACAGCCTCAAACAACAGATGCATCCGACGCTTATAATAGGTATTCCAAAGATTTATTGTTGCTATTGCATCCGCTTATCTTAAATTGCGTAACAGTAATATTGCTTTTTTTTTTTTTTTTTTTGAAAATGTGGACTGGAGGACTTTGTGACCACGACAGATTTATACGTGTTCCAGCCACCACACACACGGAGAATCTTCGGCCGCTGGGGGTTCGAACTCACAATCCGAGAGATGCGAATCCAATGCCCTATCAACCAGGCTATCCCGGCCAAAATTTATTTGGGAAGCAGAACTGATTTTGAAATTATACGTTAATTATTTGAAACATTGTAGGAGTAAAAAGATTTTAAATAAAGACTACGGTTATAATTTCTTTCTTAAATTAAGTATGTCATGACATTTTATTTCGAGTGAAATCTTGAAATACTTTCTATACTTGTTTAAAAAAAGATGCATCACACTTACGCCCCTCATCAGCAATTCGATGGCCTCTGTCCAGTTATAGCCAGGCTTCCTGTCCTTTGAAGTTTTCGGAGGTATCAAAAATCTATAACTGCAATAGAAAACTAGAACATTAGATAAAATTTAATTCAAGAAAATTTCTTTGAAAAACAAGTTTTAATAGCTCTTAATAGTACTCCTAATTATATCTAAGAAAACGTATACCCACCCTGTTTCATACATCCAAATTTTCGTGTGCATAAACGCAGTAATTAACTATAGAAAAATACAGTTAAAAATTAATTCAAGTTAGAAATAAAATTGTCATGACTGAAAATTATTTTTTCATTTTGTGCAAAAAAGATTCTTAAGTATTAAGATGCTGATACATTGTTGAAGAAAGCCACTAACATTTTGTTTCATTTTTACTCTCTCGTATACGAAGTATTGAAAAAGTACTGTAATGATCGAAAATTCTAATATTTTGATGAATATTGAATATGGATATTAGAACAAATTTGAAGATTTCTATCAGATTTTGAACGAATTGCATTCAAATTAAGTCGGTCTTGCTATACGAGTGCAAATGAACTCGATAAACTGAAAAATGTAAAGATATACACAGATAAAATAAAGAAAGCAGTATTAATTAATTTTTTAATCAGATCTGTCACAATATATTCTATCGGTCAAATCAATGAAATTTTGTGTGCTTTTTAATGACTACAACTGAACTTTTGTGCCAATTTTGGTGCCAATCAGCCAGGAAAAAGGAATTCAAAATACATATTCTTGAGATGGATTCAGTAAAAGTGCTACATCCACGTCAATGATCGATATTTCGAAACTGTTGTTTACCAATACCATGCAAGGAATTCGCGGCTTTACCTAAGTTCCATAATTTTATGCAAGGGAAGAAAGATAAGACTTTTATTGAAAGTATGCGAGAAAGTTTAAGGGAGACGAGTTTCACCGAATATTGGATGATTGAAGTGGCAGTATAATTTATTATTTTTTGTAGGAAAGTTTTGGCAATGATTCAGAATCAATAGATTTATTGGTATAAAAATTCTCTTTTTTTATATATAACAAAAACAAATGGTAACATATTGAAATGAAATAGTAAACTAAAATATTCACCTAAAATGAAGTTTTTGTTTGAATGCTTCCATGATTTCCTCCAAAAATCTGTTTCCGCGAATTGCATTCCCATTCGCGAAAGGTGAAGGCTGAAAATGGATAAGAACTTCTGATGTAGGTATTTATTACAACTTTCGCACTAAACAATCTAATTTAATGTAATATGTTAACGTAACCTAATTTAATGTAAAGATACATTGTGTTTTCATGCGATGGCCAAGTCAATCTATTTATTTAAACCATAAAAGATTTTTAATATTGATATGGTCACTATAAGATGTTGTTAGGTTAGCTAATTACGTAATGACTTAAGACAGAAGGACCCTTAAGTAGGAATTGAATAAATTGACCGACTATGTTTTTGATGGCATCTCATTTCTTTTTGTAGATAGTCCTTTTCTTATTTTTGTATGTAGTCTTCTTCTTTTTCTTTTCCGGTACTACTTCTTGAGCTTCAGCTACAGTTTTTCTCAAAGCCTATTTCCTGTCTCTATGGGTTTTTCTCGTAAGCTTTGATGTTACAATTTTTGACAAGTTTGGACGGTAAAGCGAGCGCGGCTATTTACAACCCTACTTACGCACATAAGTAACTGGCATGGTAACACTCATTATACATTCATATGTATGTATTATATATATATATGTATGTATTCATAATAATAAATGCACATATATATATATATATATATATATATATATATATATATATACACTTATTATTTCATTATTATTATTTATAAATATACTGGTGCACTGAGTCATTCACGGCAAATGTATAACTTTGTAATCTGGGGGCACGGCATCCTATATATTTATATGGGATTACAAAGTTATTTATGCAATTAATGTATCTAGAAAACTAGATCGAAATTGTAAAATATTTTAGTTTTCCCTTGATTTATACACTAAACACTAACTGTATTCTAAATTTGAAGCTTCTATGTCTGCTAGAAGTGCCTTAGGGTTTTGATGATCGGTCAGTCAGTGACAAAATCCACAAACTTTGACTAGTTATAATTCTTAAACTACTGGTTCAAATTTAATGAAATTTGAAATATACCGTGTTTATATAATTCCTGCTTAGTTACTGAAAATTCATGCTTCTAGTTTTATCCACAGCGAAGTTACAAGGGGTCGAAAATGGCCTGAATTGCTTCAAGAAATGGATGGTATGGCCGTGCCGCTTGTTTTTGCTCGACTTGGCGTTGGCACTGCCATGCCCCCAGATTAAAGACAAGTAAGAAAAAATACATCGAATTAAAAATATTCATATTTATTACAACCTTATTATTTCTCAGTGATTCAGAAAAAGCTTCATTCTTCTTTGCCTTGTAGCAAATGCAAAATATATTGACATCAAAATAACCATATTTAGTAATTTTAATGTTTCTTAGTGGCTCTTTCTAAGTTTCATTCTTCTTTGTCTTTCTGTAAATGCTCTCATTTTCTTCTGATAGCAGGTTAGTTGCCGAATAGATTTGAGTCTAACAGACGAAACTAATATGGCAAATATCATATAATAAATAAAATAATTCAAACGCAATTTAATCGAAATATCAGATGTAACTTGTCATACATATGACCTCACCTTTATCAAAGGGACTCTGAGTGTAGGATTCGTTAAGAGAATGGGTCGCATTGGAAGCAATCCAGTATCATTTCCCCATATGGCAACAGGGAGCAAACTCTGAAATCCATCACCAATTGTAAAACTCCTCCACACTATGTACTCATCCTGAGGACTGCAACTACAGCTGTGATTTAAGTCCGCCTAGAAAAATGAATTTCAACTTTCAAAGATTGAAGTAATGAATATTGAAGATTCGTGTAATATTATATAGATTAGAGATTCATAAAAAGAAAAGGATAATGACATAAAAGTATAGTTCGTGCGGAAAAGAAAGGGAAACAAAAACAATCTTAGCTGCTGGATATAATAGTGGGAAATCGAAATTTGCATTTGTAGTTTTTAAGGTTTCAATTCTACTTTAAACTTAAGCCTATTTTGCAACTTGATATAATACTGGGAAACCGAATTTTGCACCTGTAGTTTTTAAGGTTTTAATTCTACTTTAAACTTAAACCTCTTTTGCAGCTTGATATAATGCTATGAAACCGAATTTTGCACCTGTAGTTTTTAAGGTTTTAATTCTACTTTAAACTTACGCCTATTTTGCAGCTTCATATAATAAATTTGTATTTTTATTAAATTTCTATCATTTTGGATGGACAATAAGCTTCATTAACTTTTCTTGTTTTTAATAATTTTTTATGTATTCAATACAGTTTATTTATATCCCATGCAGTGTTCTCTCCTACTATATTCGTTTTTTTTTTTTTTTGAATTTATGGTTTTTCAATTCCATTATCCCTTGTTTTCCTTAGCACACTTCCATTGTTCATGAAATCTCATCTCAGGGACGTTAAATGTTTCAAGTTTAGAACATTGCAAAGTAATGCTCATTTGACATTTTAACTCGAGAAAAAGATGCTTGAGTTTTTTTTTCCAGTTAATATTGTTAATGACTTTCAGTCTTCGATTCAGTAACGCAAATTTGTTTCATTTATTGTTTCAAAAGAAACTTTTTTTTCGCAATAAAGACACTTTGATTCTCATTTAGAAAATAATCGAACATGATTAGAATGAATTATCCGCTCAAGAACAAGAATGTTGAAACATTTGCCACTTAGGTGCTGGTTAAAAAAACTAGCAATTGATGGATGAAATGAAATATGTCACAATGCACAATGCAAATAATATACGCCGCAACAGTTTAAAGGTGGAATCAGTTTCGAATTTTATTTAAATGATAAGAAGTTTTGTATTAGATAACTTGTAATTAGATTAAGCTAATAGTTACACTTATCATGCAAATAAGAAATAATGTGATTTGGCTGCATTAGTTAGGCTAACACAGAAAACAATCACAGTAAGGTTACTAAAGGTAATTCTAACACAATTTGATGTTTAAAAACATTAATTTATGAATTAGATACTTTATTAAAAATAACTACTACCAAAATTTCTGTAGGATCAGATGGACGCCAATGCCGACTAGTTGGTATATAAAATAAGAAGGAATAGGAAGAATGTCGTCCTGATTACTATTTAACAAGTGATTATTACATTGACTAAAAAAGATACATCAATGAAAAAATAATCTGTTCAAGTTTAGAATGCCATAATCACAGATGTTTCGTATGTTTTCTTTTGTTACTTGCTTGATGTCACCCTAGAGTAACACATCTAAACAAATTTTCTATTCCCTTCTTCTGATGTAAGATTCTCGATAAAAATGAAGGCGTCTAGGATGGTGCACAGCTGACATGAGTTCGGAGTGAATAATCAGTAGATTCTGGGGGGGGGGATGAAAAGAGAGCTGAAAAAGGATTTGTGTTTTAAGAACTTTCTGATTTTAAATAACTAAACCCAAATATCAAACATTTTAATCAATAGAATTTAAATTAAATAAGAGATAAGGAAAATCCGTTTAGATTAGACTTGGTCTAGGTCTACCCCACGACGACCCGCCTACCCGAAAGGGTGTAGAACCTTGAAGGTCGCCGGGGAGAGAAGCATTATTTATTTATTGAGAGGTTTACAGCCATCGCCAAAATATGGGCTGTAAATAAGGGTTATACATTATAGTTCATTTCACTAAAATAAAATATTTAAATTGAATAGTTAGCAAACCAATTCTGGGTTCAGGAGACTAAGTTGAAAAGTACATATAGAAAGGAGTAATACACATAAGCATAAAAAAATATCACAATGTACAAAGGATGAAAGACATTATATATATAGTAGTGTAGTAAACATAGACATATAGCAATATCAAACAATGTACCTATATCTAAAATTATATATCTATCCCATTATATAAATTGAAAAATGGGCGAATGGCACAAATACAAAGCAGATCTCGAATTACAAACACTTAAATAAAAAAGCATTACTAGAAAGTAAATCAATAACGTACAATTTTAATAGCTATAATCCTACATAAAAAACAAACAGCTACAAGCTGTGCCAGAATAATTACATAAATAAAGAATCAATTAAAAACAAGGCTGCAAACAACCCAAGAAGCAGATACGTCATCTTAGCCTCCTCTGAATTTCCCCACAAATATCTTTCGAGATTTCACAAATCTTCCCCATCATCCTTAGCTAAGGTTTATAAAAAATTCATTTAGATAAGATCTACCAAAAACTCGTTTAGGATAAATTACGCAATTTTAAATACCGACATAACTAAAGTGTCCCACATGGCTTATATTAAGCATGTATAGCAGTTTTTGCCAAACCTTTGATAGTATGTCTGTATCGATTCTGGAAATTGTTTCAGTGAAACAAGTTTTCAAATCACTGCTACTTGTTAGACTTGGAGACTTATGGTATTCCATGATTTGTTTGCCTAAAAAAAATTAACTTACTTCCCAAGCAGCAAAAGATCGTTGGCCAACCATTGGCCAAGCATCGCCCCACGGAACGAGCGAGATTGGGGCGAGATCGGAGGCGATCTCGCCCCGACATTGGTCATGTCCCCCGGCGGTTCGCCGCGCGATGATCGCCCCGACTTGTTTTCGACGAATTTGCCGATCCTTTGGCGACTTGTTATTATCACGGGCGACGTTATACCAAGCATTTCGCGACCTGTTTTATCAATGGGCGACCCAATACCAATCATTTCCCGATGTGTTTTAACAATCGGCGACCCAATACCAATCATTTCCCGATGTGTTTTAACAATCGGCGACCCAATACCAATCATTTCCCCATGTGTTTTAACAATCGGCGACCCAATACCAATCATTTCCCCATGTGTTTTAGCAATGGGCGACCCAATACCAATCATTTCCCCATGTATTTTAGCAATGGGCAACCAAATGTCAATCAATAGGCAATTTATTTCTCAACACTTGCTGGTGTCAAATTGAAATATTAGTTTAATGGTTATTCAATTTTCTCAAACTCTAGAAACTAGTGTCATAATATTTAAAACTATCATACTTTCAAAATTTTGTCAAAAGCCTGAAAATACGAGATATTTTGAATAGTTTACTTTTCTTTTTTACCTATTAATAATAGTGTTTGTTATTTATTTTGATAAATTTAAAATTCCATAAAATACTTGTTTTCGATAAAAATTCATGGAAAATGTCATTTTAACAATTCTTCCAACTTTTTTTTAACTATTATTATAGCAAAGATTTTACCACAATTTTACCCTATGAAATGTTTAAATGACATTTTTTTACTGTTCTTTAAAAAAAATAAACAAATGTTAAAATTATCTGAAATAATTTTAAATTTGATCCCCTGAACATCTATCTACATATAAGATTTATTTCCTTCATTGATATTTCCTATTTATTTTCATTGTTTAATGCATGGGAAGAAATGTTAACATAATCATAGTTTCAATTATATAATTAATCAGTATGATTTTAACTGATATTAGAAATTTAAAAGTAGATGTATTATATATATTGCCTATATCATTTGTTTTTAAAAGCTATTTTATAAAAATTCGAAACAGAAAAATATATAATTCTTATTAAATATATATATATATATATATATATATATATATATATATATATATATATATATATATATATATTACTATACACACTTTTATATTGCTTAATGTGAGCAATAAACAAATAATTCCTAAAGAATAATGAATAAAACACAAACTCCTATTTTAACACCCTAAAATTTAATGCATTGGTTAAAAATAGTTTCAAACACTAAATTATATAATTCCTATTATATGTTTCTTCAATAGAAAATATTTTACAAGCACAAATTAATAAGTTATTTCAAATTTCTAATATTTTCATAATTTATGTTTAGTGAGGTTTAGATTCGTAGCAAAATAACAAAATTTGATCAATGTTAAACCCCGAATATTTCACAAATATGTTTCATAAAAATTCCATATACAAAAATGTAACGCTTCTTTCAATTTTACCGATTCTATTTACTATTGATTTTACAAAATTACTTCATGAAGAAATTTTATACCTCATTATAAATTTTAGTGTTAGCTAATGTCCAATAGATAACATTTTACAAGCACAAAATAATAATTTACTTCAAATTTCTAATATTTTTTTTATTATCTATGATTAGTTTGGTTTTATGGCACAAGAATTAAATTTGATCTTTGATTAACACTGAATATTTCTCAAAAATTCCATACACAAAAATGCAGCACTTCTTTCAATTCTACAAAATTCCTTATATTTACTATTAACATGTAAAGTTTCTTCAAGTTGTAGAAATTTTACACATTATAAATGTTAGTGTCGGTTGATGTCCAACATACAACATTTTACAAGCACAAATTAATAATTTACTTCAAATTTCTAATATTTTCTTGATCTATATTTAGTTGTTTGGTTTTGTAGCACAAGAACCAAATTTAATTAATGATTAACACTGAATATTTCACAAAAATTCCATACCCAAACATGGAACACTTCTTCCCATTATAGGAAATTTTATTTACTATTAATTTACAGAGTTACTTCATATTGCATAAATTTTAAACCTCATTATAAATGTTAGTGTTAGCTAATATTCAATAAACAACAATTTACAAGCACAAACTTACTTCTTATTTAATAACTTACTTCAAATTTCTAATATTTTCATAATTTATGTTTAGTGAGGTTTAGATTTGTGGCAAAATAACCAAATTTATCTATGATTAACTCTGAATATTTGAAAAATATGTTTCACAAAAATTCCATGCACAAAAATACAACACTTCTTTTACTTATACGAAATCTTATTAACTTACAATTTACTTTATTATTATTAACTTACAAAGTTACTTTATGGTGTAGAAATTTTATACCTTATTACAAATGTTAGTGTTAGCTAATGTCCAATTGATAACATTTTACAAGCACAAATTAACAATTTACTTCAAATTTCTAAATTTTTTTAAAATCTATGATTAGTTTGGTTTTGTTTCATGGCACAAGAACCAAATTTGATCTATGATTAACTCTGAATATTTTACAAAAACTCCATACCTAAAAATGTAAACACTACTTTCAATTATACAAAATTTCTTTAGACAAGTATTTTTTTAATTATTATTTTCCCCTCTTTATTTTTAGGAGAAAAGAAAAACAACTATGCAAAACAATTTATTTACAAAGACCTTCATTAAATAATATTTTAGAAATACAAAGTAAAATAATTTACTTGAAATTTTTTACTGAATTTTCTGTAATGACTTATACACCCAAGCAAAATCCTGAAACTATGACTTATAATTTAGAAGAATAAATAATATTGACACAAAGTAATTTATAAAAAATTTATTTAAACTTTATTTATTATGTAATACTTGAAGAGTTTGAAATTTCTAAAAATCCACACACATTTATATAAATATTCTATATATGTATAACTGAATCTTCAGCTACATATAAAAAATTATACATTTATTTATACATTTCATTTTTCCTTTTTGCTGAACCTAGGAAACAATTATAATAGTAATTGAGATTTCGCTTCATTTAAAAGTACAAATAAAACATTCGTTGACAAGTGGACATGAGTAATTAACAAGCAAAAGTCTTATAGAACTTCATAAGCATAATATTTTTGTTCTGATACTGGACTGTGTAAGCAAACTTTATAATAATGTTTAGGATAATAAAGAAAAAAAAAAAAAAAAAAAAAAAACCTCAAACTAATGGGAGTAAAATTTATGTTACTGTTATATGAAATGCGAAATATTTTGAAACTATTCATATAAGAGAACTCAAAAGTGCCTGCATAATCTCAAGTTTTAAAGTTTTTTTTTTTTTTGAAGTTTAAAATAAATACATTCTGCTAAACTTTTTTTTCGCCTCATGTCAAAATAAAAATAATTACACAAATGTTATTTCAATACCAAAATATAAAAATGTTATTTAATACTTTATTAAACTTCTTTCATAGAAAAATTGTAAATAAAAAGGAAAATTAACTAAGCAAAATAGAATTAAAATCACTTGAATTGTCAGTCTGAAAAAATAATGAGGTTGCCATTAAAAAAATTTATTCAAATTATATAGAAAAATAAAATTTGTACAAAACAAAATTTATGCCTTTCTAATTAAGGCAAATAAGTTTTCAGATAAAAAAATCAGAAATTAAAATTTACCTACTTGTCATTCAAGCCTATCACATTGCAACATTTTGAAGTTTTACTACATTTTTCACGAAAAGACATTACATATTTTGGCACTTAAACACATACATCTGATAAATCCTTGATTGCTTCCACTGCTCTGAGTAATTGCAACTGACCAGAGAGAAATTTTCTGATTTGGAATATCTTCAATTCTAAACAAGTTCTTAGGATATAAAGTGAATTGGGACATATAATTGTTTTAAATTTCCTTCTGATGTTCCAAGTAGGTAGAAACCATACTCCGTCACATTAATTATAACTTCCAATATTTTGCTCTTTCTTGAAGTCAGGAATAGAAACTTGCACAGTAGTTTCCAAAAAAATATTGAGAAATTTTTTTTTTGTTTATATTTATAGATCAATTTTAAAATTTATTTTATCTTTAATTTCATTTTCAGTTTTGAAACAAAGGTTGCACAAAATTTTTATTTCATTGAATGAGAGATGTATTTCATACTTTGCCAGGTTGTCATTTGGCATTCTATAGAATGCTTAGAAAATGTATGAAATACAAATTGTTTCATACATTACTGGCTTGTTTTAGGCATTATATACAATGCTTGGGCATTCTATAGAATACTGGATTTCATATTTTGCTGGTAATACATATAAAGAATTATACATATACTTTTCTTCAAGTTCTCTCTTCTTTTTGCAGATTTGATGAACCTAAAAAACATATTCCTTAATTAGAATAATGATTGAGCTTTCACTTCTTTTAAAAGTACAAATAAAATATTTGTTGACAATTGGAGATATGTAATTAAGGAGTAAAATAGATATATAGAACTTCATAAGCTTGATAATGTTTTCAATCTGATAAAACTATATAGGCAAATATTATAATAATGTTTAGGACAATAGAGAAAAATAATATAAACTAATGGGTGTAAAATTTATGTTACTATTTTATGAAAGGTGAAATAATTATAAACTATTCACATAAGAGTATTCAAATATAACTACATAATTGCAAGTTTTAAAGATTTTTTTTTTTTGGAAATTTACAATAAATATATTCTGCTAATCTATTTTTTTAGCTTTATGTCGAAATAAAAATAATAACACAAATGTTATTGCAAAACCAAAACATAAGAACGTAATTTAATATTTTTTTAAAACTTTTTTCATTAGAAATTGTTGTTAACAAAAGGAAAGGCATTGTAAATGAAATGGAAAAATATCTGCAATAATTTAAGAACACACACACACACACAAAAAAAAAAAAGATAGGAAATAAAATCACTTGAAAAGAATACAAACAAGAAAAGAAATGATAATCGTAGCTTACGCCTAACGCTAATAATATCACGTGCAACTCCATGTTAAGCAACGAGTTCGAACGGCTTCAACAAAAATAATCTTTTTTATTCACTATTTAGAATAAATAATATATTATTTACAAATATATAATAATAAAAACTTTACACTTACCAAGTTTCTTGAAATGACAGTATGCGTTGCTGGTTGAATTTCAAAATCCAATACACGCCAGGTGATTCATGGGAAATTTCTAAAATATGTTCGCATAGCGCCACCTAGGAAAAGCAACTTTCCCGACATCGAGGCGACTATGGGCCGATTGCTTTGAGCCGGTCTTTTTCACTAAGTCGCCGTAGGAGTTCGCCCCGATGAAAAAGCGATCTTCAGAGGCGACAGAAAAAAATATGGTCAAAATCCGATGTCGCGCCAATGCAAAGGTGACATTGGCAAAATACGGGCGGCGTATATCAGATGGCTGCGATGCTTGGCCAATCGTTTAGCGACTTCTCTTGCTGCTTGGGTTGGATATTATGTAAGATAGCTTTTCCTATCTCTTCTTGCCTCTTTGGCAGTCTTTTGTATTCTACATCCATTTGTGTTTGGAGCTCAGTGGATGGTATCTAATATAGAAGAGAATAGCAAGACGCAATAGAACAGAAAAACATTCAATGTTCCAAGAAATTTATATACAGTTTGTCACAACTAAAATTTCACGAACACTAAGCAAACAGGTCAGGAATTAATTCAACACATACGATAAACACTTTTATTGCATTGTGCTGGGGTTCCTCTGTTATTTTGAAATTCAAATGAAAACTTTGAATTATTATAAAAACATATTTGAGCGACAAAGCAAAAGCATTTCAAAAAATATTTATTAATTAATCTTGATTTTTAAGTTAAAGTTAATTTTTTAAATTAAGTTATGCCTTTGAATAAAAGGATTTCGTTTTATTTTATTAACGTCCTTAAACTTCCATACCATATCATCGGGAAAATATTTAATTTTGTCGATTTATTTTATACTCAGAACCTAGAAAAAATAGAGTTTTAGGGAAATTTATTCTTTAATCCACAGTTCTCCGATTTATTAAAAAGGCGAAAATGAAAAGTAAGTGCAGAAATTTTCAATACAAAATTCATGAAGGTTTTATAAGCAAAAAATTAATTCTTTTGATGATTTCTGTCTTTTTTGTCCTGCGAAAAAGTAAGATTTTATATCAATATGAAAGTTCGTTCTATATGTAATAACATGCCGCTCATAAAAAATGTCCAAATTCAGAGTTTTTCTAGTTCAATAAAAAAATCTATCGAATAAAGCATTATTCAAACTGTGTTATAAAATATCGAATTGTTTTTATTACTTTTTTTTTATCTTAGTTTCAAAGTGTGTAAAGCTAAAAAAATTTAAGAAATTTTTGTAATGAATCATGAAGTATTTTATTCTATTTCAACGTGTAGTGCGAAGTAAGTGATTTTCTTAACAATTTGAAACAATGCTTCTATAAAATGGCCACCAGTTTAATTTTCTTCATGAAACCTGAACTTTCGAAATTATTTTAACATATTCATACACTTTTGCAGTTTCATATACACCAAAAAAAAATTTTGTGATAAAATCGCACTATTACATGCATACTAATAATTTCTTTCATAATATTAGCCGTTCAGTTATTTTCAGTCAGTATGATATGGGCGTTTCAAAACTTCATTTGGGGAAAATAATGAATTTACAACTCAAAACTCTTAAAATTTTGTATTTCAGAAAATGAACAAAATTCTGTCTATTATTAATCTCCGTTATTCAATACAAGTGAAATGTTATAAATATTTTTAAAGGATCTGGTTAAAATTCTAAAATGATGTGGCCAACATTGATAAGAAAGTTCGTGCCACTTTTGAACATGCATACACATAAAATATCTGGAGCACATGTTAAAGCTTTCAGTCTCTCAATTTTCTACAAATAAAAACAGTTTTAAATGCCTTATAATGTTTTTACTAATGTTGTTAATAATGAAACACCAGGCTTCTTTATATTAAAAGCAATGTAGAAAATAACCGTTAAAACATATTTAGTATGTTAAAAAATATCTCAATAGTATTCTAGTTGTTTGGGAAACTTAAATATATATACTGAATACATGTTTATATATATATATATATATATATATATATATATATATATATATATATATATATATATATATATATATATATATATATATATATATATATATATATATATATATATATATATATATATATATATATATATATATATATATATATATATATATATATATATATATATATATATATATATATATATATATATATATATATATATATATATATATATATATGTGTGAAATTATATTAACCGCCACTTTCAAAATATAGAGTCTTCTGGGGAATTAATTTTCCTTTTAAATTTCTGAAAACCTTATTCTTCAGATCAACGTATACACAAGAATTCGACAACAGTGTTAAAAATGAAGTATGCAAAAATATTGCTTACTTCCAAGGCAAATGGATAGCCAATTTCAAGAGTTGAATCTCTACTGAAAACGATTAAATCCATCATTTCATATGCTTTCACTTGCAGCAATATTTTCTGCCACTTCTGAAGGCCACCAACTACAAGCATCTTGGTCTGAATGTTGTACTTAATGTTGGACATTATCTGTGAAAATTAAAGAAAGAAACTTTTTAAGATATGTTCCATAACAAATATATATATATATATATATATATATATATATATATATATATATATATATCTGACATTCTTATTAAAAAGTAAAATTAGTGGGAGTATTTTCCCATTAACTTTCGAGTATACTAATACAACATGGCGCATTTTATATTTGCTATCACAGTGTGGAGAATAAAGTAAAAATTTTGCAAAGAGTATAAATTTTGAATATCTTCCTTTCTTCCTAATTGGTTCAAATATGCAATAGATTTACATGTAATATGTAATTTCCTTTCCAAAGTCCTGCTCTTCTATCTCTTGCTCCGCTACCTCAGCTTAGCGGAAGAATTAGCAGAGCAAACTGGCTATCTCTTCCTACCTATTTCTGGGACGGAGTTATGTCAAGATACTCATGCTAAAATCACCAAAACGTGAAAGTCATTCCAGTCTGCCCAAATAAAGTAATTAGGCATTTAGGACTAAGTCAATCTTCAGCTTTGACGCCCCAGATCTGCAGGACAATTTCATTTATCTAGGTTAAAACGCTTTGAAATTATCTTATTCGCATAGGCAGAGATAAGGCCACAAACGTGCTTTTTGAATTTAGGGATGTTTGAAACGTAGACATTCTAAAACCTTAAAATTTCGAATTCAGATTTTTGACGGTTACGATACTTTCTCGATACTTCGTATATGAGAAAGTCAGCAGTGCAAATTGTGCCAAGTAAGGTTAATGTAGAATAATTTAAACGATTTTTATTGGCGACAATATTAAAGCCTCATCTACATAAATAATGAACTTAAACAATGAAAATTCCTTTTTAACTACGCTTTGAAAGGTATATGGAAATATTCGAGTGCCGGCGTCCTGGCATAGGGGTAGCGCGTCTTCCCCGTGATCTGGGCGTCCTGGGTTGGAGTCCCGGTTTGGGCATGGTTGTTCTTCCGTTGTTCTATCAGTGAGATGTGTGAATGTGCCCTCCTGTAAAAAAGGAGTTTTGCAAGCGAATGGGTGATGCGTGAGTGGCAAAGTCGTACTCTTGGACCTAGTTGGCGCTACTAAAAAAACAAGAGACGCTCCCCCACCGGCTTAAATCGCTGTCTTCGTAAGAGCGAGCTTGTCCATGGCAAGTGCCATAAGAAACAACAACCACAGTATTCGAGTATGTAAGAAGGCCATAAAGAAGCATTTAATTAGAAAGCCGTAATGTCCATACCTGCCTTCCATACTTTCGCGTCTATTAATATAAGATGAAATATTTTGTGGATTTCAATATCTTCTTTCCCACCAGTTAGTCCAAAATTTGATAAATATCCGCGATTTCAGTGACAATACATATCAATGTTCTAAATATATTGAATTTCGTTTAACTACATTTTTGTTATTTCAGAGCAATCACACACTACTTATTAAATGTATATTCATAAAAGATCAAATTTTTCATGGATTGAATCCAAAACTCAAAACAGGATTCAAATTCCAATGACGAATTTGAATGTTGAATATCATCCATGGAACTGTTTAGATCCTTGAGTTATAATGCATTCGTAAATATGCAATAGATGAACAACTAGACTTAGTGTCAATTAGATGCAAAAGCTACATACTAATAATTTGCATATCTCCAACTCGCTGTATTTTAAGGTATTGTGGTTACAGACAGATGGGCAGACATAATTCTAGATCTATTTTTGGGAATAGAGAGGTGGAGAAATTATAAATAACTAGAGGTCGATCATTTGTATACTTCGAAATTTCTCATTGTATATTTCGAAATAAAAATATCATTTATCATTCAAAAAAATATCTTACCAATTCCAACAGTTGATTCGACTTAACTCCATTGCTGAGTGATATCAAAGCTTTTCTCACGTTCTTCAGACCAATCGTGCTTGAGGACGAGAATAAACGCTCTAAGATTTTCAAAGATTCTGAGCTTTCTGCGACGTTGATAAGAGATATTCGAACTCCTTTAGAAATCAGAAGTTCAAACAGAAACAGATCATCTGAAAACGGAAATCAAACAAAAAAATTCTTTTGTTGATGATATTTTGCACAAATATCCTAAATCATCTTTGTTATGTTTGGATAATTTTTTTTGTATGCAAGCTTCATTAGAAATACAACTACGAATATTGAATAGAATGTTAAACCACATTCTATGATGTCGACAGTTTCCAATGAAGTTTATTTTGACTTGGTTAATGGAGCTTTCTAAAGTTGCTTAATGGATATTTTGTGACGAGACACGTCTTTGTAAACCCATCTAATATGACAAGGACGGTAACTGAGCAATTTTTCATACATTTCACACCATATCAACAAAATATTATCAACCCCGATTGATTTACTTTGATATGATCTTGATCAAATCAAAATGTCATTGATGAAATCAATTCTTGGACCTGCTCTTACCATCTCCTGCGAGACCTGTAACATTATATTAGATACTGCATGAAAAAATTAGAATAAAAAGTAAACGTAATTAATAAAGGAAATTTTCTTTTTCATAGGCAAATTTTAGTGGTATAAACAATCATAGAAAATGTAACCCATTAAAGTTGAAATAGAATTTCAAAGTGTAATCAAAAGTTATCTGAAAAATGACAGGGTTGAAGTGGGGTTTTTTTTATGTAATGTGTAGATTTAAAAATATTTCACAACTAAAAACAGGGTTAACTTTATTTCTATTTAAAAAAAAAAATCAAAATCATGATTGTTTTTTTTATACCAGAAATCAAATTGGGAAAACATAAGCAAATGTAAGCACCTGCCGTCAGATGGCAAAGAAGTATCAGTAAGAATCGTCCAAAAAATGCATGAATAAAATGGAACAAGGTGAAACATTGTTCTATTGAAATAAGTGAAATTTCCTTGATCATTTCGACCTTATAATTGCAATGGCAGATTAATTTGAAGAAGATGGCGAGTATTCGCCCATGGTGGTTACACTGTTTCCTTATTTATTTCAAATAAGCGGGGCTGGCACATGTTAAATCCGTCGGGACCACACTTGTGGTGTGGAAGTTTGAAGAAAGGGTGCCAGCTCAGGTGTCGTCCTCGTCATCTGACAGCGGTTCATAATTACAAGGCCAGTCCCAAAATAGCCTTAGTGTTGCTTTAAAAACGGGATATTAATATAACTAAACTAATCTAAACTTATTTATTTCAAAATTTATTTTAGTCATTATTAAGTAATATTTGCCGTAACGATAAACAACACATGCAAATTTCTTTTCATTTCAAGAAACATTATCACAACAATTTAAGATTAAAAAGCACGGGTTGCTTAGGCGACAAGCAGCAAAGAATGGCTTTGATCAGTGATGAAAGTCATTTAGATCCTTAATAAAACGTCGTTTATATAAAAAGGGAAATGGCGTTTTTAATAAAAGTCCCATACTAATAATCAGAAAAAATCTTAAATTGTTGTTTTTTCTTTCTTTTTGCCATTTGTCGCTTTTGAGTTTATTATTATTATTTCATTCATTTTGTTTTGATATTTATATGAAAGAAATGGCTAAATCTTCGCGTGCATTATTAAAATGTTTTTTTTCTTCAGGCATGATTTCGGATTAATTCAAGATTAATAATAATGAAAAAAAAAACCCAGTTTTCAAAACAATCTTTGAAAAGTTCTTTGGCTTTTGTTGGAAATGGATTAAGCAATTCATATGGGATTGAAAAAAAAATTATGCGATTCTCTTAAAAATTAGAATTTAATGTTTGTTAAACCTAATAATACTAAAAATAATTATTAGTTTCCTTCAGTGCCCAGCTTATTTTACTGGAATATTGGCTTTCTTATTTGTTCAACTATTAATTCAGAATGCACAACTATTTGAAACATATACAATTAACTGCAGAATTCTGATTGCAAAATAGTGAAATCGGGTGGTTGTAGATTTTGAAACGCTCTTTGAAAGATTTATTTTGCTTTATATTTGGAAATAAGACAGCCATTGATGACATATCTGGGAAAAGGGGGCAGTTTAGAGGATAGAAGATGGTGTAAAGGGATTTTCTCACAGAGAATATACAATGGAACAGTGCTTGTGAGATTTCGTAGGAAAATTGTGAGATGGAATAAAAGTCAGAGAGCACTAGTGATATATCTAGATGTTATGGTAATTCATCACAAATTATATCTCAACTGGAATTGGATGACTGTTTTTGCTAATTATTTTAAATTTAGAGATATTTAAACAAAATTTTTAAAAATTCGATATATAGAATTAAATTTTAGAAATTTTGTTTAATGAAAGCTTTTTTTTTATGAATAATGCTTTTCCAAACATTGAGAAATACTTATGAACCATGAGAATTATCTGAGATTCTAGATTCTGAATTAATGTTTGGTGACATTTGCAACTAAGTAGAAATATTCATTTACAGAACTTTAAATTTTATTTTAAAAAATTGTAAATTATAGAAAAATTACTCATGGAAAGCACGTATTTCCACAAAAAAAAATAATAATAATAACATAATCTCTTCAATAAACACAACCGGGATATACACCGAAAAGTCGTGAATTCATTATATTCTTATTAATTATTAAGTGAAATAAAGTAAAACTAGTTAATTTTTAAACAAAAAAAAATCCTTCTTTTTTTCAGAACAGCAGCAAAAAAAAAAAAAAAAAACGCAAAATATTATAGAATAGTATTAAAATTTTCATGATTTAAAAATAACGAAGTGCTGCTTTTTAAAATAAAAGAATTCAAAAGAGTAAAAATTAACTATATCTTTCATCATTTTCACTTTATTAAAAAAAACATTCTTTAAGTATTCAAAAATTACAAGCTTCATTGGTTGGAATGTGGAAATCAAATAAAAAACACAACGCCACTTTTTAAAATCAGGAATTTCAAAGAGAAAAAATTTACCATATCCTTCTTCGTAGAGCATAATCACATCATTAATAAATTCTTCCTTTAAGTATTCAAAAATTACAAGCTCCATTTGTTGAGACGTGGATATATGTCGAAAAGCACAGGAAGTACCACATGCGTTTATAGTCGTCAAGAAAGGCAGTGCAAATGGCTCAGTTTCTGTATTAAGTTTTTCACATACAGAATGGTTGTTTGATACAGCCAAAAGTGCTACCATGCCTTCTGCAACTAAATCACGAACTGAAATAATAAAACATGATCAATTTGTATTTTGTGTCAGTTATGTTATTTTGTTATTATATGTTATTTTTTCGTATTGTATGTAATATAGTATGTTTAAGATAAGCTATTGTACTTACAAACAAAGTATAATAGCTTATTGAAAAACAACTCCAAAACAAAATATAATATCTTATTAATAAAAAAGTATATTCTAAATTCCATTCTTCGTCTCAATTTTGATGCGATATTTTGTTTTGGTGGTGTTGTTTGTGTAATTAATCTACAAGGGGTCTTCAAATGAAAAGGTAGAAACGACATTGTCGGTATAAATGAAGACTTTATTCAAAGTATACACCATAGGCCTGAGTACAACGATCCCATTGATTAACGAGCTGAAGGATTCCTTGTTCCCAGAATTCCTGTTGCCGTGACGAGACCCAGTCCGTCACAGCGTGCTTGAGTTCGCCGTCCGAGTTGAACAGCTTCCTTCCCTTTCAGATGTTTTACAGGGGACTAAACACATGAAAATTGCAGGGCGATATATCCGGGCTTCTTCTTCTTGTGTACATCCGACATCCCGTCACCACTGAATGTAGCAGCATCGGCAGGATTTGTATATATCCGGGCTGTAGGGCAGATGGTCGAAGTATTCCCACTGGAACTTAGTCAGTTCCGCGTGTGTGACTCTGGAGACGTGTGGACGTGCATTTTCATGGAACAAAACCACACCCTCCATGAGTAGCCCCGATCTTTTGTTCTTGATGGACCTGCGTAGACTTCGGAGTGTCTTATAGTACACATCCGATTTAATGGTTTTTCTGTGCTCGAGGAATTAAACAAGTAGCGAATGCGCTTCAACTCGGATGGCGAACTCAAGGACGATATAAAGGATTGAGTCCCGTCACGGCCACAGGAATTCTGGGAACAAGAATCTTTCAGCTCGTTAATCAATGGATCGCTGTGCTCAGACTTTGAATAAAGTTTTCATGTATACGCACAGTGTCGTTTCGTACCTTTTCATTTGTACACCCCTTGTACAAGCCTTTGAATCTGAGTTATTATTTCATTTCCATTGATAGACTTGTCATGCTCTTTTTAAAAACTAAACCACGAAAAATTTAAAATTTTGCATAAAAATTATTAAATTGAATGTTTACATCGTGAATAAGCAATGCTTTGGTATGCAATAATTATTCTGGATTAATTATTATGATATTCTTAAAGAGAAAAGTTAAAACAGATTCGAAATTTTAGACCAAAACATCGTAGCATATTAATATTTTAAAAAGAGAATGAGCTTTTTGAGATTTCGTGAGCCAAAAAAAAGCTACACTAGCAGATATCATTGAAGTAGATGATAAGAAATAATAAAATAAATGTTAATAAAATTATCTACATTTAGCTTAAATGTGTATTTTGAAGTTTTAAATAATTTCTACTCGATTATCTTCATATTAAGTCGTTTCTATCTTCAAAAGATCTTTTTTCCATTAAAAGCCGCTATTTAAAGATAATATATTATTCCCAACTGAAAATATTAAATACAGGATGAGCAAAAATCCGTAAAAACTTTAAAAATTTCATAAAATCCGAAAAAAATAACCGCAATAAAAAATGGATTGCAGGTTTAGCATTGGCGAATTTTTTTAATTGAAAAAAAAACTGACAGATGGCGCTGGTGCGAACGACTTATTTGGATGTATGCAAATAATACAGGCGATTATAAATACGCTCTTGATCCAGAACCAGTTCTCCGCTACATGCCATCATGTATGTGAACAAGGATGCCCAGTGGAAGCTTTGTTCGTGAAGCTGTTTTACATGAACCAGGAATCACCGACTGATGCATTACTTAAATTTCGACTTAAGAAAAGTGTGAAAACTGGAAAAGGGCCTTTAATAGTGGCCGACCTCATAAAGCTTACTCAGCGTTTTGAAGAAAATGGATCGCTGGAGGATCGTGTAAAGTCCGGACAACCAAATCTAAGGCAGACACGTTCAGCGCTTGTTGCAGACGAAATGGAAACAATAGCGTCAGAATCTAATGTGGAAATGTCGTCTAAATGTGGAACACACATTGCTATAATAAATGATTTGTAACATTATTTTTGTTATTTGACTGTCTTTTCTTTCACTTACGTACAAAACGCCATCTATCGGCTGTTTTTTGATTTTTTTTCTTACTTAAAATAAAATCACTTGACATATCAATACGAAACCCGCTAATTCTTTTTTATTTTGCTTACTTTTCTGGGTTTAATAAATTTTTAAATTTTTTATGGAATTTTTGCCTATTCTGTTATTATGATAGTTTAAATGCGATATGTTCCAAAGTTAGAAATTATTTTTGCTGAAAAGCGCAAGAACACACACAAAAACAACAGAAAATTGAAAATAGGTAGCAGAAATACACAGTGAGGCAGTATACAATATTTCGTAGGATTTCAAACAAATTCATTGTTGCAATCAAACAATGAAACACCTGTTTCACAATTAATACTTATACACGGGGGTGGTTGAGAACGCTCTTTAAAGTGAGGTTAATCAATTAATAAATTATTTTGAAAAAAAATCATTATTTACTGAACCGTGCAGAATATGATTATGTAGTCACTAAAAAAACTATACTTCTTCTTACTGTATATAATCATTTTAATTTGAAAAAAAAATGACAACAACTGCAGAATTCTTTCCCAATTAGCCTAAATGACACTAAAAACGATAATTAAAAGAATGAAAATCATTCCTGAGAGCCTTTTAAAAATATATTGAAACTAGAAATAAGACTGGTATCGCTAAAAAATATTTTTTAATTGTCATGTAAAAACAAAAGGATTTTTTTAATAATATGAACCGAGGTAAATGAGGAAAAATTTTAATTTAATAATTCCATTACTTTTTAATTAAAAATTTAATGAAGTAATTGGATTAATTCTTTTTATTAAAAATTCAATAAAGTTTTGAAAGTTTCTTCTTAATAGTCTACTATCAACAAGTAACTGAAATGTCAAATCTTATAATTCGAAGTTCAATAATCTGTCCTGAGTGTCATTTTGAACGTTTAATAATACATTACACATTATTCAGTACAGAAAAACAAATAGTGACAAACTTGTAAATATAAACGTGTTATAGTACTTACCCTTGAAAGTATGACTCAAAAACCTACCCCCTTTTTCAACTCGACTTTTCTGAAAATATACATCTCTGGAATAATTGTTAAGAGCGATATGCTTCCCAATAGATTTTCTCACCACGTATAAGATATCAAATGAAGACTCTTCATACGAATCAAATAATACAACTGGAAACAACGCATAAAAATAGTTTGGTATAAAAAGAAAAATATTGAATAAGGTAGGTATTGTATATTCGAAATTTTTTTTTATAAATCAAATGGAAATATTTGTTTTAATGCAACATTTTTTGAGTATAATTATTCCCTTCAACAAATCATTAAAATTATTTATTCGCTTGGACCATTTTTAGTTGTATTTACACTAACATTATCAATTGCAATACTAAATGTGTTTAGATATTCTTTTGACTCATACTTGATATATTTGATTCCAAGACGTACTTCCACTAGACGCATGGCTTTAAAGAATTCGAATGAACAAGTAAAGAACTGAATCCACATTTTCGGATAGTTAGGTCGTTAATTTAAGTAAAGGAGAAAAATTAAGAAATGAAATAAGAAAATGTTTTGAGAGACAGTTCTGACGAACATTGTCATTCTTTAAATTCTATTATTTTTTAAAATTTCGCTTCCTGATGCTAATCCTGGAGTAAGCAACTATCACTCCTGTCTGAAATTTCATGTATGATTAGTAAACAAATGAAATATTTAACATCCTAACTATTAAGGTACTATAAGATAAGGTATCAACAATTTAAGGTACATCTATATTATACTAGCCGCCTCTGGCGACCAGCCGGTTCGCCAATCTTAATGTTCGTTAAAATTTTAATAATTAAATATTTTATGCAATTCCTACTTTAATAGCTTCTTCATCAAAATATTTTAAAACTTCAAATTTTGATAGTCATATAATTCTCTCATAATATTATAAACGCCTTCAGTCATAATGTAATATGTATCTCTCTCCTTTTCTGTTAGTTCCCGTAGAATTTATACTATAAATTAAAGTGGAAAGGATTAATCTGAAATTAATATAATAATATGTTTTACTGAAACAAAGCATTTGTTTTAATATGATTACTGAAAACAGTCACTGAGCGTTTAAAGTTTATGGGCACTAAAGAATATCTTTCCTAATTTATGTACTATTTCAAGAATTTGTCAACAAAATATTCTCAGATTCATTATGACCAGAACGATTAATTAATAATGTTTAATTTTAAATGCATCAAACACTAAGAAAATAAAATGAATCGTTTAAAATAATTGGTGGAAAACAGGTTAAAAAAAACTAAAAAAAGGTGTACTTAAAACTTTAAGCGTATACAAAAAATATATAACTAACATAAATACAATTTAATTACAAAAACATGCAACTAACCTAAAAATAATTTAAATCATCCGTTTATAATGGTTGTCATGTTAACATTCAGAACACAACGCGCATGCGTGAATTTTCAACGGTAGTTACGGTAACACAAATGCGTGAGTTTTTCTACGCCAGTTGGGGTAACGCTATGCAGATTAGAAATTTTTAATTTCCTTTATTCTGTTTTATTTTAATTCAAAAGTACTTCAGAATGAATCTGAAAGATCGATTCATTAACAATGTTTAATTTTAAATGCATCAAACATTAAGAAAATAAACAGAATCGTTTGAAATAATCAGCCGAAAAATCTTAAGCCTAGCCTCATTACTTTTGGGAATAAACTGAACCCTTACTCATTTGGCGGTGGGGAAAATGAAAAGATTTTTTTGGTGGGAAAGATAGTTTTTAATTAATAATTAAAATTCTAATTAAAAATTCAAAAAAGGGGCTATCCTATCTTTTAAGTTATATCAAACTGCACACGGTGTGCAAATTTGATTAAAATCGGTTAAGTAGTTTAGGAGTCCATCGCGGACAAACAACGTGACACGTAATTTATATATATTAAGATTAAGTATTTTTTAATTTATTTAAGTGGATAAATATCCAGAAATGAACGCCTACCAACTTTAGTAGCTCTTGAAAGTAGTAATTTGGCAATCATCAGAATACAAATCATACAAAAATTACCAGCAGAATGCATTTTCCAATCTCTATCTTCAGCGTCAATTCCTACATAAAAAAATTAATGTGAACATTTAAATCCAGTGAATGATATGTATTTTAAAAGCATGTTTTTTTTGTTAATGAATTTTGATCTTTAAAGGAAATATGTCATTAATATATTATTTTAATTACAAAACATATTATTTTTATTAATTCTAATTTTAAGGAATTTGCCTCATTGATTGTGAGATTATAAAAGGTTTAAAAGATAAAAAGAAGTAATAATCCTTCCATGTTATTTAAATTCTTTCAAAATAACTTATAACGCATTCATGTTAAAAAAATTTTTAAAGAACACTAAAAAAATTAGCTTGTGTGCAAAATAATATTAGTAAAATTAATCGTCATATCTTTTAACTTTGCATTTCTTACTTATATTGTTAATTTCTCTGGAATAATCACTCGTAACAAGAATTTAAAATAACCTTCTGAGTTTCATTCTAAATTGTATTAAAATCAAAATTTATTTGTTAACATTTTGATTATTTAAAGAAATATTTGAAATAGTTAGACTTCTCAACAATTTTGCAATAAAATTTTTGCATCTCTAGAATGTATCAGTATTGAGAACTGCAGATCTTCAACTTTCTGAGGTTGTATCAAACATATTTTACATTATCTTGCAATAACAGCATCGGCATATTCCTCTGCATACTCAGTACAACAAAACATTTCGACTCGAAAATGTAATGCTTTTAAAGTAGAAAAAGTAAACAGAATTGTTAGCATTATGTTTAAGTTACCTTATTCTTGAATACAAATCAGAGAGAGAGTTCCCCCTTCCACTTTTTCGTACACCTACTCAATAAGGCACGCTTCATGTTTAATTCTATCTTACTGAGGAAAGAATTGAGCATGCAATGAGACTTCTACACTTAGATCTGTAGAACCTAAAAGTACATACAGGTCTATAATTTTAATTCATTTATAAATGATAAGTTACATCAGAATGCTGATAACACAACAGCTATTGCGGTCACTTACAAAATGATTATCAAGGTCCTGATATCAATCCTTACCATTAGAGAATCCTTACCATCAGAAATATAACAACATAATTGCAATAACATTGCTCTATTATAAGTAAACGAGGACTTGCATACTTTCATGGCAACTTCTCACCCAAGAACTCGAGGTGCTGAGGATAAAAGTTTTGTCCAAAGACCGTATTCTAAAAGTCATCTGTCTAGCCAATAGCGAGTGTGAGCTATCGCTTTCACAAAAGTTTGAGCAGAAAGAATTAAAAACAATTAATCCTTCGGCGAATTCAATTCAAAATGTCATGCAGATCTACTACTGTAATAATAAAACTCTATGCTAAATTTCATGAATTTAGATTGTTTCGTTTTTGAATTATGGAGTTTATATGCATATGGAAGAAAACTGTTTAAATTTATCATAACCGAGCAAAGAAAAAAAGTTTTATTAGATTCTGTCTGAAAGATTATAGCTCCGATCTTTTTGTAGTCTTGCTTGGCCTGAAATGCTTACATCATCCATTGAATTCTATGCGTGAAGAATTTTACACCACATATTTACAGAAAGAGAGCCAGCTTAAAAGAAATATTATGTTCAAAACGCATGCATTGCTTTGCATTAAAGCATTAATTAGAAATAGCTTGAAAAATCTAATACGTACTTTATTTAGCCTCTAGAAAGCTATTGAAATAAACACATTGATTATTCACTTTCTTGCTATTTTTTTGTCCATGATTATATAAAAAAGAAAAGTTTTCCTTAAAACTAATTTTGAGAAATTTATTTAAATAAAAGATGAAACACTCTTACATAAAATGAATAATACTGATTAGCTAATATTTTGAGTTTTGAAACAATCCAAAAATGTTTTGATCATAAATATTCTCCTAAGTTATTTACGATAAATGTTAAAATTTCGAATAATATTTAATAAATAAAAAAATATATAATCCGAAATTTAAATGCGATAAATACTCTCTGAAGTTATTTACAATAAACGTTAAAAGTTCGATTAATAAAAAAATATATAATCTGATAGTAAAAAAAAAATAATCCGATAAAAAATATAATCCAAAAAATAATTGCGATAAATATTCTTCGAATTTATTTACAATAAAAGTTAAAATTTCGATTAATATTCAATTAATTAAAAACTCTATCTTGTCGAGCATTCAATACCCAATACACTTGAATGTGTCATAATTCTAGGTTCAACGGTTTGTTTGGTAGAGAGTTCTGATAATTATTACTTCATTTACAGATAATAACCAATCTATAAAATAAATTTCTTAATTGATTGTTATATATATATAATAAAATTCTTAACATTACTTAATTGATAATTGTGCGTAAATGTTCAATTAAGTTAGATTTTCGATGATGTTCGTAAATGCTAAATTGCCCATTTACCTTATTCTCAATCATGGAGTCTTGCTTTAACGAGGAAAGATATTAAATTGGAGCTCATTCCATCCAATATCGACTCCAGTATATTCGTCTTGAGCTTATTACGGAATAAATATTTTTTTTCTGGATTGCATGATGGCTAAATTTAAAGGGTGTATATATTCTCATTGTACCTCAGATTTGTATGAATCATTTTCTGCTACTTAAAGTTTTTTTAATCAAATTTCCTGCGAATGTTTCTGAAAGAAGTTCATATTAAATTGATTGATACAAGATATTCTATACTGTGATAATCGATTATCAATTTAGGTCATTGGAAAATGCACGGAATTCTAAAACATCTAACACTTGAGAATAATAATTGATTCCATTATCAAAAAATAACACTAGCATTTGTTGATGCTGGTCTTCCTTATCCATTGACTTTCAGTTGTCACAAAGTAAACAACTAAAAGTAACACTAAGTAAACAACTAAAAGTAACACTAAGTAAATAACAAAAATAACACTAGCATTTGTTGATGCTGGTCTTCCTTATCCATTGGCTTTTAGTTGTCACTAAGTAAACAGGAATACTATTTGTTAATGGAGAGATTCATAAGATTTATCATATCAGATATTTTCGAATAATGAAATGTTTTTATTAACTATTCATAAACATGCAATCAAAGATGAATCTTTCTGTTTATAAAATACGGGTAGACATATGAATGAAAATTCAATAATACGAAAAGCTGAAATGCATAAATTTGCAAATGTTTTTATTAAAAGCTTGAATGTTCTTTTATGGGTGTTATTTGATTTGGCACTGTATTTTCTACGGGACAGGAAACTTCGACAGCATTGAGTCGAAACTTGACGATGAATATTGCGAGAGAATATTAAAAAAAAGATAGTTCCTTTTTGTAAAATATTATTAACTGAAATAAGCAAAATTATAATTTTTATGATTTACATTTCTGAAGGAAAAGTATTGAGGAATTTATTTACTTTTTAAAAATGAAAGGGAGATATGGGTACATAATACATCGTTTTCAAAAATTTGCAAAACTATTTTTTCGCTCCATTTCTAATAGTCTAAAAAAAGAAAAAAATGCCTGAACTATTCCGCTTGTAAATTAGGAAAATTATATAACAAAAATCTTGATTTTAAAAATATGTCTTTTATTATCTTACCCAAGATAGTCATTATAATACGTATTTTCAACAAATGTTTTAAGAAATAACATCCATGAATAATGTAATTTACTATATTATGTGTAATTAAATATGCCACGGAATTCATCAAATACCAATTATATTTCTCTTTAAATTACCCCCCCCCAAAAAAAAAAATAGAATCACACTTTATAGGCTAACAAATGCTAACAAAAAAGCAAAAAAATATTTTTCTAGTGCAGATAATTTAAATCGATTAATAGGTGATTAATTTAATAGGCTGAGAATTAAAAATTGAAAAATCTAACAAAAAATCGTTTATTAAATTCTTAATATCTTACGTCAGAATTCGTCAATTATTCAATTCAATATAATTCATCAAACTCAATTTATATGAAGGATTTTATTTGCTTTATATCCTTAACGCATAGCTCTTTTAATCATCATATTTTATTGATTTTAAGTATTATAATTCTATTGAATATAAATTTTGAAGTTAGCGAAAATACTTTATTATGGAAATCGAATTATATTGATTGAAAGTTCCTACTTTAATATAGCTGTTATTGAGATTATAACGTAGATGAAGTAATGTAGTCAATAAAGAAATCAATATTTTACAAAGTAAATATAAGTACAACAAAGAGTTATCTTTCTGAACAATAAAAATGATAAATTTATTTTTCACTTTCGAATGAAGGGTAGTGCTTTATAATCATATATATCTGATCTGAACAATAAAAAGAAAGTTATATATTCATTTCCGAACATGCAATAAGCAAACACACTCAGATGTCAGAAAACAGGTAATTTGAACTGTAGCATTTTGTATTGAATGCAACCACTTAAAAAAGATTTCAAAAAAAAAATAATCGAGAATTGGCATTATTTGTTAACTTTTCAGTTACTATATGCAAGAAATGTAAACAAAATGTGTTATTTTGATATAAATTTTCCTTGAATTCTATTTCTGCTTTATTAGCATTCATTAGTGCATCAATCTTTCCTCAAAGCTACCATAACGATGGTATAAAAGTGCATAGTATGTGATATTTAAAATTTCATAAATCGAATAGTTTCAATCCCAGCTTTTTTATTTAGAATGTTTTACACAATATTTTTATCAGTGTGATTAATGGAAATGGATTTCTTTTCAAAGAGACCAATGGAAAATATTTCATTCAATGGCACTAACAGAACTAGGGAGCTGCATAAAAAAATTAAACCGTGATTTCTTCAGAAGATCATTTAGTGACTGAAGCAACATAAAATGCATTATTTCATGTCATTTATGGCATTTGTCCGATTGGAAGAACTAATGGTTTAGAAATAAGGTACTAGAGTGGATACCATAAATATTATTGTCTACAACTTCTCCTATGTACATAGGAGGTACATAGGAGTACATTCTCCTATGTACATTATTACATTTCTATGTACAAGGGCTTTTCAAAGATATGAAAATGATGCAAGCTATTTTACTGTGTTATTAAATAGTTCATCATTACTGGGAGAGCTTTTCAGTTGTCATGATTTGCAGATTTCATTGCATGTTTATATTTCATATCAAATCACTTCCTTGCAGAATATTTGAGGTCAGTTTTTCGCCAACACATCTTGCTAAATGATAAAACTCGTTTAGATTTAGACTTAGTGTAATTATATTAGAATTAATGCATCCAGAAACAGATAATTTAATATTTCCGTTTTTTTTTTTTTTTTTTTTTTTACTAAAACTGGACCAATATATGGTGTAGCAGTCAGATTAATAATACAATATAATAAAAACCAGCATATAATAAAAAGAAAATAAAATTTTAAAGCAAATAAATATATTTATAAAAGGAGAATAAATAAGCAAATAAATAAGCAAACAATAAAGCAAATAAATAAGCAAACAATAAAGCAAATAAATGTATTTAGTTGGATGAAAAATGGTGTTAAGGAAATCGAGGAAATATCCTGTAATGAAATTACTTTACTCATGGCATCAAAGATAGAAAATTCTCCGAATTATAAAATACTTTTTTTAGAAAAGAGGAAGAAATAAATGTTATTTTTCCACCATTTTTACATAATAAAAGAAAATAGAATGACATCCGGAATATCTATAGAAAAATTTGAATTGTAGACGAAGAAAAGGATACAACATTCAAATAATAGTACTTTTATTATTCCAAACATTTTTCTAATCTGTATGACTTGATCATATTAAAGTTATTAAAATATGATGCAAAAGTTCACAAACTTTGATTTTGATCCACTTTTTAGAGACCGAATTTAGAGCGAGTTATTTCATTATTCATTCATATTGAATTTTTTCACACATGAACACCCATTCTTTTCAAATAGGTCAAAAATAAACTTTTGAGGAAAAAAAAAGATATTTATTATCAAATTTAATTTGACTTTAAAGAATATTTCAAACTAGTGGCTTGATATAGATTTTACGCCCACATCGCATTTTGGTACATTGTGGAATGAATGATACATACACATTCAAATTCTTATTGAGACTCACCAAAAATTGAATCTTGATCCACAATTTGGTAACCCACTGTTCTCAGGTAATGTCGTATATAATAAGTAATAATTAACACAAAGTTTAATATATATTATACAATAATAATCCATAGGTAAGAAGTGTTCCGTAAGTTGATAATAGAAGACCCAAACTGATGTCCACCATGCCTCCCACAGATAAATAAATTATATCTTTGTTCTCTATTCTGTTGAGAATGCGAACTTCTCTTTCGTTACCAGAAGTGCATAATTCATATTTATCCTGCAGCATCTTGATAGTTGTTTTGATTTCCAGCATATGTTCTGGAATCTTGGAGCAATAGACTGTCAACAAAGATGAGAGTAAGAGGCTTGCAAAACTCTGCATAGAAATATCCAAAATCAGGAACGGCGGAATGTTTGGCTCCAAAATGTTCGACAATACCGTGTAAGAACAAAAAGCGGCATACAAGACAAGAATAAATATGGGTACTGACATTATCTTTTTTAAAAAACGTATGTTTATTTCGATGGTATTATAATCATGCAGCAATTCAGTCCATTCTGCTTTCATATTAAAATATATTCTTTTTAAGTTGTTATTGAATTGTAACAGCAGTATTCCCCAACGGTGTACAAGAACACAAAGGGATACAGATATTAATGTTGGAAATTCAAATAGTACAGTGTAGTAAGCATATTCTCCAAGGAAGTTTATTATTCTCCTGTAATTTGTATTGTTCACTTTGTATTGCCATGTCCAAAAATCTACTGCTTCTGCTATTTCGTCGGTTAAATAAACAATCCCTGAAGCATAAATAAAAGGCAAAATAGATGAAATTAACAGAAAGAAATTCAGGGAACATGAGGAATTTCTTTTCAAGTGATATCTTCTCAGTCTGTAGGAAGAATTAATCACATTAATTAGAAGCTTAATGTTTCGTTTTTGGTAGAATAGAGAATACCATAACAGAAAGGACAAAATTCCCGAAAACAAGTAAGCCAAAACTAATTTTTTATCTTCTGAATAACACAAAAAGGTTATGGAAATTGAAGTTAAATAAATTACGAACAAAATAAACTTAATGACCAAAAAATAGGAAAAATATTTTAAAATTCTTGAAACATGTCTTTCGTTCTTTCCGCCTTTCACAGCAACAATAATCGAAAGAGGAACAGTCATTGATGTTATTGTCACTTATGGCACTTTTACAAGCCCACTGGCGAACTGTCAGCGATTTAAGCCGAATGTGCAGTAGCTTCTGAGGGCAAAGACCTGAGTACCCGAAGGCAGATATCTGACTTCAAGCTCATGAAGATGACACACACACACATTCGCTTGCACAACCCCTTTCTTACAGGATGGCTTTTTCACACATATCACATGTAGAACTCAGGGTAGAGAACAACCATGCCAGAACCAGGACTCGAACCTGGGAAAGACGCGCTACCCCTAGGCCAAGTCGTCGGCACAGTCATTGAAATAGTAGTTGGTGACTCATAGAAATAGCAGTTGGTCGATCCTTAGCAATTATCCATTAAGAATATAATATGCAAAATTTTATGATGTTGTTTCTTATTGTTTGCATTTTTTTTTCAATTTCAAATCTACTGTGGATAAATATTTATAAAAGAAATTACTGTTTTTTTCTTGCAAGAGATTTCTTTCTATAATTTTTTAGAAACGTATATCCTCCTCAGAAAGAATTTTTGCAAAGCGGTCATATAATAATATCGTCCCATTTCTCTCGATTTGAAATGGTATTTGCGCCTACCGCAAATGTTGAAACAATATAGCAAGCAAACGCAATAAAGAATTATCGTCAAAGTTCAAAATAATACAGTAAAATTCTAATGCTACATTTTTCCAAAATTCATTATAGTTCCACATGCAGTCAATTTTGCAACGAATTGAAGTTGCTTCAGCTTTTGCGCGGTGAACTACACTTGTTTAATTATGTAATTTACAATGATGAATTTGAAATCCATAAAATGGTGGCTGTTCCCAATTTTGTAACTACGTCTAATTAATCCAATGTAATGTTTATATTTCGTTGCTGGGCAATAGTGATTATTAAAACAGTATTCCTTGTCGAAAGAAAATTAGTTTCGAAATAATGATGTTTAAAATGGATATTTTAATTGCACATTATTTTCTGTCAGTCTGAGACGTTTAAAGCTAACAAATATTAGTTTGCACGTTAAAGCATTTTACTTAGCAGAGCAATTTACTTAGGTAATAATATCACACAAATTGTGTTTAAAAGAATCATTATACTTTAAAATATCAAATAGAAAATAGGCTTCTTTTAGCAGAAATATGTAAATTGCATCCTAAATTTAATATATGCAGTTTCGAAGACATATTGACATTTGCACAACTAAAAAAAGTATGTAATAATACTGCAATTTGTTAGACAGAAAAATCGAAGCGCAGATGCTTGCGATATTTTGAAATTAATTGTTGTTTGACCCTGAAAGAGTAAGAATAAATATTAGAAAAACTTTCTAAAATTTGCTAGTCAGTTGAAAATGTATATTTTAAAAAGGAGATAAGTACTGATATGTATGCTATTTATGCTGAATATTAAGAATAAAATATGTGGTACTGAAAAAATGAAGAAATATGAAGAAGTTTATTCTAAAAAAATTCTTAAGATTCTATGTAAATAAAGCAGATGTAAATTGTGTATAATAATTATGTACCTATGTTTCTAAAGGAAAGTTTAAACCCCGGCATTTATAAAAACATAGATAGTCAAATAAATAAGCGATTAAAGTTTGAATATTGACTAAGTTTGACTAGTGATTATGTACCTATGTTTCTAAAGAAAAGTTTAAACCATGGCATTTATAAAAATATAGATAGTCAAATAAATAAGCGATTAATGTTTGAATATTGACTAAGTTTGACTAGTGATTATGTACCTATGTTTCTAAAGGAAAGTTTAAACCACGCATTTATAAAAATATAGATAGTCAAATAAATAAGCGATTAATGTTTGAATATTGACTAAGTTTGACTAGTGATTATGTACCTATGTTTCTAAAGGAAAGTTTAAACCACGCATTTATAAAAATATAGATAGTCAAATAAATAAGCGATTAATGTTTGAATATTGACTAAGTTTGACTAGTGATTATGTACCTATGTTTCTAAAGGAAAGTTTAAACCACGCATTTATAAAAATATAGATAGTCAAATAAATAAGCGATTAATGTTTGAATATTGACTAAGTTTGACTAGTGATTGTGTACCTATGTTTCTAAAGGAAAGTTTAAACCACGCATTTATAAAAATATAGATAGTCAAATAAATAAGCGATTAATGTTTGAATATTGACTAAGTTTAACACTCAACAATATAATATAATGTAGTAATACTATATCACTTCAGGAAAAAAAAGGAATGCTCTTGTAAATGAACAAAGTTTAAACAATCTTAGCAAAGCTGCAACAAAGAATTCAAACTTAATTAACATTTAAAATAAGATTTCAGTATTTCCTCAGAATGAAATCAATATCAGGTGGCGCCACATGCCTATTTTAAATATTTTATGTCCTCTAACTGCACTTAGTCTTACGTAACGCTGAGGTATTTTTCCTCCTGCGAAATAGGCAATAATTTTCAAAATTAAATTTGTTTATTTCATGTGCATGGCGGCAGTAGGAATACTGATTTCATAATGCTTTTCTAAAATTTTAACAAAATTTTCTTCACAACCTTTGCTCATTTAAAAAAAAAAACCCGAGATGTATTTTTTTTTTTTACTAATTGGGAAGTTAATTAGTTTCAGATATTGATAAATAACATTTTCTTGAAAATTTACTCGAAGATTTGAGAAAATACACATTTTAAACACCATTATACCCGAGATAAAATGTGCAAAACTAATACAGTTAAAACTATGTGTTATTATTCACTGAATTATAAAAAATTCATCATATATTTGATCTTTAACTGAACTAAAATAGATAAAATACAAAGGTTCTGTTTCATCAGTTCAAAATTATTTTTATTGATTAACCAGTAACTTATGTAATAAGATAAGCCCCAAAAATAAAATAAAAATACTGCAAAAAACCTTTCATTAAATTCTTAATATCTGATGTCAGATTTTTCACTTGATCTCTTACACAAAAAATTGCTGACAATTTTTATTCTTGTGAAAATAAATATAAATATAGATTATCCGTCAATTTCAGCTTTTTCTAAAACGTTTTCTTCATTAGTCGATGATCTTAATTTTATTTTCATATTACATTGAACAATCTGACCTTTTTAATGAAGTTTTATTGATTTTTAACGTCTCAGCTATTATATTTTATTGGTTTTAAGCAGAATAATTCTATCAAATAAGGTTAGTGAATAAATAAATTGATTGTTATTGAAGATAATGGATATTGATTGAAGTACAGTTACTTTTGTAGTTATTATAAAAATTCTTTCGACAAAATTTCAGAATCAAGTTCATTATTTCATAAAGAAAATATAACTAAAAGAAAAAATATTTTTTCCTTTCAATATATTATAAATGCATCTTTTTTTCCCATTATT
Organism: Argiope bruennichi; assembly: GCF_947563725.1. NCBI lineage: Eukaryota > Metazoa > Arthropoda > Arachnida > Araneae > Araneidae > Argiope > Argiope bruennichi. The sequence goes on along the minus strand of NC_079152.1, from coordinate 51,720,428 downwards.
GTGCAAATTTTGGTGTTTGCTGTCATTAAATCCGAGCTGAACTGCAAAAAGAAGACAGAAGATTCCTTTCATTTTTGTGACATTTAACAAACAAGTAAACTCAGTGGTAAGAAATTAGGTATTTAGAATTGCAGCATTTTTCTTCAAATGAATTGTAATCTATAGTCTTAAGACAGAATGAAGTTCATAACAAATTTCGGGAATTGATGCTAGATAACACTCTTTATAAAAGAATGTGAGTACACTCTTTATAATGTGAGTATATCATTATTTGAAAATAAAGAGAATGGAAAAAAGAAATGAGTCAATATATGAGCTTCTATCAGACGAAGTCGCAAGCAGAGCGCATACTCGGAATTTATTAGGTAAATGTATCGCATAGGCGCAACTGATTTTAAGCTAACAAATCTCTTGCTGCTTCTACTTTCTTGACCATAGAAATACTGGCAGATGCTTAAAGTTTACTAAGATTTAGTTTTTATCAGAATTAAATATAAAGGATTCTGAATTTTTTGCATTTTGTGAATGAATATCTCGTCTTACGTCAAGTATCATCGCAAATACTCAGAATTATTAAAGTGGACCATTCAAAACTGCACAATAAATTAATAATCATTGAATTCATTTTGTTGATGACCAGATTGACTGGTAAATGTGTCTTTAATTCTGAAGTACCGGCAGAGGTGACATAGTAACAAAAAAATCACACTTCTCTTTTTAAATAAAACTATACATCTGCTTTCAGAAGATAGTTCATAAATGGTGGTCATATTACTTTTTCATTTGCGAACTTGAAATTTATCCCTTTGATACATTTTAGTGATATTTATTTATTTATTTTAGAAATTCTGCATTCTATCGAAAAAAATATATAAGCAAGGGTAGATACAACAGTTTCAAATTTCCAAGAGTCGAGTTTCAAAACATGAAAGATCATGGATGAAATTCTTTATTAAACGAAACTCTAATGATAAAACAACAAATATGGTTTACCGATCTCGCAAGAAAGTCATATTCAACATTCCTCTTTGGATTATTCTTGAATTAGAACATAAAACAAGAAATCGACGTTTTCAAAGTTTCCTGAAGTACTTTTCATATTACTTTGTCACTAAAATTCACTTATGTTCTGTTTATTTAATATCAGTTTCTTCACTATTTCAAACATACGACCCGTTTTATAATGCAGACATGAAACTAGGATTTACATATCTCATTATAATTATTTCATCCATAATGTTATGGTATTCGCTAATTTCTAGACGGAAAAACTTAATAATCCTGTTGGAAGGAATTAAATCATGCCCAACAGTAAAAATGGAAAGAAAGTGCTCCCAGATGACAAATATTTTTTTGTTTTTCATCTCCGTTTTCCCTGTCTTTCTGGCAGCCATTTTTGCTTATTTATCGTATGGGAAAAATGAGATAATTTGGACATATGGGTATATAATTCATGACAGAAACGTTGGAGCATGCATGATTTTCATATGTTCATATGCATATTTTGTGATTTTCATGGAATTGCCCTGCATTGTTACTTTGTCAATGTGTCTTCTTATTTATCAGTATGTGAATTTTTTAACTGATAACAAAAAAGTACTAAAATTGATGTGTTCCACTTCAAAGGCTAAAAGATATAATATATTAGTAAAGAACTACAATAAAATTGAACAGAAGATAATTTTTTTAAAAGATACGTTTTCGGTACCATTGTTTCTAAACTTGTCAGTATGTATATTTCATTTGTATTCAGCATTTTCAACTGGCTTGTTGTTAGAAGTTAAACCACATAATATGGTGACATTATACAATAGCGCTTGTATTGGGTCAGTGCTTTTATATTCCCTGGCTTACTTAAGTTGCAAAATTCCAGAAAATTTGTCAGATATTAAAGCAATAATCGGGTCGCTAATTGATAAAGAAAAATTTGATCATCCAAATGGGATAAAGGAAATGTTCATGCTTTGCAGGATCGAGAAAAAAGAAGTTATATATATGACAGCTTTTGGATCGTTTTATTTTAAACGGGGTTTTGTTATATCTGCCTTAGGTGCTCTGCTAACCTATGGGTTGCTTTTTTCAAACTTAAAATTTAAAAGTGTAAACGAATCTGCAACTACGAAAAATAATCTGGAATAAAAAAAAAAGAATTATTCCTATCTAATATTGTGTAATACATATTTTACATTCAAACTCTATTGCTTTTCAAAACCATGGCATAAGACTTTTTGTTGAACTTTTGCTTTAACTTTTAAAACATAAAAAAAAGAAATGTTATTCCTTTTTTTCCATTTAGTTTTCTGTCTGTTGCAAATATTCTGCTTGTCAAACTGTGCTTCAATTTTTGATATGTGTGTTGAAGGTTATTTCGCGAGTAAGGATATAAAAAATTTGTGGAATTTTTTGGAATATTAAGCGAAGTCTCAGTTGAATGGTATTATTTAGCTTTCAATATGCCATCCATAAAAAAAATGTGTTCAGATATACAGAAAAAACAAATAGTTCCCTGAAAAACTTCAAATATAATATGATTTCATAGAAAATTTACCTAACTTCAATGCACTGCTCACATTGTATCATATTCTTGTCGACTTTATAAAAATTAAGGTGAGCAACCGTTTTTCTAGATAAAAAGAAATTTAATTCTCTCCTAAAAAACCTAACAAATATTCCCAGAAAGGAGTAAAGGTGATTCCTTTTATAGAACATAGAATTAATACCGTTGCCCATCTCTCAGTTTCAATTCCTATTCCTCCCATAAAGAAATAAATTTGAAAAACTCACAAAATATGAGTAAAAAGAATGACTTATGACTGCGAATTACCTTATACATTAGTTTTAGAGCTGAAATCTTACGGAGAAATGCGTCTTTACATTGATTATAGAAAATAGAATGTCATTACAGCTGCGAATCCCTACCGATTTCTTCCCCGATTGGATGACTTTCCATATGAGGCAAGAACTACTTCTTTCATATCTGCCATTGATGTTCCAGTAGAATATCACCAAGTGAAGTTTCATCATTTTGCTTATCAAGACAAAACAGCCTTTTTGAGTCTTTCCAGAATTTATTGGTTCTTACAAATGCCGTTTTATTTTTAAATGTTTCTGCAAAATTCCATTGTTAAATTGGTCGTTTCCTCAACGAATGACTAATAGCATCCTCTCTCACATGCATCTCGGTAGCATAACAGTTATGTCGGAATCATTTAAAAAAAATCTCACATTTTGGAGCTGTTTTTAAAAGACCATTTACTTTTCAAACTTTTATCAAAAAATTTAAATGTTATTTCATTTCCTTTCGAGGGGAGGAGCCAGACCCCCACTTTTTCGTGTACCCACTAGGGTGGAGAGAACCAATCACCATCGCGGAAGCTTCTCAACCTCAATTACTAGGGGTGGGAGAGATATTCATGATTAAGAAGATACGTGTATAACTGTACAAAAATAACACAAAATGTCTGCACAAGCTCAAGTAATTATATACTTACTGTTTTACTTCAACATGGAAGATCGGAGCTTCCTCTTCTCGAATATACAAGCCAGTTTCTTTCTAAGGCAGAAAGAACTATTGGACGATAGGAAGAAAAGACCTCGGCGTTATTAAGACCACAAGAAATTTTGGTGGCTACTTAGAGGGATCAGATGTAACGATGACATTCAACGATCAATTTCAGATAAGGCTTTCCAATTTCAAATCCCCAATCGATGGAATATATAATCTGAAAGTTTGATGTATACCCGGAAAGGCAAATATAATTAGGATCGTCCAGTCTTTGAAGATGTTTATGTTGTGAGGTAGTGGTAACCGATATGCCTGTAGAAACTTATTGAAAATACCAAAATCACAGCTTTTAATAATCATTGCAGGAAATTTATTGAAAGCTTCGAATCCTCTTTCCAAAATTTCTGAAAATTGAAAATGAAATGAAAATTCCAAAGTAACTCTTTTACATTGCTTTTCGTTTGAATAACGAAAAAAAACTGCATTCGACTGCTGATGAATTTATATATTTTATGCAAAGCCAAATGAGTGAATAAGTATACTGAAAAAGTTAGGAAGATCACAATTTCGAAATCCCGGTATAAAGTCTATTATGGCGACAATTTCAGAAAGAATTTTTATTCTTTTCTAGTTGATGCCGAGCAAGATCTTCATTATTATATGAATTTTTAAAAAATACCAAACAATTAACATGTTAAATTTAAAAAGAATATTATATAAAAGTCTCAACTTATTTTATGGATAATTCTATGTGACTTCAATAATGATTGACCTTTTGTCAAATTATAACTTAGAAATATGAATGTCTTAAGTCTTTACTGTGTGGTTTTCTATGCTTAATTAGATCACATTTTTGGTTTTCAAAAATTGCATTTGTTCAGCTAAAATCCTTGGAATAGCTGCGAAATGGATTACGGATTATTAGTTTTAGTTTAGTTATATTACAGTCCCATTTTAAAGCAACGCTAGGGCTATTTTGGGACGGCCCTCGTAATTTTGAATCGCAGTCAGATGACGAAGACGACATCTGAGTTACCCCTTCCTCCTCTCCACACCACACCACACCAGAGGGAGGACGTTTGGCCCGGACGGATTAAATTTCCTCTAAATGGATTCCATTAAAAATTCGATAAAAATTTGCAAGCCTAAAGACAAAAGGCCAATTTCATTAATCTAATTTAAAGCTTTTTTCAGTTATTGTCTCCACAGAGAAATTTCAAAGATTCATCAAAATCAAGAGTTCAAATTTTTTGGCGACTGATATATTCTTTGCATACGAGGAAATAAAACCTGCAGAGTTGCATGCACTCACATATATTTTTTCAGAAAAAAAAAAGAGCAACTTGTAAAATTATGTGCAAAAATTTTCCTTTCTTAATAATAAAACAATCCCTTATATTGAATGAGCAGTTAATGCATCCAATTATTTTTTCGAGAAAAGAATAAAAATGTATATTATGCTGTATATTTTTCGTGCTTGACAGTGCCTATAATAAAAACATTTATAAATTTGATTTCATGTCTAAAACTTTTCAACGTGAATAAGATCTATCAATTTAAATATATTTAACTATAATTCCAGGTATACAAAAAAACAGACGAAATTTCATAACTGTTTATTTAAAATATCTAATTTATTAACAAAAAATTCCAATAAAACACTTTATAAACATTTAAAACAGTTTTTTTCTGTATTTGATGAAATTCTTAATTTCGATACAAGCTAGTGAAGCTAAGCTAAGCTTAGAAACAATATAATTTCATAGTTATGCTAAAAAAATCGCTATTTTACATAAATTAATTTTGATTGCATACCTAAAAAAATATATAATTCTATATCAAATTGTAATTGTATCGAACCGTCCTTTTCCTTTCAAGCGTTCTAAGTCAGAAACAAGTTCACTGAAAGTTCAAAGAGCTCCATCTATACTATAATTGCCTGGGAGTTTCATTTTATTTGAAAAATTCAGTAAATTAGAATCATCATTTATAGTTCAACACTTGCTTTTGCTCGAGATCTTCAAATAAAGTCTTGATATTGGGATTTCAACTAGCAATGCCACTGCAAAAGAGAAAACGAAAGTCCAAAGGAACACTTGAGCAGACAGAATTACCTGAAAAGAATTGAAACTAAGAAAATCGGAACTCGATTAAGCATATATAACAGTACAATAATAATGTGCTTGAACATTGTTTTACAAGTGACAATTCTAACGTGAAATATGTACATGGTTGGTTCGCTTGTTAAGTTCAAGTTCCGTTTCGAAAAAAAAAGAGACTCATTTTGGAATTGATCTCCTGGCATTAAAATTTTGCTCAGAAAATAAAGGCGACGAAGGCAGTTTTATTACATTCTGCAAATATTCATTTGATACTAATTAGTGCCTGATTTTCGAACTGTCTCGCTAATTAGATTTTTTGTTTTCTCTTCTTGTAATCTAATTAAGTGGATGATTCGGGTACAATCACAGAATAGGCAAGAACTACAAGCGAAGCATGCGGTAGTCAACTTCTTAAAGATGTTTGGACTACAACCGTATATTTCATGCACTCCAGGTCCAAATATATGACTGATATTTTGATGGTAACCTGTAACCAACAATAGCTCATAAAAGCTTTTAATATCGAAACTACCATAGTCATTTGGGTTCGAATGGCAATTTTAGGTAGGCTTTTAGAACGACTATCTGTAGTTAAAAAACTTATTTTCTCATCTTTTTTTTTTTTTTTCCTTATAATAAGTCTAGATCACAGTCATAACAACCCCCAATTAAATGTACAACACTGTGCTGTACCATTTGATCACTGTGTAAGTTTTTAAATTATTTAACATATTAAGATTAAAAATTTGGGTCTTAAAATATGTAATAAATACAAAATTAAACAAAGGTAAGGTCAGTATTCGCAACAAAATTATAAATTTATAAATGAAGTCCATAAAAAAAATACTGAAAATCGATCAAAAGTACATTCTTATCCAACATCATATACTACTAGATGATCTAGCTCAACGCATCTGCGCTGCAGTGACTACTCTTCGGAATTGAGAAATGTTTATATTTGAAGATGATATAAAAGTTTCACTATAGTAATACGGATATTATCATCATACGTATTTAAAACTATTATTAGATGTTTATATGAAGTTCCAAAAATATATATGAAAGCATTTGGTAATATTTCAAAAATATCTTTTAAATATATAGATTATCAGTTATGAAAATACAGTTATTTTAATCAAAAGTATCTAAAACTGTCCTCCCTAATCGCATATTTCAGTAATCAAAAATAATGGAAAAGAATCAAAGGATCCTACTCACGGATAACCATCTAATTTCTATGGAGACTGATTCTGACAAATCTATACGAATATTTTTGAAAGTTTCACCTATGGTTTTAATTTTAGTCATTGAAAATGCTAATAAATTTAAAAGACATTAGTGTCAGATGTAATAAGTATTAACTTAAAACAATTACTTAAATATAAGGAATGTTTTTTTTATTTCATATGTGATACTGTACAGGATACAAAATATTAAATGATTCAAAGCTTGACCATGATTCAGAATTTTAATTTAGAGCTTTACCATCATTACAGCATTTTGTATATTTTTTGAGTTCATTTCATTTTTCTAATATTTCACATCACAAAATATTAATATCTTAATCATTTGTACAGTCATGCTTCATAATGTTCACTTCAATATTCAAATTAATGCAATTTTGACTATCCCTGACTTATTGAACCAATTTTTTGGCAGTCATACTGACGAAAGTTTTATGATCAATCTGACTGCCTCATTTCTTATTGTTATCCATTGAATCATTTATCCAAAGTCTCATTCGCGCGCTCTTTTTTTTTTTCATATATTGTAGAAAATATTTATAAACTCAACATTCTTAGCTTTCATTTGTCTTTAAAACGTTTTTTTCACTGCAGAATGAATGTAGAAATGGGTTATGCTAACAGGATAAAGTAACGGGCTTTGTTTTGAAAACAAACATATCGTCACCATTTGCAAAAGATTATATCTATTTACAAAAACATAATTTAGAATTTTACATATAAATATGTTTGAGGACTAAGTAATGATAAGGGTGAAGGTCACAGACGAGTTCGTAGATACGTCATTTCAAGTGCAAAGGGAGGAAATTGTTGAAATTTTAATTTCTATCAACTTTTTATTATAAAATTAATCAAAACATCATAATGAATAAATTTTTCGTTAAAAATCCTTGATAGCCACCATTCTTTAGAATTTAAGAATCAATAATCCTACTGGTAGATAAAAATATAGAATTATAGATAATAAAGAACAAAACTTAATTACATAAGTACAATGGCATCATGGTTGTTTTTCTGTTCCGAAAACCGATTCCATGGAATATTTATGTATACGAATAATATAGCAATACAAAAAGAAATCTACCCTCACCATCCGATTTTCTGGCAGAGATCTTTATATAAATAAAGGAAAATTTAAAATTGGGGAATATTTTTTCTTAAGTTATCGAATGAAAGGAATTAATAAACATTGGTTCATTACTTAGCTGCATTCACTGTTGTTTTCTCTGTTTTTACAGACTAGTTGGTTGAAGAGCAAGGGAAATCAATAATTCGAACGCGTTCAAACTCTTCAAATCAATCAGATTTTATCACGGCAAATTAGATTAAATAAAGTCAAGCAAATCATACAAACCAGTGACACAATTGAATAGTCTTCTGCCTCTTTGTATATCAGCAGGTATCGCTCCAGCACGATGAAGTGGATTAAGTATCCGCAGTACGCTATGTGGACAAGAGAGTTGAAGATATTCGAGGAAAGAAATCTGCTGAAGAAACCTGAAAATGACAAGAATAAGAGGCTCAGAAAACTAATGTAAGTTCTGAGAGGTATTTTAATAAATTTTGCTTGTTTTTAAGGCGCTGATCAAGAGTCACCTGTAACCAGTGGTGGATCGATAACTCAAAACCTAGCACTGCTTCAAACCATTTTTTGAAAGGTGGTTGGTTAGTTGAATTGTGTTTTCTGACGCAAGAGTTGTATTTGACTATGCTGTCCCAAACACAAAATAACATTTGCATTTTTCATTCTTTCAAGTTATAGGAACAATGAATTGTATGGAACATGTTTTAAACAATCTTCATAAGATATGCTAATGAATAAAAGACTCAAGTGAGTTTGTCAATACCTTATATCTTTAAGAAAAAAGAAAAAGGTTTCGATTGGGATTTTCTCCCATCAAGTCTCTTAAGGGGGCATTCTTATCAAAATGGTTAAGTTTGCCAATATCAAAATTTTGGCATTCTGGTAAGACATTTTACAGAAAGAATACATTTGCAAAGCAGACAAAGGAGGATGTTCAGAACGAAGCAAATGTTTATGATTAATTCTGGTGTGAACAATTCTTAGACGAAGGCATATAACATCTTTTTCCCTATATAAATTAAATCTGTTCGAGTATTTGACAAAAGTATGGAACTCATGCAATTTGTTGGATTAGTGTTCATCCCATATTCTCTGCCATTTCTTCATCATTAAATTCCTGATAATCTTCAGAGTATCATTTAAAGGAACAAAATTTTCAAGTGTCAGCGAATTGGAAGCCCGAACAGCTTTTACTTTGCCTAAACTCCTTGCATGCCCCGGAATCCAACAAATTTTTAAGAGATGAAACAGAGTCTCAATCCAAACCTGTGAGAGAGTTCTTTTAATTTTTTTGTACACTTGCATAGTATAGTGAAGAGAATAGAGGTTGCATTATAGCATCTTTTGTCTTCCATCGATTTGTTTCAGAATTTATGATTATGGTAACAAGATCACATATTAAAAGTTGTTTATTTCCCTATTAAGTTTTGGAGCCACTATATTCGTTTATAAACTGATAAAATCTAAAATTAAAGATTAAAAATTTTCGAATAAAAATCATGTGCAAAACTGCATCCAATTAGATGCAATTTTGGCTTATTGCATTCACATACAAATGAATAAGTAGCTTGATACACAATCAACTTTTTGACTAACTTGATCCCAAATATGACACAGGTATAAAATTCTAATGATAAAGTCAGGTACCCAGTATCTATCCAATTCGGAATATTGAGTTCAAATGCAAGCTTTTGGAAAATTTATCATTTTTTTTTAAATTTATTTAGTTTAAAAATTGCATTCTAAATATCATACACCTATCTTGAAAAGTTTATGAATTATGTTTCGGACAGACACACAAGGTTTAAAAAAAAAGATTCAAAAATTTAAAGGAATTTTGTGATTTTTTTTTTTGACTGTTGCAATACTTTTTTTAAACAAGGAAGTAAAGTTTGCTTATATAACTTATCGCAACGTTTATTAAACATTTTTTTTCCTCTATTCAAGGCATAAAGATAATTTTTTTTACATTTTAACCAAATTTAAAAAGCAATATTTCATTTTTTATCTAGTTAAAGAAAAAAAATATTTTTAAGCCAGTGAAACTACATGACAATATGACAAGAGCATGAAAGTCATTATTGTCATCCTTAATTAACAAATTTGTTTATTTCATCAGCTGAAAACTTGTGAAGAAATGGAAAAAAAAAACAAATTGAGCATTGTTCGTCTTAATAGTCAAGCTAAATAAAACCAAGGGAAATAATAAAAGAGAGTGAAAGAGAAAAAAAAATTAAGAAACAACAATATCATTTTGTGATTTTCTTTCTCATAAAGGAAGGGATGGCCCAAAAGCAGCTCTAAAAACATCATCCCTTTCTTTAATTTTCCCTTCCTCGAAATGAAGATTCACCTAACGTACTTAGAGTTTATTAATTACTTATTAGCCCGGAATAAGTTAATTTACTTCTTACTTTAACAAAAATAATTTTCTTAATTACTTTTGTTAAGTAGCAAGCAATAGTTCTTATCTAATAAAAGTTATTCTGTGCTGTAGATCTGTCCATGTTCTTATCTTTTGTTCCCACGCTCACCGGAGAAAAGCTATAAGTTTTCTTATCCTAATCGCGTTTGCAGAATTCAACTAATGAGCAATTAGTGCATTCTGCAAGATCATTAATTATATAAAAGACAAATTGATTAAAGCTTTGTAACAAATTAATAAATGAGATTTTCAAATGATGTTGAGAAACTCCAATATACAGTCCTAATGAATAAACCGCAACAGCTTATAGCTATAAAATTATATTTTAATTTTACTTACCTGCTTGCTTTGTTACGCACGCAAAAACAAACCATGCTGTTCCAGAAGAAAACAAGATGAATTTAATAGCATTATAGAAAGCAGTTTCTGTGCCCGAATCTTCTGCGATTCCAAAACGAAAGAAATAAAGCCACATGCAGATGCCCGCAGTCATCCATCCACAGTACAGAGTTATCTGAAAATGAAACGGACAGCAGCAATTGTAAGTTAATCAGTCAATAACAGTAAAAATGAAGGACAAATCTAAACGATAGTAAGATCTGTTATATCACTTCCCCATCAATTCCACTGTTTCAGTCGCTACCTTCAACAAAAAATACGAAATACACTCGTTTTCCTCATTAAATATTCAATGAAACTCTCTTTGGATTGTTTCTTTAACATTTTCATAGACACGAGTCACATCTGATATCCAAATTATCTGTCTAATTAGATTATCCTTTCTTTGGTATTTCGCAACTATGTTAAAGGAGTCATCTATTTAGATGTAGTTTGGTACAATTAACCAATATGTATGAACCATAAGCTAATCATATGACAGACAACGTATAAAAGATCTGTATTTTTTTAAGTTCCTAGTATTAATTTTAGACTTTCTGTAATATCTTTTCTTTTCCGCCTGCATATTCCGTAATAGAACCAACTTTGATTTGCTATATTGATTGCCCTTTCAAATATTTTGCATTTTATTGTCTTGTTTCTTTTTTGGTTTCTTTGTTATTTATTCAATATTTGATACACTTTGTTCGTTATTCTTTGTTTGCATCTTTAGACATTTGCTTTTTTTTCTTTAACCGTGGTTCGTCGTTATGTTCTGTATCCAATGTCATCTATTTTTTCGCTTTGAAGATTTTTTCATGCGTTTCATAAAACGGACTCTTGTTTTATCACCCCTATATCCCCCTCACCTCTACTAATTGAAAATATCACAATTTAAATAGGCTCTTGTAGTGGTGTTAAATTCATTCAATGTCATGCTACAGTGTTGTTACCAGTTCATCCTTATCAGTATCAAAAGACATTTACCATACATACAAGACAATAAGACCAAATAAAATTAGTTATACCAAAGGACTTGTGAATAATTAAGTCGTGGTACCAGATAAAGTATTGCGGAAAAATATTAAAACCCGAAGACTAACACGGTTCCTTTTATCTCATTCAGACTTTCAAAACAATTATTCTAAAAAAAAAAATTGAGAAACATCAATATTTAATTAATTTTAAAATATTCCATTGAAATTATTAAACACTATTCATAATTGAATTTTCTCTGGTTTACCTTTCATTAACCTTAAATTTTACCTTAGCAGAAAAAAACTTTAAAAGTCTCGTATAAATCCCAAAACTTAACCCCAATTAAGCATATCAGATGTATTGGTGGATCTGGTAGATTCTTTTCGGCCGCGACAGAAGAATTTAATAAAATATTTACATAAAATTAAATCTAATATTATCGTTAAAAATAAGCTCTAAAGTATTTTTAAAAGCGCAAGTGCCAAACTAGATACAACCTTCTCCTACGTGTCTGAATGCTTTTGTATTGGGGAAACTGTTATCCTTGTTCAATGCTATGTTCAACACTCAAATTATATAACTCATTTAAGTTAATAATGCGATATAATAACGTTATTCCATGAAGAAAAGATTCTTAAACTGCTTGATACAAGAGGGTTAAGTGCTTATAAGCGGCCAGCGGCCAGCGGCTCTAAAAGACCAGTTTGATTATTTGTTTCATTCTGAAGTTCCACAAAGGTGTTTTTGAAAATCTCAATTGGATGTGAAAAGAGCACCTCGGTAGGCATCCACTTCTCCAGTTTCAATATTACACCAACATGTCAGCAAGCGATTTCCGACAGCAGATTAACTTAGTATTAGACCGACCTACATGACGGATTTTTGTTGAAATCTATTCTCAAATCAGTGAACCTCTGATCCCAAACTTTTCACCGAGTCACCGCGGCCCTATTCATGATCATAATACTAAGTTATAAGAAATTCTAGAATAATGCATGATTAAATTTAAACTTATAAATTTTTGTAATTAAATTTACTTTTTTATGCGTATAAAGTAAATGTGAATGAAAAGTAAATTGTACTTGTAAATAAACTCCTATATTATATATATATATATATATATATATATATATATATATATATATATATATTGTTACAAATCTGTAACTTTGCTACTCGGCCATGAATAGTGTCATCGTGAGAAAGACCGTTGTAAGATCTGTGCTGAGCAGCTGCCGCGTAAATGACCTGAGAGCTTGGCGATCATTTGGCGACGAATTTGGCGACTAAACGGATAATACCGGAAAGTTCTAGAAGTTTCACGATCGATCTAGTAAGACCCGAGGTACAGCCAGGTACGCCCTGATTGGTCTGGAAGACTCTAGCCCCGCCTCCCGGAACTATAAAAGACGGGCACTCAGAAGCTACGAAGAAGTGAGTATTCACTTGTGTGCATAAAAGCAGGCTGTGATTTTCACTTGATTTTGTTTGAAGTCATTCTCGTGTTAGCTTCCGTCATGAACGGTAGCGTTTGCGAAGAAGGTGGAAAGCGCAGATGCGCGGAGACGAATGAAGAAATGATCATTGATGGCAATCATAGTGATCTGCCTCAAACTAAAGAGAAATACACTTGCATCCATTGCAAGGAAAGATTGATGATCCGCGATGCGGTAAAAGTCCTAAGTCTTGAAATTGAAGGTATCAACCAAGCCACAAGGCATGCCAAGAGGGAGCAGATTGATTATGCTCACCCGCATCTTGCAGCCATGGAGTCTAGAAGAAAACAAGCGATTCAGGAGATGGAGACCCTTCTGGGTAAGATGAACCTCGTTAGTTCTTGTCAGGACTCGAAATGTGAACACTCTAAGGAACCCTCCCTGAACCTGAGTAATGATAATTTCGTCTCTCCAACAAAGAGGAAACTTGCCAGAAATAAACCGGAACCCCCTAAAAATGTAATTAACATAAGCAATAAATTTCAAGTCCTCAATAATATTCCAGTTGAAAATGAAACTCCCAACACTGCAGAACATAAAATAGCACCAATAATGTTGAAATATGCAGATAACTTTAATGAAATTTTATCCCAAATTGCCAAAACCTGCGGCAAAACTGTTAACAAACTGAATAAAGGGTTCATAAAAATATTCCCAGAATCGGCTGATCAACACAAAGCCATTCAAAATTTCTGCAGGCAGCAGGGTTATGATTATTATATCATAACCCCCCAAAACAAAAGACCATTAAAAGCAGTCATCAAAGGGCTCCCCCATGAATACGACACAAAAATAATAGCTCAAAACCTAGTTGATAGTGGTTTCCCAGTGACTAGGGTTGTTCAACTTACCCAGCTAAGAACTAAAAGACCTCTTCCATTTTATATGGTTGAACTTAATAAAACTGAAAAAGCCGAGGAAATCTTTAAAATAGAACATCTGGATTACCTTAGTATCACAGTAGAGCCCTACAGAGGTCGCAACCTAGTCTCGCAATGTTATCGTTGCAACTTTTTTCACCATGCAGCGAATAACTGCAACATAAAGCCCAGATGTCTGAAGTGTGGCGAAAGCCACGAAACTAATGCTTGCGTAATAAAAGAAAAAATTGAAACGCCAACTTGCATCAATTGCGGCAAACAAGGGCACATAGCATCTTACCGCGGCTGCGAGGCCTTCCCAAAAATTCAGTCTGCGAGAAAAAATAGGGACAACTATTTTCACAAAAATCAAGCTCTGATCAGGCCAAATGTCAGTTTTGCAGGTCTTTTTAAAAACACAAACCATCATGAGATAGCGCCTCCATTACACTCTTACCACACAAGCCCACCAGAGCTGGCGCCACAAACCTATGGTCACAAACAAGCCAACAACACCGTTTTAGAAGGCAATGATTTCGCTGACATTATAGAAGCAATGAAAGAACTGAAAAAGCTAACGACCGAGTACCCTTTACTCTTTTCACAGCTTAAAAAACTAAAAACCGCAAACACTGTTATGGAAAAACTGGATATACTCATGAAGGCATTCGATAACCCAAGTCTACCTGTCACTAACTAGTTTTCTCCTGCAATAGCCTTCGCATAGCCTATTGGAACGCAAATGGCATTAACAATAAAATAATTGACCTTCGTAATTTTGTAAATAAGTATAGCCCCGATGTAATCCTACTGCAAGAAACCCACCTTAGACCACAAAGAAAAATTTTCCTGGCAAACTATTTCTCATATTACAGTTACAGAGCTAACCAGGCTGGCGGCGGTACTGCAATTTTAATTAAAAATGGTTTACCTCACAGTGAGGTCCCCCCACCTTTACTACAACATGTAGAAGCTAGCGTGGTAAAATTAAATTTTAAAAATCAAGATCCAATAACCTTAATCTCTATTTATATCCCCCCCTAGTGCAGATAATTCCAATTTTATTTTCGACATCGAAAACCTGATGCAAACAGGACCTAATCAAATAATTTGCGGAGACTTTAACGCTCACCACGTTAGCTGGGATTGTAAGCGTAACTGCCCAAAAGGTAATTCCCTAAAATCATTCGCCCTTCAGGCCGGATTAGACATTATAGCACCGTCCACCCCCACTAGATTTGGGCCTCAGTCAGCCAATACAATAGACCTCACCTTAATTAAAGACTTCCTGTACCCATATGAAATTCACTCCTTACCTGAACTTAGCTCTGACCATAATCCCATCTTATTAAATTTTTTCTTTAAATATTCCCTGCCCAATAATCTTAATAAATTTAAAACAAACTGGAATAATTTTAAATTAACCCTCAGTCAATCAGAAACCCCAAACATTGATGAATTTACAAACCCAGATAAACTTGACCATTTTGTAAACATCTTCGAATCGCAAATTATTAATGCAAAAAATCTAGCCTCCACCCCCATTATAAATAGTCAAAATTTTATTGACCCTAAAATTAGAGACCTAATCAGGGACAGGAACTTTGCCAGGAAAAATTTTCAAAAAACCAGAGACCCAGTCTTCAAGAGACTAATGAACCAAATTAATAAGGAAATTGAAAAACTTAACAATAAAATCCAAAGCAATGAATTTATACACAAATTAATTAGTGTTAACACAGAAGACGGATCAATCTGGAAACTTGTCAAAACTTTTAAAAGTAAAAAACAAAAAATTCCGGCCCTTAAAGGCCCTGCTAGTATTGCAATAACTGATAAAGAAAAAGCAAACTGCCTGGCGGCTAGCCTTGAGAAACAATTTCAACTTAATGAATTGAGCAATTTCACCACAGAACATAATGTAAATAATACAGTCAAAGGCTTTCTCGACTCATTGCCACAAAAGTTTATTGATATTCCCCCTCCCTCAACTGATGAATTAAAGGATCATATTAAAAAACTTAATATCAAAAAAGCCCCTGGCCTTGACAGTATTAACAACAAAATGTTAAAAACACTTCCGGACAATTACCTAAAATTTTTAATTAATATAATTCATAGCATTCTCAAATTAGGATATTTTCCCATGTCATGGAAAACAGCTGCAGTTATCCCCATATTAAAACCAGGAAAAGACCCAACTGATCCCTGCAGTTATAGGCCCATATCCCTACTCTCTTCTGTCAGCAAAATTGCTGAACAGATAATTCTCAATAGATTAAATAATTACCTAGAAGAACATAATATACTAACACCTGAACAATTTGGATTTCGCCGTAACCTATCTACAACCCACCAATTAATTAGAGCAGTAGAATTCATTGAGGAAGGTTTTGAAAATAAACAAAAAACTGCAGCGGTTTTCCTTGATATTCAGAAAGCTTTTGACAGAGTTTGGCAAGATGGTCTTATATACAAGCTAATTAATTACAAGATACCCCCACACCTTATCAAAATTATAATTTCTTACCTCAGTTACAGATCCTTTAAAATCAAGATAAACAATGAATTTTCGGAAGTAAAACCTATTCTTGCAGGTGTACCTCAAGGATCTAAACTAGGGCCAATTTTATTTTCCTTGTTTATTAATGATATCCCCAAGCAATTTAACACTATGTTGTGCATGTACGCTGATGACACTGCAATACTAGCTAGAAACAAAAATCAAAATTTCATTACCATAGCTTTAAACCGACATATTAAATCTCTTGAGGACTGGTTCGTCGAATGGAAAATTGAAATAAATGCTAGTAAAACTGAAGCTATAGTTTTTAATAAAAATAACTGTAAAAAGAATTTCTCCCCAGTTAAAATTAAAAATCAAACTGTCCCGTGGTCTAAGGAATGCAAATATTTAGGTGTTATTCTAGATAGTAAATTAACTTGGAAACCCCACTTTATTTACACAGCTAAAAAGTTTCGAGACCTAACTCGTAAATTTTATCCCTTAATTTCTCGAAACTCCAAAATGAGTAGACAAAATAAAATGCTTATTTACTCTGCCTACTTGCGTCCAGTATTAACTTATGCCTGCCCTGTGTGGGGATATGCTGCCAAGACTAATCTTAGACTTATTGAACGCCAGCAAAATAACTTAATTAGAAATTTCTGCAATATGAAATACTACATGCCCAATACAAATATGTACTTATGCCTAGACTATCCCCCTCTTAAAAAATTCATTAAAAATCTAGCCACTAACTTCTTTAAAAACATGGATAAGAATGAAAATGAAGCAATAGCTAAAATTCCTAAATATAAACCATCTACAAACTCTAGAAGACCCCGTAATATACTACTTTAATTTATCTCAGCCCCTTAGTTTTTCTTCCTAACTTTTATTTTTTCAAACTCAAATTATACTGTATCTCAATAGCCAATTCTAGCTCACAAGCAGTAAAAACTTACTAAGCCCAACGGCAGCGTACCCCCCCCCCACCCTCACCCTAATATCAGACAATCACAATGAGTCCTGACACTCGTCATCTCCAAATTTCGTCGAAGAAGGCCACGGCAAAGTATAGACAGCAAAGCACTGTGAAGTCTCTCCTTACCGGGGATAAGCCCCTGCCGGGGCTAGGCGCCCCGTCAACCCAACCATCAAGCTACGAAGAAGTCGTGTCGTGTATATCATCAGGAGAAGTGTGTGTATCGGCGGAAGTTGTGTGTGAGAGAGTCGGAATCGCCGACACGTAGAGGTCTTGGAGGATTAGACAGCAAGAAAGCTGCTGAACTAATGAACTATTAGAGATTAAATGCGCTGCGCTATTACGATTAATTGACGGTATTTGTAGTAGAAAAATAATTTTGTAACTAATATATATATATATATATATATATATATATATATATATATATATATATATATAATATATATATATATATATATATATATATATATATATATATATATATATATTAGAGCACATCTTTATGGCACTATTATTAATTTAAAAATATTGCAAGAATTGTATCTACTCAAGCATCTTAGTATTTCATCTTAGTTGGTTGTTAGCTGAAGGATGTTTAAATACATTTTTAAAGCAAAAATCGATTGATTCTTGTAGATTTAGTAGAATTAGCAAAAATGTGTCATTATTTCTTAAGGGTATTGAACTTCATTAAGAAACCTTAATTTAAAAGCTTTTTAAAATATTCTTAATTGTTGATATTTGATGTATGATCGATTTAAATTCTATAAGTTATGACAGGTCAAACTTTTTACATATTATTATAATAAAAGTAAATGCACATATTATCTTAAACTATACTTAAAGTTTTGTTCGGACACCACATTTTTTTGAGTTCCAAAATAATTCCAAATACGTATTTGATGCATATCAAGTGAATGAGAAACGACTCAACTTACTTTTCCCTTCATCTTTATCTAAAATGAAACAAATATAACAGATAAAAATATATAAGAAAAATTGCAGTTTAAGCAACGTGATTCATCGGTTGTTCCTTCAAGCACAATAGAAAGTTAAAGGGAATACATACAAAAGCAAATCAATACGCATTAATTCACAGCTAAAACATTATAAAATTGCAATTTCCATTTACATTTCAGAAATGCATTTTTTCACTTGTGTTTTATTTTGGTTTAATGTATAAAATAGTTCTCAAAAAGCATGAACGTTAGGTTAGTAAATTAAGAAGAGGTTTAAAGGAAACATTTTGCTTATAAGTACATCTCAATAATTCACAATTTATTAGAATAAGAATCTATTACCTTGTTAGATTTATCTCTTCTCTTGCACAATTCGTGGCCCAGCAGGAGTCCGATCAAATAAGCACTTATCCTTGTATAAGGTTTCTGATATACTTTATCGAAGAACTCCCACATTCTAAGAAATGAAATAACCTTAGCATCATACATTCAAAAGTAGTTTCAAAAAAATGTTTCTGAATAACGCTTTTTGAATTATATCTCCCGTTGGATTCAACTATTCTAGTGAACCTGATGTATGACTCATTAGATTGGCCCAATCTAATGTGCGTGAGAAAATAAACAGCCAATCTCAGCAATTAACTTTGTTTTCTAAAAGTTTGGAAAATGCATCTTTAAAAAAACTGATGTGTCCATTTTTGAGAGCTATTTTTCACGCATCAAAAAAGAAATTGCACAGAAATGAAACTACTATGAATGGAAATGCAATCTTTAGTTTTAAGGTAATGCAAAAATCATTTTTGTGAGATAGTTTTGGAATATATGAAGCGTCAACTTCCCTCGACAAGTCAAAGTGATTACTTACCTAACAAAGGTAAACACGTTCATTGGCACGATTGGCAACTGATATTCGGATAATATAATGAGATTCCCCTTTGCTATCTTAACTAAAAATTGAGAAATTGGTCAACTAATTAGATAGAGAGTGAGAACCACATGCGAAGCCACTTACTCAACATGTGAAGCCGATTTTCGATTATTCAATAAAAACTTTTGATAGACACCATTTTCTATAATCTTGATTTCTTTTACATTTTCTTTCTTTTGATTTAATGGAGTCTTTGGCGAGCTTTTACCGACCATTTTCTTACAATATTTTGGAAGTCAATTAGTTAAGTGAAACGTTGAATTAAGTGCAACTGTAAAACGGAAAACGTTCGTACGATGGTTTTTTTTACATTTTACAATAATAAGAGTGATGCGTTCTGTGCCATGAACGTTAGCTTATTGATGTTACTGCTAAAGTGCAGAAATCAATTAATCTGCAGATTAGTCAGATAATCTGTACATTAACCAAGGTGATTCGTTAAAGTGCGAAGAATTTCATTTCTCAAATTATCTTGGTAATCTGCAAATTACCCAGATAATCTGCATATTACCTACTAGGTATTCGTTAAAGTGAAAATATGATCCTTGCCGAAAACACGCAATGTTTCTATGCGGTTAAATTAACTGTTGTCTGTTTATTTTTTGATATCTAAAGAATCAAATTAATACAATGAAACAAACAGCAGTTTAACATATTATTACAATTAAGGAAATGAATTTGAGAAATTATGCTTATATATAAGTGCACTCTAAAGGTTAATGAGACATTGAATTGCATAACAGTTGGTTTTTGCATCATGCATACCTATTCGTGGTACATTTAGATAGCATCCACATTTTTTGAAACCCTACACGGAATCAAGGGATTGCTTTATTGTTGTTTGACGTACTACAGAAGGGACATTTTTCTTTAAAAATCTCTTTACAAACACTGCATTCAGATCTCGCATACAACAAATTCAATCGCATACAATTCAGAGATCGCATACAAAAAGAGCGAATCAAACTTTTTAACTTTAACGATACGGAAACCACTAATGTGCACATTACCTTGTTAAAATAAGGAAAACTCGATTCCGAACTTTAACGGAGCAAATCAGTTAATCTGCATGTTAGTTAGGTAATCACATTAGCAACTTTCGAGTTTTAACGGTAACATTTATATAAATTGCGCACCAGAATTTACTCCAATATTAGAAATTCTTTTGGAATATGTGGATTAAAACTTACGACACTTTTTAGATTTTGACCGGCTATGTATTCTGCAACGGAAGAAAATTTACGAAAATATAAATTATATTTCTCTAGACATATTAAATTGTCTTTGATACATTGTGTCAATGAATTGTGCAACTAAAGCTAGTCTAGTAGAAATGTTATATTTTGAGCCATCATTTAAATGCATGTCGTATTTCTTTAGTCATTTAATTGCCTGTTATTTAAAGACGTTTAAAAGGCAATCATAAATAAGAACATAAAGATTATCCTGAGAGATTAAATAGTCTCATAGTTGACAAACATGACCCAAAATAGGCTAGTGCTACATTCTGGAGAGACAATGGTCATTTAAGAACGGACATCATAGCTTTAAACTGTTATTGGATGATCATGAACAGAATTTTGTGTGAACACTTATTTCTTTAAATGTTGCTATTTTTTTCCAAAATGAATAGAGAGAATGCTCATCCCTAGTAGCACATATATATTGTACAATATTATATGATATTAAACAATATTCGCAATATTGTATAATATTCTTAAGTATTAAATGATATAATATTGCACAATATTGTGAAACAATATTCGCAATATTGTATAATATTCTGAAGTATTAAATGATATAATATTGCACAATATTGCATAATATTGTGAAAAAATATTCGCAATATTGTATAATATTCTGAAGCATTAAATGATATAATATTGCACAATATTGCATAATATTGTGAAAAAATATTCGCAATATTGTATAATATTCTGAAGCATTAAATGATATAATATTGCACAATATTGCATAATATTGTGATTCTGAGCATTTCCTCCACTCCTTTCAATAGTAAAATAGTCAAATTGCAAAAAAATAAAACAATTTTTATTGTTTTTGAAGATATATTACTCACCTTATGGTATATAGCGCAAAGGCTGGTTCGGAGAGATGGAAGCCTACTCTTGATAAACAACTAATTAAATCAAATTGTTTCGATATAATAAAAGTTATCAAGCTTGATACACCGATGCTAACGCCTATCAAGATGTATCCCAATCTTGGCCATCTGAAACATAATTTTAATAAAAGAGATAATAATGGAGATTCATCAAAATCTGGAGTTCGAATTATTTTACAATTAAAATACTTTCCCCTTTGTATAACATTTGAATACGAGAAAGTAAAAAGTCACCGATATGAGATATTATGGCTCTCAAAATCGGAGTCAACAACAACGGACGAAAGAGAAACGGAATATGCAAAATTTCATTGTTTAAATGAAAAAATACGCGTGCACAGATAAATGGCTTACAGCATAAAATTCACGAGAAATATTCTTTCATGAATGAGCATTAGTGTATCTTGGTTCATTTGCTATACATACAGTGCGTTGAGTTTCCCTATAAGCAAGATACTACATCTATAATTTTTAGCCCATTTTTGTTTGTTTTTTTTGTCTTTGCTGTTGTTATTCAGACATTCATTACTCCATTCCTTTCACGATCAGTATATGAAATTTGGTTGTATTCCGTGAATTGCTTTTAGTTCCAGGAAAGTTACTTCATGGCCAACTTGTATGAAACTTATCTATTAATTGGTTAATAGATTACTTGCATAAATGAATATTAATTTTATAATTACTCATCACAGATGGAGATATACACTAAGAGATAAAGTTTTAAAACTATCTCGATAGATATACTTAACTTAGTAATTAATATTATATCCAAGTTGAATAACAATGAAGTTGATGTTTGCATATAATAACCATGGAATTTGTTTTACTTATTTTCTAATACTTAATTTCATTTTGTATTCGTTAGTGATCTATATTAGGAATTGAAAAATTATCTTGAATACAAACCGAGTCTTTACAGTTTTTTTCCAGAAAGATGAGCTCTGAAATTTAAAGAACTTAAGAAGTCTATTCTTAATGAAAATGCGATCTTTATTCTTTGAGAATTTAGAATACTTCATCTCATAATTCGCATAACTGTTTAAAAAAAATAGTTATTAATGGAAAAAATTACGTATTGCTTTAAATCTTAAGCAAGGCAAGAAGTGCTACTTACTTGATAATAGAAATCAAGAATAAAGGGCTCAAAACGTAGAACTGAAAATCAGCAGCTAAATACCAAGTCCAAAACATGCACTAGAATTAATAAAATTAATATACAAACATCCTAACACCACTTGATACAAATCTTCAGATATCAATGAAATATAGTATAAATATTTTTTCATTTAAAAATGCATACTAAAAGGTTGAAACAGCTTTCTTAAGACCTATATTTGCAAATATTTTTCTTCCAATGTCAAATAAGATTTTAGAATTATTTTTACCTCCGCCTTTCTTTGAAAATCTTATCTACTTTTTAAAAATAAAAGCAAGAAACGTTATCTTTTGAAATTGTTGTTAAATATTTTTCGACTCTGGCAAAATATTTATGAAGGGTAACATTAAAAGATGAAAAAAAATCTAAAAAGTTAATACTGACAAAATTTCTAACACATCTACTAAGAATATCTGTTTTTCACAAATTCTATTCTAAAGTAATACGAGAACGAAACAATCACGCGTTAAGTAAAATCAAGCAAGAAAAGTTTGCATTAAAATTCTTTAGCAAGAAGAGAGGGAAATCAAAAGTTAATATAAAAAAAACACATGCTGATCTATAATATCCGTTTAAATCTTAAATTTTCCAAACATGTAATTTCTTAATTAAAGGTAATTGGTATCTTCTCACTGTCCGTCATTATACATTTTAAAAAGTATATGGAAATTTGGAACAAATTTTAAGTAACATCTTGAATATGATACTGTAATATAAGTTGATTTCATAAAAAAGGAGAAGATATTAATTTGAATGTTAATAAAATTAGAAGTGTTTTTCTCTGAACGATATGTGTAAATTAGCCATTAATAAGAGTTGGAATCTGTCGAATGTTTTAAGCTTTTAAATAAGTCACGAAATTCAACCGTATCCTAATTCATAACAAATATTTTTACCTGATTTGAAGGTGAAAGAAAGTTATTGATGAAAAGCAAGTTCCACCACCAGTTATCTTTACATACTGGATTCGTCGTATAAACTGGCCACAAAGGTCCTGAACCCATGTAAGAGAACAAAGTAATGTAAAATCCCAGAACAATAACATAAGCAGGTGTAATCCTGGAAAAAGAAACACTATTAACACATCAAATTCTTTAGCAACTTAAATACATCTTTAAATTTTATGTAACCTTTTGTCTCATATTTCAAGAATGTTAGATGTAAAAGAATGATCATTGCGAAATACTTTTTTCATTAAAAGACAAAGAAAGAAAATGTTGGTTTGAATAATGTAACTTTTATATGAAGAGAATTCGAAATCTCAATATCTTCATAACCAAAATTTTGACAGGAAAAAAATTCTTTTACAGATTTTGCAATGCGAGATCTATATTCCGATCCATCACTGCAGAACTGCAACCTATTCTAATATTTCTTCTTTGGAAATCAATATAGATATTATGATTAAATAATAAAACACGAAACTGCCTATAAAGTGATTGGAGATATGCATGCGAATTTATAGGTCTTTAATAGACTAGTTACACCAATCTATATGCAAAACTCTGCTGGTATAGCTTCTATTGCGTGACGATCAAACCCCGTGAGACAGAAGTTTCTCTGTTCGGGAGTGACAACAGAAGTAAGAGATTTTGAAAATATAGCGAAAGAGAAAATCGTTTAAAGTGTGTGCTGTGCTGTGCTGTGCTATTTTGTTTTAAATATATGTTATTCATGTTTCCTTCAGCGTTGTCATCAATTAACAGAACTGACTACATTTATTTTCCAAGTCAATCCTAGTAGGAACGACAACTTCTGTACCGCTTCTACGATGGAAAGTTTTCAATGTAACAATTATGTTTTTTAAATCTCTAAATTCCATAGTTACCAGTAAAGGATATGATTGCAAAACGATACCATAGAAAACAAAGCGGTACACAAGACTCTTAATGGAAAATTTATAAATTTACACGTATTCATTTCTATGTATAGCACTGTTCGTTAAAAAGTTCAGTCACTGCTTTCCTACTAATCATATGTGAAGTTATTGTCACAATTACATTTATAATTAGGTGTCTTAAGTGCCGGAGGTCACTTTTGCATCGCAGACTATTTTTTATAATTTACTTATTCAAAATTTAAATATCTAACAAGATGCATAATTTAATGATGCCATCTTACAGGTTCAACCCATTCAATTCAAAAGTTAGGACATCTCTCATATGAACTTAATCATACGAGAAAAATATTCGGTCGATCGTTTAGTTAAATTTGATCTACACACTTCGTTGTCTATTTTCCTTATAGTAAAATGAAGGATTGTATTTATTTACTTTCCCTCTAAAGTTCGTCCTACCAATTTTTTTTATTGATAGTTAAGTTTTATTTTATCAAATCTTGTCAATTATATAAATATATATTAGTCTTACAGTTGAAACATCAAACTTTATAATGCTAACATAACTTATTTGAGTATGATTTAAAACATCATAGTTTTAATGAATTTCTATTAAAATGCTATGAATGTGCCGATTCTTAATTTAGTTAATCATTAAAATTTCCATGAAAGGTATTAACCGCTTAACTGTTTTGCCAGAGTGCCATACATGCATAGATTTATCGAATTTTGATAGATGTGAGCAAAAAATAAAGCATTCATAACGATTATAATTTAATATTAAAATTACTTCGAATACATATATAAGTATTCAATGGATTTCCATTTGAATCAAAATAAGAAAATATTCCCAAAATAGAAAGTATCATCTTATTAGATAGTAAAGAAAATAAAATAGTTAAGGGGTTAATGGAAAGGATTTCGAAATCGTTTTTCACTCGTATTTCAATAGATGTTCGAGCTTTAAAATGAAGTAAAGTCAGGGTACGTAGAAACATTTTTAATCAAATTTCTGTAACTTTGCCATTGTTTTTATAAAGAGCTGAAGAGGCGAAATAGGCTAAATTGAAAGATATTAACTTTACATACCTTATGATCCTCTTGACATAGAAATGAAACCAAGATATATTTCCCTTGTTTTTCTCATAACTTTGTACGAAACCATATCCATTTAATAATCCACTAAAATATACAGAAAAGAGTATTAAAGACCAGTAAGACATTATATTAGACAAAACTGAAACCTGGTACATGTACAGATAATATTTTTAAATAGATGTACAAAATTGTGTGTAGCTTATAGGTGTTTAAAAGTGGAAAATGTTGAGAATTCTTAATTTTTTGATAATAATGATTATGGAATATGTGCAGTTAACAAAATATTTTACAAGTGGACCGATTCCTCTTGTAAAATTTTTTGGGAGGATAAAATGATGAAGTTACTTAATAGTGTATTGTTCAGTACACTTCTTAGTTACATAAAATTTCGCAAAAATATTCCGATCAATGAATTGCAATTTGTTTCTTTATCCGTGTGAGAATTATAATATTAATAAAATTGATAATTAATACCATATTGCCCTATTATTCCTTATACATATTTAATGACAATAATAAGCAGTTAATCTTATGAACACTTTTAAGATTACAAGTACATGCCAATACAAAATTTAAAACAAAAAAAAAAACAATTTCGATGATTTTCCTGAAAAAAACTTTATGCTTCCTTTAAAATAGTTTTATTTACAAACTCGCGGATACTGATATGTCATTTTAATTTACATTTATGAAAGCGTATTTTAATTTTTAAAATAAACGTGTATGAAACCTTTTTAAACTGATTGAAAATTTCTAATGACTAATTGCCAATTTCAAACATTTTAGAATTTATCAAATTAACAGTTTTTAATAGCCAAATTTGTTGCTTACAAAATGATCTAATCATCTAAATACCATATTTTAAATCATTTTCTTAATTGACTGATCTGATTTGTTCACAAAATATTCAATGTTTTAATAAAATTGGAAAAATTTGTGAATTAATGACGTATTTACCTTATTACCAAAAAAATGTCGATTATAAAATCCCCTTTCACAAGAATTTGAGCTATCTTATATTGCAGATAAGGTGCCATTTCTTCTAGATTTTCTGGAAAAGAAATAGTTTGCTTGAAATATTATTACATGAAAGAATGCTTTACGAATTCCAGATTGCTACTTTAATACTAGAATTTTCTTCTTAAATAACTAGCGTAAATAAATTCATTAATTCTAACCTTTCCTCCGAAATTCATACCTCACGAAATTCCTGCCATACGAAAATACTAAAAATATTTTGCATTTAACTCTTGTTCTTTCGAATAAGGAGAATATGTACATTTATGGATGATTTAAAAAAAATTCGTTCAAATATTAAGGTAAACAACAGATTTAACATTTTTAAAGTTTTTATCAGTGTAATAAAAATGAAAGAAAAAGATTTCCCGAGCGTGAACCTCTTATAGAAGCACTCAAAGTAAAAATTATGGAATTCGAAAATTAACATTACTCTAATTATCCACTAGATGGCGCTCTCTACATGAAACCGTATTTAGTTAATATTACTGTAACATAAAATAATAATTTAAACGAAACTGGATCTATGGTATTTTTTAGTATCTTCTCAAGGCACGAAGACAGAAAAGAAATTTGACATTTATCTGAATCTTTATAGATATCCGATCATCGTTTGTTGAGTAAGATATTATTAGATTCATCAGGCATCCACAAACAAGACTCCTGTTAGGAAATGTGTTAGGAGTTTTCGGCTTTAAGCTGATGATATACTTGTCAAGAGTATGACGAAGAATTAATAGGTGTTAGCTTACTAGTGGATGGAAAGTAGAGGGCGAAACAGTGAGCGACCACCGTCCAGCAGAAACTGAAGAATCGAATTCCGTCGATGCATTCGAGATGATTCTTGGCAGGAGCGTTCTTCAGCAACAGTCTTCCGTTCGTCACCAGACAAAAGCATTTTATATAATCTCTCCATTCCCGTAAAACTCCTGTGGAGAAAAAATTGTTTTTACAGCAGATTTTCTTAATTTCTAAATAATGAGTTATGTTTCACTTCCAAAAGGTTCTTTTTAGGCATAAATATTTTGTGGTAGTTCTAAGTAACCTTTTCTGAACGTCGTGAATGAGCCACTTTTCATATTTGTAAATTAGGTTTACTTTTAATGTTAAATGTGTTTACGATAGAATCAAAGAAGTAGCCTGAAATTTGATTGCTTTTCAATTATGCATTCAATAATCAATTATAGATTTGAAACAGCTTGTTGGATTCGAAGCTTGCGGTGAATCAGCACGTGGTCCATTTCACTTTCGAAAAGTCATATCAAAACAACGACTAACCCACCCACCCTTTTTTTTTTTTTTTTTTGTAAAATATTAACGTTAGGAAATTCGACTGGTAGCAGATTTTACGAACGCTAATTCCAGACAGATAATACACTCAAAATCCGTGTCTACATCTCCGACACCAAGCTCGTCAATATTATAAACACTACTATGAAGATCAGAAAAATGTAACAGATCTTTTAATCTTCCAATTCGAAGTAAAATTGACTCTGAAAATCAACAGAAGGCTCCAGAAAGCTATAACTCCTGAAAGCGTTAAGAAATGTGTTAAGAAATTATAAATATGATGGCAGAGTACCTCTGAGAAAGTCTTATCTCAGCAAAGAAAATTGAAATGTTAAACAGTATTTGCTGAAATGGGCATAAAACAGCCAATAGAATTTTAAGAAACGCTATTTTTGTGGATGGAACCAACTACATTTTTGGATAAGATGGTAAACAAATGGTTTGGCTCATACCACATACTACACTGCACATCAAAATTTTACGGCCTATTGCAAAATATGGAGATGACAACCAATTAGTATGGGTGTCATGGCAAACTCTTGGGTGGGGAACATACGTTATAGACATTAAAGTGAATAAATGTCTACCTTAGTATTCTCAAGCAAAATTTAAACCAAAATATGAGGAACTTGGAAATCTCAAGACATTTTAAAATGTGACAGAATAACGTCCCAAAACATACTGTTGATATGTGCAAGTTACGGGTTCTCTACCCTTATACTGGTGTAATTAAGATCCCTTCCCAGAATCCGGATCTTAATTCTATTGATCGCTTAATTGTGGGTATGTTTGCAGCAAAAAAAAAAAATCAATGAGCACAATATTTCTACCAAGTAGGGACTAAGAAAATATCTGATCGAAGAGTGCGCCAAAATCAACGGATCATTTTGAGCAAAATGATCACATCTATGCCAAATTGCATGCGAGACATCATGAAATGCAAGATTGGACTAATAAGACATTAATTATCAAATATATATATTAATTCATTGAACAGTACCCCAATACATTTTAGCAGATTTTCTGACGATTTCTTTGTAATCTTAATTTCATTAATATTTGAATTTTGTTTGAATTGCAATGATTTGCGTTTATAAAAATGTGATATACTCCATTTTTAATTTATTTCATTGTTGTATTGTAAGTTACATATTATGACAAAATCCTGTGAACATGTAAGATATTCCAATACTTTAAGTAATTGTAAATTTATAAATAACTTTTTATATTATACTACATAATTTTAATTTCCGATTGATACCTATTTTTTATTTAGTCTGAAAAACTGAAGTTGTCCAGTTTCCAAAACTGATTTGGATTACTGGGTACTAGGATTTAAAGAATTGGTTACAGGAGTACTCAATTATCCTTGAATTTCTCATTTAACCCTTTCTAGGGCCGTGGGAAGTATGCTTCCCACCAAATTTATCAATTTTTGTATGAAATTTTGTAGGTTGGCATAAGTTCTGACAAACTTTTATAGAAAGACAGAAATTTAGATGCTTCAGTTCTTTATCTCAATCAAAATGATGCGTCTTGATTTGTTACTTAATTATAAATTAACCAAATTAATTAATGAATCAAATTAAATTTATCTAATAAGCTAAATGAATCCCTTTTCTTATTCTAATTTCAAGACTAAAAATATTTTAACATAATATGACTAGAAAAAAATGGCCCTTTAAAGGGTTAACATATTTTGCATTCCTCAATCTTCAAACATCCATTGAAACAGTTAAACCATTAACATCAACGGAAATGGTTTAGTTATAGGATGGCAGGACTGACAAATTGAGGCTCACACTGTTACAGGTTACCTAATCACGGTATTTTAAGTATTTAAAATGCATATTGGGGTACACACAACTAATAAATCAATTTTTATTTAGACAACATATTGCTTTCAAGAAACTCCATATGTCAATTAAAGGGACCTTTGTTGCATATTTTGGTTTATTACAATAGAGTATAATAGAAAAATTATAGTTTGTATAAATATTTAAACTCAGAATTATGTTGTGAAGCTGTGAAATCGGCCCTCAATTTTCCTACCTTACTATACGACATTGAGTAACTAGTATTCTTTAAAATAGGGTGTCCATATTCTATAGTTAGTAAAAATAAAAAAATCCTCAAATAACTTTTTTTTACAGATTTTTACTGTAATTTTTTACTCAAGTAAAAATTTGTATACTTTTTTGTGTAACTGGGATATTTTATACGAAATATGGGCAAGATTACGATATTTTTAGAATTGAAAATACTTCAGTTAATCGGAGCTGTGGTCATCTTAAAAGCCAAATTATGTTTAACTAATTCTCCTTATGTCCCATTTTTTTTTTTGTCCTTTTTTCTATCTATTCTTGTCCTTTTTTGAGACTGCGATACAATTTCTAGAAATGGTTTCAATTTTGAGAAATATTTTGGCAGTACCAGCGAGACAATAATTTAAATGAAGTTAGACGTTAATCAAATATACAGTTGCTGATGCTTTTAACAGAAATTGAACCATCAGTGATTTACAGTTCTATGGAATAGCGACGGATCAGCAAAATGGTATCAACGATTGAGTGAAAAACAACTACGACAATATATGGATATATTTAATGCTTTTGGTTTAGTTTAACGTCCCATTTAAAGCAACAATAGGGCTACTTTGAGACGGACCTCGTAATTTTGAACCTCGGTCAGATGACGAGGACGGCACCTGAACTGGCACCCCCCTCTCCATACCACACCACGCCAGCGGGAGGACGTTTGGTTATGACGGATTTAACGTGCAACAGACCCCCTTACACGACTATTCTTCGGTGGAATCAGGTCACGAACCTGAAACCCTCCGGTTCCGAAGCTGAGAACTTACCACCAGTCCTCTAATGCTTTTGGAAATCAATTGTAATCGAAAACAGAAACAAAAAAAAATTAAAGTTTCAAACCTCTAGTCTGAAAATTGTAGCATGATAATACTTTAGGCGTGATTCGTCTGTCTTTACATTATTCTTGAAAATGCACTCTTAAATACAGCAACATAACATGCGCACAAAAAATTTAATATTGCCGCACATTAAAAAATCATTGGATTATATTATAATAAGATGTATTTAAAAATTCTTTAAAATATTTATTAAAATTTGGCATTTTCCACATAAAAATTAGGTACAAAAGAACGAAAATAAAATCTTTATCAATAAAAAGCTAATTGTCGGATTTTAATCAAAATCTTAAACTTTCACGTATTCTTTCTTAGTGGATTCCTACTTCCCAAGAAATAACTAGATTCAATTATCTGACTTTTGTAATGCATGTTGCATCACACGATTTACAAATAGTATTCAGCATGTTGACATTATTGTGTTAAAAATACCATGTCCGGAGTTATGTTATTCTTGCAATTCAGTGCTTTCAGCTATTTGGAAATGAACTATTACCTAAATTGCAGGCCAGCTTACCTTTGTTATTAAAGCTATCCAAAAATTTTGTTATTTCCTTACAGCTCAAAAAGTACTTCAAATATGTATCTTTCTTTGCATTTGCAGTAGCATATTCCAGAGCTGTGAGTGAACTACCCATTGCAGAAAGTGCAACAAAACATAGGATTACACATCTGAAACGAAAGAAATTGTCATTCTTTCGGAAAACAATTAATGCTTTACAAATTTGCTTCAGAAAACAGTCAAGATTTCCTTCTGATATTTCTTTAAAATATTAAAACGATCTAAAAATTAATACAGTTTAAAGCAAAGAATATGCTAAAAATAAATACTATCACGTCAGTTTCTTTTGTTCTTTTGTAATATTCTGAAATGTTCTTATGTATTAATGATTATTTTGAAAGGTTGTTTAAAATAATCTTCACTCATTGCTACATTCTAATTACTACATTATATACTTTAAATTTTTGTAAAATGAGTTTCACAAACGGTTGAGTATTCAGTTTCACAAGTTTTCCATATAGATATAATTTCTTCGAACAAAGAATAATTTATTCTAAACAACAAATTTCATTAATTATGCATCTAAATTACAGAAGATGAGTAAAAATATTTTTTTTAAAATTAAAATCATTCTAGCTGCCGAAAATGAAAACTTAACTTGCAAGACTGAATTAAAACTAGCCTCGTAACAAACGATGAAATTACTTGCTCCAACATAATTTCTAATGACATTAATCTTTGATCACTTAAACCGAAGTTGAAATCTATTCAATGGAATCTATGTTATTCAAATGGGTCCTAACCTACATTCTTTAAAACAAAAAAGTAAAGTCACTATTTCTACGAATTTTGTTTTAAGGCAATTGAATTGAGTTATTGGAGTAACACTGATTCTAAAACAACTTTTTGACACCACATCTCATAATAAATTTATATAATTATCAAGAAAGCAAATGAGTGAAAGGGACACTTTCTTTTAATAAGAACTTCGCGGTAATTAAAAATGGATAGGATGCTTGACATAGATATAAAACTATGCAAATAAATTAATGAAGGGAAAGCAGAAAAAAACTTCGCACAAAGTAAAAAGATAAGTGGACCAATTCGTGCTAATCCAGAATGCTGCATGGTTACATTGCATTTACACTTTATTAAAACAGGGAAAAATCAAGAAAATTGAAATGTAAATTAAATCTGCAAAACCAGCAAATCTCAACACTTCCTCTCATAACTAACGGATAGTTAATAAATGATAAAACTAAGGTGGTGCGAGTCTTTTTTTGGAACATGAATCATCATGATCCTAAGTTGCGAGATCTTGAAAACATTTCTTGTAAATATGAGGTTTATTTGAATAAATTCTCATATTTTTTTAAATGACGGGAAAATTGTATATAGCGACTTTCATTTTCAAATTGTTATATAATAACTTTTCGTCTGACTTATCCTATATTTCGTCTGAACTGTAATATTATATTAGATTATATTTCTATTAACTGGAAGAAATATTAATAAACAAAATGAGGAATGATTCTTGGCGTTCTTCAAAATGACTAATTCAAAATACAACAAATATAATAAATGTCATATTTACATCATATAAAGAGCTTCTACTGTTAAATTCTTTGGAGCTGGTTCTTTCACAACAGATGTGTTATTGGAAATGAAAAGTAATTGACCTAAAATCGAAACGGATAATTAGACAATAAAAGAACCATTTAATGCACATTTTAAACAGAAGTGAGTGAAGGAATAGATCGATGCTCATTGGGAACTTTTGATTAATTAGAGATGCAATGAAAAGATTAATGACAAGTTGCCAAGATCTTGAATGTCTCTCACCTTTGTTAATTGTTTCACTCATTCCATTTCGAAGCTATACTGCGGCTATTTTAGGATGAGCTTCGTAATTTTCTATCGTTCTCGGGTGACAAGAAAAATAAACGAGCCGACATTTCAGATATTAAATTTCCATATGCCTGGTAGCACAGTCTGTTTCACAATATTATATAATATTGTGCCCTATTATATGATATTAATAACAATATTATACAATATTGTGCCCTATTATATGATATTAATAACAATATTATACAATATTGTGCCCTATTATATGATATTAATAACAATATTATACAATATTGTGCCCTATTATATGATATTAATAACAATATTATACAATATTGTGTCCTATTATATGATAATAATATTATACAATATTGCGAATATTGAACAATGTCATAGAATATTGCACAGTATTTGTATTCTATTAGAGATCGCATTAATTTGAACACTTAGTTCTAAAGGTGAATGAAACCATCAACTTTAGGAACCATCTCTATCATCTAAAGGTGAGTGAAACCACAAATATTAGAGATTTTTGATTGAGTCAAATTTTAAATTGGGATTTCTCAATCTCGATCTCAAGATACTATGATCTGTCCTCAGTTATAGAAATTATATACAACTAAGTAATGTTATAGATATTGGGAAGGCTACAGAATGAATTTTCGTTATTTATATAAAAATACTTAAAACATTAAAGCGACAATATATTATGTAAATTTACGGTTTATTATTGATCTGATTTACCTTGTCACTTGCTTCTCCGATCTTTAACTATTTGATTAGATTGACGATATTAATGATTTTATTAAATTATGAAGCCTGCGCTGCATTTTAGTGAAGAGACTCCGTAGTTTTGAAGCATGAACAATGACAAAACGATACTTGGATTTTTCTAATACCTTCTACATTTCAGACCATTGAAAGGGCGATCCCATGAATTCACAATGGATCAAACATGTGTGAATGGCATATCTTTAATGGAAATATCTTCAGATTTCGTAATTCTCCGATTTGATAGCTGAAACTGCCACCACGCCACTAATTCCTCCATGCAAACTATTTTTACTTTCACACGAAGTCAAGTATTGACTATAATTTTGGGTTAAAATCGACATTTTGCACACGAGATCTTGATTATAATATCTAGATTCTCATGAATTTTCGCTCACAAGTGCACCTTGTTTATAAAATTGTAGTGAAACACAACAGATAATCGTAGAAAAATATATTGCTTCCGGTAGAAGAATGTAAAAATGAAAATATTTGTTATAATTATGGAATAAAGATGTATACTAACAACGAAACTCAAAATGTAATAAATAAACACTCATAAATGACAAAAGAATGCGTTTTTAAATCAATAGTGACTAACCCTGAAGTGATATTTGAATTTTAAAAAAAACATTACATTTATTTTCGATGTTACTCGCACCACAATTTGTCGAGGTTCTTTTTGCGATTTCTATTGCTTTAGACTTACTTTCCATGAATTTAACTCAAAATGTACTTTGGAATGAGAAAATTTTCATCTAGGAGCACGATATATTTTCTTGGATTTAAAATATAGAAGCGATAATCGCGATTTTTGAGACTAAAGCTCAAAACTTACAAATGACGCCTTTTCTTTTAATCCAATTCCTTCTTTATACCACAAGTGTAAGCAAACACTGCTACAATCATTCATTTATATTAGAAAACTTATAAAAATTATATTCTCTCTGTATTCCAAAATTATTTTTTACTATTTGATTAAAATAGGCATTTTTTTAAAAAAATTTGTCTCC
Source organism: Argiope bruennichi (assembly GCF_947563725.1). Classification (NCBI taxonomy): domain Eukaryota; kingdom Metazoa; phylum Arthropoda; class Arachnida; order Araneae; family Araneidae; genus Argiope; species Argiope bruennichi. The sequence continues at coordinate 51,685,389 of NC_079152.1, read as the reverse complement.
TAATCTTCAGACCAAAAGTTCAGAAAATCACATCAAATTAGATGGCTACAAGCTAAGTACACTCTTTATTTATTAGATGGTCAAGCATAACTCAGGATGAATTTTCTAAATTCGAATTTCTATCGTTCTTCAGATTTTTTAAAGAAATTGTTGCTTCTTTTTATCGTAAATAATAGCCTGAACCTATAACCAGAATATCTTTAGAATACTCTTTTACTCTAAATGTAAAACGTTCACAAAATCAAATTATTCCGTCTAAAGCTAGCCCCTTGAACTGCAATGTATAATATAACTTGAAATTTGTTTAAATTCCTAATTAGATTATGCAATTTATTTTGAATTTTTATTGTTATTTCTATTCATATAAGTATGAAAAGCATATTTGAAATATTTAAGAATGCGCAAGCGATTTTTGTCTTTTAAATTAATTTATTAAAAATCATGAAATTCGGTATGCATATCATTTCAGTGCCAGGGGCTCATGCATCATTTCTACATCAAGATCCTGATTGGTAGCAAAATAAAATTTAATGGTCAGGTTGACAAGCAAATGTTTTAATTTACTGTAAGCGCATTATCTATCATATATTCATTAATTTTTTTTTAAATGTGAATGAAAATAAGGGAAAGTTCCTACTTCTCATGTATTTCACAAAAGTTGGACACGTTGCTTGCCAAGCAAAACTATCGCAAGAGTCCGCTGTACAAGTATCCATGTTGGAGCTGTAAGTAACAAAATCATTTACAGAATGAATTATTTTAAAATGACTGAATGTCAGATTTCACATATACGGCAGAAAACTCGGCATTTAATATTTTTTCCAATTATAACTTTAGACCTAGAATATTTGTATATATATCTAAAAAATATAAAGGAAAACATTGTTAACATATATTTACGTTACCTGTAAAATGGACTGTATCTTGAAAAGTTCTTAACTATCAACAACTATTCGATTCTTCAGTAGCCAGATTAGATTCTCTCACAGTTAGCAGAGAAAAATGATTTTGGATTGAATTTCTTCCTTAAAATGTTCGATATTTTCCTTTCGCATTTTCACTCTCGAAATAATATTTTAGCTCCATAGTTTTTACTTAAAAGTGCTGTTCATGTTTCAGAATTACAATAAAGTATACATTGCTTTGTAATAATAGAGAGTACTTTTAAAAATGAAAGGGTCGCCTTTATGGCTTGGTGGGCAGGTTTTTGATCCGATTCTATCAATTACCCTTGATGCATATGGTCATCATTTAAACTTATAATCTTAACTTATAACTTATTTATTTTAATATAACTTATTTATTATAAGTATAATAAAGATCTGCATGTGTGTGTTGGAACTCTACAGGCCAGACCGTTTGACCTACAACTACCAAATTTGATACATGTATACCTTGGAGGTCGGAAATGTGCCCCTCGGAGTGATTTTTTAAACTTTTTAATTAGAATTTCAATTAAAAATTAAGCAAAATTTTGGCGTTTTACCGCTATAACTTCCGAAACTATTACAGCACAAAATGGATTTTTACATCATGTTGAAGATCAAAAAAATAATCTTTTCAATGATATTTAAGTTTTAACCAACTAATTCAATTTCTTTTTTTAAAGAATTTTTAAAAATCTATGCTATTATTATAAATGTGAAAGTTTGGATGGATGGATGTTTGTTACTCAATCACACCAGAACGGCTGAACAGAATTGGATGAAATTTGCAACAGAGATAGATTATAGCCTGGAATAGGACACAGGCTACTATTTATCCCGGTTAATTGAGTGGTTAATTTTTTTAATTAAAAACTAACTTTCCCACCAAAAAATCTTTTCATTTCCTCACCGCCAAATAAGTAAGGCTTCAGTTTTTTTTTTTTTTTTTTTTTTTTTTTGTCCTACGATAACGAGATTAGACTTAGCATGTTTTCGACCGATTATTTCAAATGATTTTGTTTATCTTCTTAATGTTTGATGCATTTAAAATTAAACATTGTTAATTCATCGATCTTTCGGATTCATTCTGAAGTACTATTGAATTAAAATAAAACAGAATACGTTACCATAACTGACGTTGAAAATTCACGCATGCGCAGTGTGTTCTGATTGATGAAAACTGTATTTTCAACGGATACGAACTTTATTTTGATCAATTGGCTTGTTGCTTTGTTTTATTTCAAGTACACGCTGTAAATAAATTGTTTTTAGGTTACTTGTGTGCTTTTGTAATTAAACAGTATTTATGTTAGTTATATATTTTTTGTATATGCTTATAGTTTTAAGTACATCGTTTTTTAAGTAGTTTTTTCCCCAAGCTAACGAGGTTAGGTTTAACATGTTTTCGGCCGATTATTTCACTCGATTCTGTTTATTTTCTTTGTATTTAATTCATTTAAAAACAAACATTGTTAATTAATCGATCTGTTCATGAGGAATCTGAGAAAATTTTGTTGAAAAATTCTTGAGGCATTCTTTAGTGCCCATAAGGTTTAAATGCTCAGAGACTCTGTATTCAGTACTCATATTTTTAAAAAATGCTTTGTTTCAGTAAAAAATATATTAATTGCAGTTTAATTATTTCCATTTTAATTTAAAGCATAAATTCCACGGGAGCTAACAGAAAACTAGAGAGATGCATATTACGTTATGGGTGAAGGTCTTTATAATATTATGAATGAACTATATGACTATCAAAATTTGAAGCTTTAAAATATTTTGATGAAGAAGCTATTAAAATAGGAGTTACATAAAATTTTTAATTATTAAAATTTTAACGAGCATTAAGATTCTCGGACCGGCTGGTCGTCAAAAGCGGATAGAATGGAATAAGAGCTTATATGGTGTATGGTACCGATTTAGATGTTGCGCTCTCCACCTAAATGCTGTCGAAAAATGCGAGGTCAATTTTCAGTCACCTTTATGAAACTTGGATGTTAGCCGAACAAATCAAATTAATAATCAAACAGTTTAGCAAAATATTTAATGACACATCTTTATTACAATAAGAAACTTCTGAAATTAATGGAAATCATAAAACTCATAAAAAAAATATCTATGCATGCAAAACATTGAATTTTCTGCAGAAGAATTTTCTTAATAATTGCTTAACATCAATATTGACCAGTAAACCCGTGCGAAACTATCACAAGTTTATCCTTCTCATGCACACCTCTCTAAAAGTGATTTAATTTTTTTTGAATTATTGAAATTATATAATCATCAAAATTCTGTACAAAATAGTTAGGACAATTTATTAACACAATCCTATTTACAGTTTGCAGTACTGTTTTATATATAATGTGAAATATCAAAATATTATCATTTTGAATATTTCGGTAGGAATTTTCGGTAATTGATGCAAAAATATTAAGATGCAGTGACTCATAAAAAGAGGTACATGCAGTTATTTCAAAACAAAACATTACACTCTGTGAAAAAGAAAAATTGACAGTCTCTCAGCCATAAATTCTCTACTTGTTTTGCCAATTTTTATTTCATACTAGCTAGTACCGGCACGTTGCTGCCCCAGAAGAAATAATTTTGGAAATACCGTTAGAAATCTGAAATCTTGTTTAATTAGGAATGATATAAATAATGATATTTATTTTCTTGTCTATAATGAATACATTCATTGAAGTTAAATGATTTTTTTTACTGTCTTGTGAACATTTGGCAACTGGCCAGTGAGAAACATGGATTTTCTAAGCTCAAAGCAATAAGTTAGCAATGTATTATCGCAATCGGATGAACGGTCCGGCAGTGCATAAAATACAAACAAACAGAAATTCATTTTTATATATTAGATATAGTAATTATACTATGTCTATAACCTTCGCGCAAAAGCAAGCCTTAAGTTGGTAGTTTTATTGCTATCGGATGAATGGTACGACAGTGAATAAACATAAATTCATTTTTATACATTAGATGAAAGCTTGCGATTTGTAGATGCGTCATTAATAATTGCCCGCCAATTATCACCTTTTAGTTTCGATATATACCTTAAAGTTCCAGAATGAACTACTACAGTGATTTCGACATTTTTTTCGCTGATTAATTTAAGTGATAAGATGCTATTCATCAAAGTTGGTTGAAACTGCCAAATAAATACTATTAATTTGATATCAAAGGGTGAACAATTGACCTCCGAAAACAACTAATTAATTATAAAACTTGATATATGGTTTATAATTTAGTGGATGTATTCATTCACTAAATAATTATCTGATTCCAAATTTTATAAATGTAAGTGGATTCAAATCATATGAAGATTATTTTGCATTGCTTTAGATGGATTTCTCTTGATTAAACGCAAAATTAATTTTAATAATTTAAATATATGTAAAATAATTGGAATAAATTTAGTGATCGACTTTTGTACTCTTTTGAGATATAAAAGTTTTACGAGACGTTATGAGAATAGCGGAAAATTAATATTTAGTATACATTATGTAAGAGGAGGAGACCAGACTAGTCATAACACAAGATTAAGTTGCTATATTCGAATTTTAAATTAATCATCAGTTGAAATTCACCTTACTTTTGCTGATAGAAGGTTCTTATTCGTGCGGCTTCCTCGGTTCCTCAAATCAGTTTTTATCAGCGCGTTCCCTTCAGATTGATAAAAAATTATAATGAAATATAAAGTTAACTCTTACTCAAACTAAAACTAGAATTAGTGTAACGTTTAGCACATGTTTCTATGAAATGAAATAAATATGAAATGTGATATTTCCTTTACAAAATGCGAGGAAAACGTTTTCTTTGAAGCTTTAAAATAGCTAAATTACTAATTCAGTAATTCAGTTTTATTTAAGACATTTATAGTTTATTATATACAGGAAACCCACTGTAATCAAAGACCAACAGTTCTTGAACTGCAGCCATTGGTATTGCTATAAATAAATGACTATGGCAAACTGTTATACAAATATAAAAATTTGTTACTATGATTTATTTATAGAAACAGCAATGGCTACAATTTATTGGAACAAGCCAATGCAAACAATCCGTCCAACCAGTCCTGCACATCGTCATGCATGCCACAAAATATTAGAACATAAATCAGCCGGCGTCCTGGCATAGGGGTAGCGCATCTTCCCCGTGATCTGGGCGGCCCGGGTTCGAGTCCCGGTTTGGGCATGGTTGTTCTTCTGTTGTTCTATCTGTGAGATGTGTGAATGTGCCCTCCTGTAAAAAGGGGTTGTGCAAGCGAATGAGTGATGCGTGAGTAGCAAAGTCGTACTCTTGGCCCTAGTTGGCGCTGCTATAAAAAATAAGAGACGTTTCCCCTCAGGCTTAAATCGCTGTATTCGTAACAGCGGGCTTGTCAGTGGCAAGTGCCATAAGAAACAAACAAAACAACAAGAACATAAATCATGTTATTACCAAATTACAGCTATGTCTATAGCACTTAAATATGTATCTTTTTTAATTGTATATTGTGCTTTAATCGTACACTTTATTTTTTTCCACAGATGTACAAACGATTGGGAAAATATTTATCCTGAAATGTATTCATTAATATTACTCCCACTTCCAAATTTTCACTCATCTTCTAATATGCATCTAATTTCTTTTCTTTAGCTACTGTATATTTTCTATAATTTTTAGTAATAATATTTAACTCCATTGTCACAAATGACTACTCCAAACCACCTTACATGTATACAGAAAAACTGAATGACCAGAATTGGCGGAAACTAAGATTGAGTCCTAAGGGTCATCACCAGCTACGGTACAATCCCTCCCGTAGGAAGAACGTCCCGTCATCGGTAAAGGATAGCCAACCCTACACCATTTGAGTACTCACTGAGATGGCGAGAAAGAACCACCCTACCAGAGGCTTCTTATACCCAACGTTGAGGTATTCGCTCTTTTTTATAATGAAATATTATTTTTCTTTTCAGTGGGAACAACTAATAATATAATTTAAAAATTTGTTTAAAAAATATATAAATGAATTCTTCTTTCATACATTGATTATAAAGTGTACAGATGATTTCGAATCGCTGTCATATATTGAGAAAATTTCCCAAATTAAAGAAAAAAAAAAAACTTTGTGTACTTATCAGTAAATAGTCATTTTAAAAAAATGGCTTATTCAACTTAATACTTCAAAGAGTTGGCGTTTGCACAATGCCCTATATTTACAGTGATCTTGTGATAAGATCCAATGTTTGGACCGCAGTGGCCTGATGGTAAGATCTCGGCTTCGGTACTGGAGAGTTTCATATTCGAGATCCGATTCCAGAGAAGAACCGTCGTGTAAGCGGGTCTGGTGCACGCTAAATCCGTTGGGCCCAAACGTCCTCCCACTGATGTAGTATGGAAGTTTGGAGGGCGGGGGCTAGCTCAGGCGTCGTTCTCGTCATCTGACTATGGTCCATCTCAGAACTGGCTTGATATTGTTTTAAAATGGGGTGTTTATATAACTAAACTTATCTGTGCTAAATTTTCATTCAATCGGTTAAAAAAAAAGCATTCATAATGCAAATTTGGTCTTCTTCACTATACTACGAGGCGGAAAACTCTCATATGCGAGTTTTTAAAAATTTCTGAACTCTTATGGCGCTCACGGCTTTGTTCAAGGTCCACGATTTTGTGAGTGGAGGGTTCGTGATACCTTTATTAGAGAATATACTAAAAAGTTTCGGGAAAACCGCTCTCGCTGTTTAAATTAAATAAGTTTTCTTTTTAAAACTAAATAAAAAAATTATATATTTATTAAGAACATTTTTAAATATTTTGATCCTGTTTAATTTAAAATTTGAATGCTTGAACAGCGTTATAACCATCTTATTTAAAAGGACGCAATGATCAAAAGAATTCTTTTATATTAAAAAAAAAGATTTGCTTAAAAAATAAAAATGAAAGGCAGCAAAATATAGTGAATTTAAAAAAAAAATCTTTTTAATTATATACATACGCATCTACAACAAAGAAACCTGATCAATCCATAACGAATATGAGCACATTAGATTATAAAAGTGCGTGTGTAATAATTTCTAATTTAACTATGCTCAAAAAGTAATTTTCTAATCGGTCGTACTCTGACTTTACAGTATCTTTAACTTCAGAGTTCCGTTTTCCTTTATGTTGCATCGTCAAATTCTTATCTAAAACTAATTAAGTTCAGAATACTTTGTCATGGTCTTTTTCCTACTTTCTATTTTTCTATTTGAACGCTATAACTAGAGATTGGATAAAGTATCATATTAATATAAAAAAAATGAACTATTACTTTGAATTTATGAAGAATAAAAATTGCTAAGGAATTTTTTGATTGTTACTTATGCATTTGTAGCAAAATTCATTCGTAAGAGCTGTTTTAAAAAAAATGGCGTAGTATATAATTATGTCAATAAAAAAATATATTCTCTATCCACATGAGAAGAAATAAAAACTATCAATGTAGTTAATATCATATAGGAATTGCCTTTAAATTATACAACATTATTAGGTATGAAGACAAAGTGAAAAGTCAAATTTAGTGCATGTTACTTTCTTTTCTTTAGTGGAGTTTATCAAGGATTAGCCTGAAAATATTCTAGCGCCTCTGGTCTCATATCGACAAAATCCGCCACTATCCATGCCATAAAAATGACTGGCTTGATTTCTGAAAACGGATCTTGAATGAGGAAAAAAATCGCTCACATATTGTATGAAAATTTTAATTAAGTTTGAATATTGTACATGAAGATTTGACACTATAATTAAAGTAAAAGGTATTAAAACGCAATTTGGATGGAACTTCACTCTTGGAATTCAAACTTGTAAAGTATATTCAAAATGTAGGAACAATTTATTTTTATTGCTTGTTTTTTTTTTTTTTTTTAAATTCTCTTGAGTTTTTAAGTAAGAAAGCATGGAAGTTAACTTTTCGTATAGTTTTGAAACTAATCAAATTAACTCTAAAATAGATTTGTACCATATATGGTTTGATATTTTTTTTAAAAAAAAATGGTTCTAGTGTGATAGTAATTCAAATAATTATGCATTTCATCTCTAGAAGTAAAGCCGATTACTCCTCGTGGTAAACAGAATTAATTTTTCCCACTCTCGTTGCGAATGTACTATTGACTTGTATTATATTCAGAGATAACAAATTTTCGATGCTGTATATCTCATTTTTCAGTCGTGCAAGTTATTTCTGTGTTAAATTGTGAATAAAGTTTATTTTTTGATGTTCTTAATTTAAAAGTAGATTGCTAGATATTTTATAAACTTCTTTTTAGAGAAGTGAAGATATTAATTGTCCTTTATTCTTATTTCTTTGTATATTTTTATTTTAATCTTGTATATGTTGTTTTCTATACCAATTCTGAATATATTTTTAAAGAGTATTTGAATAGTAAACAATTAAATATTATATTTTGTTTATAAAACTGTCCTTTAGATTGCAAAGTTTACTTTTTAAATTTTATCTTGTAAAAAATCATATGCTTTTACTTTATTTTTTCTGTATATATTTATAGTTACAGTAAATAATACAAGATATCATTGGTTAACAGTAGAGAAAAATGAATTTAAAAATATTAGCATAAAACTATGAAATATAACCACTGTCATGACTGCTTATGTCTAAATTAAAATACAGATATTTGGATTATGATATTCATATTCATTTTTTATGAAGTACTTTAATACTTATACATTGAAACTTTACTTAATGATCATGCCTGAATCTTAATTATAATATAAAATTCTTATTAAGGAAAAAAAATCCCATTGGATCTATGTGAAATAGGACTATTTTTTCTATTTCTCACAAAAATAAATAAATAAAACACTCAAATTTCTACTGCATCCTTTTTTACAAGAAAGTTGTTTGAGGACATTTGTTTTTGTGTGAGTTTCAAAATTTAGTGAAAACACACAGAGGCCACAGCATTATCGTTTAATAAATTTGTTGAATGCGTAGCTATTGTCTTCTTAGGGTAGTAGCATATGTTGCCAGAATTTTACATCTTTTCAGTGTCTTCCTGATTTCACTGGAAAGTTGATGCAATACTGAAACAGTTTTACTCTCCTTCTGTTGATGAAATCTCTACAAATTCTTGCTGTGACATAGATTGCAGCTCTTAGCTATGCTTATATTTGTGCTTGCATGTTATTGAAATTTTTTCCCCTCATATCACAATATAAAACTGTGATCCTTATTAAAGTGGCTTTTTTTTTTTTTTTTTTTTTTTTGTAGCTCCCAATTATTTATTTTACAGTTCTGACTTTTATTTGAAAAAAAAAAAAAAAAAACACCAACAGACAATTGTTAAATATAGATTGATAGCTGAGACTTAATCAGTATTCTAAATGTGATATGATGATGCCTTTTTCTCACTCCTTTTCCAAAGCACTCCTCATTAAGAGAATGGATTTTTTTTTTTTTTTTTAATATTTTGTTCTGCTTATTCTGTGAATAATTCATTATGAGAAGTGTTTGTTAAATGGTTTGACTGTAGTTGAAATTATTTACTAAATAAATTCTTTGTTGGTAAAATATATAGGTGAAAAAAAAAAAAAACTATACAGCAGTCAGAAAATTTTATATTTTTTAATAATCTAAAATGCATTATTATTTTAGTTTGCATATCTTTAAAAATTATTTAATATTGAATATAATTTTATAAAATATATGAATTGTATTAAGTTCAAAAAATTGATGTACAGTTTAATAAAAGAGAAAGGAAAATTAAGTATTTTTTTTATGTACACGTGAAAAATGTGTTTATAGAAATTGAATAATTTGCAAGAGAAGTAAATAAAAAAATATATATATTATAAGCTTTATAAATTATAAAAAGGTTAATGTTTGAAAAATCAAAATTTATTAATCACTCTTTAAACATAAAGAATAATTGATTCCCTCCTCAATAAATTAAAAGGTATTAAATTATTTATCCAGAATTTATAAATATATAATAAATGTTCAGTTGTATTAATAATTTTGATAGACCATGCATTGAGTATATTAAAGATTAATTTGAATTATTCTTATTCTCAAAGTTTCATACATAATATTTTTGCATTTTATTATTATTATTATGTGAATATAAAATATATTTATCGAAATTAGCCATATTATTTTGCTCTATAAAATATAAAATCCTATTTTAATAATGTCTAAGATAAATTTCTTGAAAGTTGTAATAATTACAAAATAAAGTATAACAAAGTTTAAATTAAAGATTTCTTTTTAATATTGATTGAAACCTATTGCATATCTTTGCTGATGTATTATTTTTTCTTGTGATACTTAAATTTTGTTGCAGTCTGACTGTGATAATATACAAATTTATGTTCCTACATTTTCCTAAAATTTTTAACTATATTTTTTTAGTTGCATTTGTATTATGTATAAATTAATTAAGAAGCATTACCTGGTTTTAACAATATTGTAAAATAACTTTAAATAATGATTTTTTTTTTATATTCTTAACTAGGATCTTCTTTTGATTTTTTTATATTGATTTTAAATTGATTGAATTAAATTGATTTTATATTAATTTACTTATAAAATGTTTGAATTTTTTTTAAAAAAAACCATTTCATCATCATTTTTCTATGAAAAGTAGTCTTTTTTCTCTGTATACATATTTGATTTTCACTGCTAAGTGTCATTAAAGTTTTGTGCTGTAATCACATTTGATTTTAAACAGAAAAACTTTTTAAATTCAAATTATTAATTATCATTAAAGATGTTCAAATTACTTTGGGGCATTATTTTATTTAATGTATTTCCTTATTACATTGTTACTGCTACTGATGAATGAATTATTTTTTATTATAAATATGAAAATATAAGTGAAATCTGTAAATTATTATTTATTCTGAATAATTTATTAGTTTGAAGCAAATTTTATTATATTAATATTATTGTATCTTAGTACTGTTAAATTGATTAAAGATAATTGGTATGGCATTTATAATAATACTAGCATTTATTAGGATTAATTTGAATTTTAGAACTTTTGCAAATTACAGCACTAAAGCTTTATTTTAGAATAATACCTTTTTATTGTATTTCAAATATGAGCTAAAAAGAATCATGCGCAAATTATCTGATAACCATTTATGATAATATATTGATTTCTAACTATGTAAAAGTTTCATCAAAGGAAGTCACAGATCAACTCCATGGAGGCCAAGGAATCAAATTCAACTAGGGCCTCTCTCAATTTGTAACATTTCTGTTATGAAATTAAGGAAATAATCAATTGGTAAGAAAAAGAAATTTTCATTTTTTTACTTCTAATTATGTGTTTTAAATCACGATTATTTTACTGTATAATTTTAAAACTTACAATAGACATTCTTCAGTGAATAATGCTAAAAGGATTTTGTTATATTGTCTTTCTTGATTACATTCAGTGCCAGTCACTTTAATGGCAGCTCATTGGCTCAGAAATGAGTAATACTGAAAATAAAATTCTCTTCTGCATGTAATCAAAGAATGTTCTTCAAAAGAATTTTTTTTTAATAATATTTTTATTTCTAGATAGTCAAAAAGTTTTAATTTTAATTATTCAGATGACATTTTAGAAAGTTATCCCCATAATTTCCTTTTGAGTGACTTCTAACAAAAGAAAATAAGTTTGAGCTACAAATTAATTACTAAAGCAAATGAATTACCTTCAAAGTAACATGACTTCCTAATCAAATAATTAAAAATGGGAAAGAATTGAAAAATATTTAAATAGTAAAGTAATTCTTTAGAAATGAGAGATAATTAAAAATGGAGTAATGAAACATTTTATAACTGGCCATGCACCAAACTTGAGCAGTAGTCAGAACTGCTGAGTCACTTAATGGGAGGAAACTTTGATTTTCATATTCTGTTATAGTGTTGTGGAATCATTTTGGTCTTTTTTTCAAATTGTTTTCAGACCCCTTCCAACTATCTCTTAGTTTGTTTCATTATCTTGCTGTTTTCACTTTTATACCCCTCCCCACTTGCATTGCTTATAGAATTCTGAATTTAAGAAAACAGCCAAACAAAAGTAAAACAAGATTTTAAAATGATTTCAGGAGGTTATACGATTTTGAGCCTTAATGGAGGAGCTATCACTGAACTACTCAATTTGTTCATTTGTGAGAAATATATGATTATATTGAGAGTCTGCTAAAAAAATCAAAATTATAATTGCTATTAGTGGAATGCTTTTAAGACAAAAGAAAAAATTATTAGAATAGAATAATCAAAATTAGAAGAATTGCTGGAGAAAAAAAAAAATCATCCTCAAAGAAACACTTGTTTTAAGAATATTTTTACATATTATTCATTTAGAGATAAAAATTATATTGATCAAAAAAAGGAAAAATAATTGTTTCTTTTAATATTTATAAAAGTTATAGTATCATAAGTTATAGTTGGTTTTAAGATAATGAGTTTATAATGTTAATGATCCATTATTTATTTAATACAAATAAGAAAATAATATTTATTTGATGCTTTTCTTATTTTTGTGCATTGTTAAGATTATAAATTAAAATATATCCAATCATTTGTTACATAGTTAGCCCTTAATATTTCAATATCCTGAATTGATTTTAAAGGAAAAATCATATTTGAAATCAGAGTATGTAAAATTGACTATTAAACTTGAAGAAGCTCTTATTTATTTAGAAATTGTACTTTTGAAAAAAATATTAAAAAAGAAATTGAGAATTATTTTTTTTTCTTTTTTAATAAATAAGCATTATTAGAAAATTTTCAATTAAAAAGTATTATTTGAAGAAAAGCAAATTAAAAATTTATATACAGTCTCTTCTGTTGAGTTTTTTTCTTTTACTAAATAATTTTGGTTATTTCTGTTTCTCTTGTTAACCAAGAATGCCTGAAACAATTGACTTTAAGCTCTTTACAGTGAATTTAGTCAACTCATTTAGAAAATAAAAGTTTCTTTTTTTATTTATTTTTGAACTATGCAGGTCTTCACCTTCAGTGATATATCTAAATAATATTTATGATTTAATTTTTTTTTTTTTTATGAAACAGCTGTAAAAAAGAATTAAATATGATTTTTTTAAAAAGTTGATCAGGTTTAAAATATCTAAGCAAAATTATTTATTATTTTTTATTCTGATTTTACAAATAAAAAAATTGCTTCCCTTTGGTTTTATTAGTCAATTTGGGAGAAAAATAATATTATTTGAAACTGTTAATTGTTCAAGGAATGAAAGGAAGAAGTCTGAAATATAGGTGAGAGAGATATTAAGAATTGTTTCGATTGCTGCAAACAATCATTGTTTATTGAATGGGATGAATATAGACAAAGTAATATTTCAACTAAATTGTTAGAAAATTTATTTCTGCTTACAAGATATTGATTTATTACTAATTAATTTTAAAGAAAGGATTTAAAGTATGTTGATATGAAAAATAGATTAATTAAGAGTGGAATAGTCAATAAAATATTTTTAAGTAAATGTATAAATATTTACATGAATCTATATACTACTATAACTAGGCAGAAATGTAGCATTTTCAGATGATCCTAGTTAGATCATATTTATGTTTTATGAATTAAAGCATTGATAGCTTTATAGTTGATTCATAAAATGAGTAGAAAAGCTATTTTATATTTTGCAATTTCATAAAATTTTATATTTCATAGCTTTATCTTTTTTTCTTCAGGTATTAACTTATTTCATTCCAAAACACAAATACTTAAGTTCCATCCCCAAAAAAATATTAATGTTTTTAAAATAACATGAAATTAAATAATTTCATTTAAAATTTCCAAATCTTTTCAGAATTAAATCATTAACATTAAGGTGATCATATTTCAGACAATATAATAAATACTAAACTGCATGATACTGATTATATATATATATATATATATATATATATATATATATATATATATATATATATATATATATATATATATATATATAATGTGAAAAAAGTTATTATGGATATTTGTTTTAATTTCTTTACATTGATAAGTTCTTGATTCTGAAATTTATCTCTCACAGCATTAGTTTAATTATTATTTATTTTTTATTTTTACAAAAGCATTTTTTTGTTCTTTCTAGAAACGTAATCTATTAATGTAAACATAATTACATTATAAGCTATTTTTAGATTCAATCAGTTTTTCACATTTTAAGTTTAAATGGACATATTCTGATATTCAAATTAACAATATTTGAAGTGTAGTTTAAAAAGAAATTGTTCCATTTCCCTAAATATTTTAGTGTGTATATTAATGAAATTTATGATTTAGTTATTAGTTAATAGTAGAGTTCATATTTTAAATTTGTTTGGTGTGGGGGGGGGATATAATTCAAGTTTGAAATTTCTCAGAAATTATATGATTTAAAAACTTCAAGGGGAAAATTCATTTTTGCATTTTATTTTCACAGATAAGGCAACAGACAAATTTTGATTCTGACGTACCAACCATCTATGATATTGGAAAAAGAAATTGGCCCATATTTTTGAAATGTGTTATTTTGCTAGAAACAAGATAAAAGATACTCTTGGAACAACACTTCACCCTAGCTGTTATTTGTACTGAGTAATTACTGCATAAGATTGTGACTGAAGGAAGGGAAAAATTTATTTCGCTTAAGCTTTTTTTTAAATCCTGCTTACTAACATAAATGTTATTTTTCCTTGAAAAATTTGGATTTTTCATGATTGACACTTTTTGTCAAAAATTTTGTATTTATCAAATTATAATTTAACTTAGATTTGTTGTTCAATTTTAATTCGTCAAAAGTGAATTACTTATCTTGATTCTACTTATATGCTTTTAGTGTCTTATTTATTTTACAATGCTGTCTGGGAAAAACGTCACATTAATTTAAATGTTATCTAAAAAAGTAGAAAATAAAGTATATATTTCAAGCTGAGAACAAAGACAAAGAAATTATCAGTAAAAAAAACTATATTCATTCAAAATTGATTATTATATGTTTATTTATTCTTTTTATATACCTAAAAAAATTTTGTGGTTTTTCTTCTTTTAATGAAAACCAAATCATGAAGTAAATATTGTTGATAACTGTGAAAAAAGGAATAAAATACTTCCTATATTTTTATGGACAATTTCTTACTCACTTTCTTCTTCTTACTCACTCAAAAATGATAAATTCTGTTTTAAAAAAATGGTGAAATTTGTTTAAATGTTATGAATTTACTTATGAAATTTTGTTTGCAAAATATACAATTTGAAGTTTATTTTAATGATATCATAGAAGACTTATAATTTAAATTTCATTTCTGATAACTTTTTTGTGGTATTTGATTACAAAATTACTTCATAAGAACTATGTATTCAGAAAAATGATAGGATTTTTTAAACATTCTTCGATAATGCAGAATTATTTTCATTGGAGGTATTATATCACTAATTGGTTAATAATTATAAATTTAAGAAATTTTTTACTGTGATTTTCATTGACAATCATGAAATTTAAATAAATGAATAACAGCATTATGCATTTAATTTAATATTTTAAGAATGAGTTATAATTTAAATATTCATTTATAATAGAAATTTTAGAAAGGAAATAGCAAAAGTTTAATGTCATTTATTAATATGTAAATTCCAAAATAAATAATTATATTTAGTAAGAACATTTACATACCATGCTGTGAAAATCAACTTTGAATTTTAGAGTTTAATAAATTTGTATGTGTGTGTTTGGTTTGTTATTGGAAGACTGCTTATAAAGAATGTTTTTCTGTACTTTGTCAAAATTTTTAAACATTTTCATTGATTTAGAATGTAACTGAATTGTGCGTTTACATTAAATATGCAATTAATACATGATAGAAAAAGATGTTGCTGAAGTATCAAAAATTGATGAATGAAATAAAGAGAACTCATGTTTTCTTTTTATTCCTTTTAAAGTAATAAGCAAAAAGGGGAAATATTTTTTGCTTTTTGATAATCAATTCATCCATTTTTTAGCAGTAAATTCTTTAAGTTTCTTTTTGTATCAGATTCAGTATATATTAAATATTGTACCTTTTGAAGTCTTCATTTATAATTTCTTTATATAAAATTTTGTGTACATTTGAGTACCCATGTAAATGTATCTAAAATTAATATTTTTTGAAATAATTCCAATTTAAATATTTCATTCATAAAATAAATTCATAGGTCTTATTAAAATTTGACAAAATTTTGAATATTTGTAATAGTTAATGAAATTAAAACATATATTTCCATTATTAATTTTAACTTAACCTGATTAAATTATTATTTTTTCAGATGATTTGAAATATACATTGTATTATTTGAAATTTCAGCTTGGAAATTATTCATGACTGATAATGGAAATCTTATGTTTTGATTATTATTTAATAATTTAAGTTAAATATGAATTGTGATTATATTTTAAAGTGTACCACAGGATCTTGTTAAACAGAATTGTCTTACAAGTTATTATTAAATTGAATAATATATATATATTCTTTTAATTAATGCTTGTTTATTTATATATTTGTGCACATTTTGTTGATTTTATGTAATTCTTGATTACGTTATACCTAATGTTTTGATTTGTATATAGTAATAAATATTTTAAAGAAAGTAACTTTATCGGTTATCACTTTCATTTGATCTAAAAATAATAAAATTCAAATTGTTCTTCTAGTAGTTCTTAGTTCTCTTTTTGCAGTGTAAAATTGAACACAATTTTTATTCAATTGTATGTGATTTGAATTTTTATAATTTTTATATATTCTAGGTATCTTTGATGAGCATCATCAAAAAATGGTATCCAACTGGATTCCTGCTAACAATGCTTCTGAATTAGATGACAGTTCCAGTTACTTGAATTGTTCCCCAAGTGATCATTTGCTTTCAATTAATGAGTCTGACTTTTCAAAGCGATATAAATGCCCTGTGTGTGATAGAAAATTTACAGCTAAAGGATCAATGAAAACTCATCTGACTGTTCATACTGGTGAATTGTTGTACAAATGTAAATTGTGTCATCAACGATTTCGTTACTCTAGTCAGCTAAGTAGACACAAATTCACTTGTTCACTCAAACTGTAGCTTAAAATTGAGTTAACTCTTTATTATTATTATTATTATTATTTATTATTTCATAACAATAATTTAAATTTTCGGGCTTCTTTTGAATAATTGCTTTCTAGATTTCAACAGCAGGTTTACAAAATTAATCAAACTGGAAGTTTCTTTAAAAATTCATAACTTGTTTCAGTGAAAAGTCAAAAATTTAATACTAGTTTATAATTATCTACAAAAGAAATATTATTTCATAAATTAGTGTTAATCAACTTAAATGTTGATACTTCAGTTAATTCTTACGCAAAATTTGTTTCTTGTTATGGCTGATTTGTAATTTAAATATCTTTTAAGTATGGATTGTAGTAATTTTACTTAATATTATTGCATGTTTCTTATTTTTATGTGTCCTTCATAAATAAACTGATTGGTTTCTTGTTAGAAAATATTTATGGGGATTGATTTGCTGTTGTTGTTTCTCCTAGTTTTAGAAAATATGCTAATGAAAGCACAAAATGCTTCATGAATCAAATAATCGACCATCTGTATTAAATCTTTGATAATTAATATTCAAATACATTGAAATTTACACCTTAATTGCATTTCTTTGTTAAAAATGATTTTTTTCTTTTGTAAGAGTTTATGAAATTCTAATAAACTTCTATTATTTTACCTAATTTAGACTAATTAATTACATAATTAAACTAATTTAATTTTATCACTTCTGTGTATTGGTTTTATAATGTGATGCACGAAACATTTCTGTTATAGTAGAAAATAATCTACTTAAATTATGGTTCCAACCCTGATGTTTCATAGAAGAACTTCAAAGACATAAATAGAAAATACTTTTGTCACATTCATTAATACCGTAAAGGAAAGTAGTTTCTGGTTTAAATATTTCATGAAAATTCTATCACCATAAAAGTTTTTTTTTAATATTAAATTTTCCATTCTGTATTATTAATTAATTCTCCATTAAATACAAGGATCCTGCTCTAAATACAAGGATCACATAATTTGCCATCCTTCTTAACAGAATATCTTGTATTTCAATCAAAGTCATGAGTTGAGATAATTTAAGAAGCTCTGCATTAAAGGATTATTTCTATATTGCTTATTTGGGAGCTGGTTGATATTTTCATAACTTATAAAGTATTACAATAGTAAAGCAAAGGATGCAGTTAATTTAATCTTTTTTAATGTTAATTTAATCTTCATATTTAAATACTTCTTAAAATTCTGGCTGCAAAATCATTTCTTCTCTAATTATTATAAAAACAATAAAATATATATTATAAATGCTATAATTCTATTTAAACCAGATACTACACCATTATAATGCACGAAAATTTTATGAGTATAATTTCATTTAGATATTTTAAATATGATGTAGCAGCAAATAATTATTTGATAAACTAATTTATAATTAAACTTAACAATTTGCATATTCTTTTATGCATATTTTATATAACATGAATATGCATGTTTTGTATGTATAACATAACTAAACAATAGAATTCTAAGGAAAATTTGTTTGAATTTACTTTTTTTACATTGTTCAGTCCTTGTATGAAATAGGTTCATATGTGCATTATATATCACTAATTTCAAAACTTCTGCATTATGCTATACAAAGTATACTTCATTTTTATTTGTACATCTCTACATTCTTAACTTTTTAATTCTTCCTTTTTAATAATTACTTGTGTTTTTCTATGTGGTTATAATTTTCAGCTATTTTTTTTTTTTTTTCCATTTCCCAGCCATAACTAATATAAAATCCAAGTCATAAATCTCACATATTTTATAAATTTCTACCTTATTTTCTAAAAAAGATAATTCAACAATCTGAATTAAATTATTTTAATCACAATTTATGGATCCAAATAGAATTTTATATGAATAACAACTCAGGGGTAAGCTACAAAATATGTCTTCTCATAAAAAGTGCTGCATTGTTACCAAAAAATTTAAAACAGAATGAATCTATATTGCAGTTTAATTTAAAAAGCTTCTTTTACAAAAAGTAATTACAATATTGTATTTTGTGACTAATATTTGAATTGCTATATACTTGAATTTGTGCATCTTGTTTCATCACATTCAATGTGTTTATACTTTGTAATTCAAACTATCAATTTATTGATTTATCTCTATATTATTTCAATAAAAGTATTTTTAAAACATGAATTTTAAAATAGAATTTATATTTTCTATATGTTAATTTATTTTATAAATTTTATTTTTCTCCATTTTTATATTACTGGTTGTATTGGAACTTTATTGAAATAAGTAATAAGAAATAATTATTTTGTTTTATTCTTTCAGTTTGCACTATATTTGATAAAATTTTTCCATTTATTTCAGCCATGCAACATTATTATTATATCAATATAAAATATTGCACTTTTATAACTTTAGGGATAACTTTTACCTTTATTAATTGAATACTATTTAATTCAAAACTGAAATTTTACATCATCATCCATGGGAAATGTTAATCCCATCCTCCAATTCTTATGAAAGAATATATAATTTTTGAATAATTGAATGTTAAATGGATTTTCTTTTACTGTTTTAATTTTTTAATGTGTATACTCTCATTCTTATATGTAATAATTTTTGGGGTCTAATAGGATTAAGGAAAACATAGTTAAAAATATTTATAAGTAAAGTTTTATTAAATTTTGCTTAATTTATTGTATTTTATTTTCTATATATAAAATTGAATAATTTTTGTAATTTAATCTTTAGCATATAATGTAATATATTGTATTTAAATCTATTTTTATTTATGTGTTATATAAAAGTGAAAACATTGTTTGTATATTTATTATTGTAATCAGTTTCAGTAGTTTAGACTACATATAGCATATATAATCACCGAGTTCTTGTAAATATTTATCTTTATTAAGTGTAACAACTATGCTAAATTTAGAATCTGTATCCAATATTTTTTTATTCTAGATTTCTTTTGTCAAATATTCCTGTTTATTTTGAATTAATGCTGACTTGTTATTTATTGCATTTGAAAAATATTAATCATGCATTTTTATTCAAATTTAATTAATTTGAATCTATTTTTCAAATGCATTATGTGCAGGTACAAAAAAAATTACGTGGCATGCCAATTCACAATCGATTAGCGTTAATTTTATTTGTCAATAATTTTATCTGCATTGAATTTTAAATCAGGAGATAAAAAATATCTGCACACTTCTTTAAACCTATAGTAATATTCTTTCAGTTAGTTTACTGTTTTTATGCTTTTATTACTCAATTTTAGGTTTATATGTTAACAGATATTAATTCATGAATAAGTAATTATAATTTTTTAAATATTCAAAAATAATTTGTGCATTTTTCTTTTTATCTTTAATTACAGAATAAAATCTGCAGTATTTTCCCTGCTTAATTCTTATGAAACAATTTTTTGTTAATGTTAAATGCTCTGAAATACATTTAAATTAATTCACACAAATCAGAGAAATGTTTTTTTTTTATAGTACTGGAAAAAGTATATATGTATATATAATTATAATATTATCGGTTCACATTTGTGAAAACTCTTTCAACTGTATGCTTATTAATTTAAATTGGAAAGAGAGAAAAAATAAAAAGTTCCAAAAAGAACAATGAATTAATCTTTAAATGTCAGTTTAATTTGTGATGATTTTATATTGATTTAGAAACTGGTTTGTTGAAATTTTGGATTTATTTTAAGAATGATATTGAACATTTATTTAATTCTTTAACTCAAAAGGAAATGCTTAAAAGCATTGATTTAACTTTTTAAATTAATATTTTCTGAATATGTCTTTTTTGTTTGATAAAGTTTAATATTTAATTTGTTACAATCAGAAAGAAGAGCTATTCTATAAATTTATGTGATGATACTAAAATGGAGAAAAATATCTTCTTTAGAATAAAAAAGTTATTAATATTTTCAGGTTGGGAATATTCATCGAATGACCCTGACTACCAGTCTTCTCATTCCGGTTCCCAGCATAGCAGCAATGTGTATAGATGTAATTACTGTAGTTATACTACCAAGTTCCCTACAACTTTAAAACGGCACATATTAACTCATACAGGTGAGAGACCTTACCCCTGCTCATTTTGTGGCAAGAGATTTATTCAAAGAAGTACATTACACAGACATTTCATAGCTTGCAAGAACTCACCTACTTTTGCTGTTTTCAAAAATATGTGAAAAACTGTCATGTTTTACAAGATATACCTGTATAAAATATTTCAATTTTAGTAACTCTATTTTGTAATCATATATTTGTTAAAATTTCTTACAATTTATTCAACAATTATTAAGTTTTAAAAAGTTTAACTTTTTTCTCTTTACATGTAAGAAATTAAATTCCATAGAATAAAATTTTGAATAAACTGTGATGTCTGTTTTTCAAACAATTTTATCAACAAAATTAAAGTGTTTACTTTTGTATGAAAAAAGGTGAAAATAGCATTAAAAATCATTGAAACTATTTGAAAGAATACTTGTAAGTGCTTAAGTCTAAATATTATGCTCAGAGTTTGATTCTGTTTCTTTTAAACCTATTTTAAAGTTGAATCTTTATAATAAATTGAAAATGTATTGCATGGTTTTTAACTATACCCAAAGACTTTTTTGTAACTGAATATATATAGAAATTACAGATAAATAAATGACAAATGAGTATAGTGAGTTTTTACATGAGAAAAAGCTCCATGGAATTAAACTATTTTCAATATAGATTTTATTGCACAGAATATCTTTAATCTGCATTTAAAAATAAATTTTTTAATATATGAATTACTTTTAAATGCATTTGGATCTTATTAAGGATTGTCTGTGTAGAAAGATGTTCTTACTAATTTTTGTTCTGTCAATTTGAGTCGTCATTGTTTGTAGGGTAACTGCTAACAATGTTTATGAAATTTTTGAAGTATCACTTTGCAGATTAAATAGAACATAAAAATAAATTCTAATAATGATAACTTCATAATTATCAGATATATAATAACTGCCTGCATAAAAAATATTACTGAAGAATATTATTGTGTTGTATTAAAAAAAATTAAAATTGAATAAAAAAAATAGGATGAATATATATGATACCCAATTATTAACGTGTATTCCATAAAAACATAAATTTTATACCATATTTAATTCACATTAATTTTCTTGTGAAGATAGTATTGGATTAATAAATATACTAAAAGTGTATAATTTATGGTGTCATATTAAATAATTGCATTGTAAATTCTCTTGAAACTTTTATTGCATATTTTTAGTTTACAATAAAAATTGTATCACCAATAGTTTATAGCTTCCAGTCTGTTAAACATCAAAAATATTAGAGGGTAAAATGTTCCGAAATTTTTTTTTAATATAATAAAGCCAAGATTTGCACTTTAATTCATATTATATTGTCAAAACGAAGTATTAATGAGAAAAATCTATAATCAGATATATTGCAATATAGTTTACTTCACCAAATGATGATAAATTACTCTTAATCTTTCTGTTAGTTAGTCAATGTAATGGCAAGTTTACAAACGTCATTCTATACAACAAATGCAAAGCTCTTTTTTTATTTTTTATTAATGGTGTGAATACCATATTATACTTAAATTTTTAGATATGTTTTAATTTATCTACTAAATGAATATTTAGACCTGATTTATTTATTATAATTTTCCAGTTCATCATATTTGGAATTTCTAAAAGCTATTTTATAAATATATATAATCTTTTATTTGTTGTGAAAATTGCTCAGTTTTATTTGTAGGCAGTTTGAAAACATACATGGATTTAATTTTTTCGTATGAAAAAAATCAGCCCGATTTTTGTGTCAGTGAAACAAGAGTTATTTTTCATACTTCATTCATACCACAAAAAAAAAAAAAAAAATCAAGGTATTTATAATAAATTGTTTATGTTGAATTATTGGAGTGAAACAATTCTTTGAATGAATATGCAAGAAAGCTTTGCAAAAAAAATATAATAAATACTTAATTAATTATGAAAAGTATAACATTTTCTTCTGAAAAATTTCAAAATTTTTATCTGATTTTTCATTTGGAAGAAAGCATTTGTAATAAAGTTTAAAACATCACAAAATTCCTGGGACTTTTTAGGCTAAAATAAAGTAATAAAAACAACATATTTAAAATTTATGCTTTGAAACCCTTTACCTTAGAAAAATTTATTCAGAAAAGACTGATTAAAAAAAAAGAAGGAATTAAATTTTTTTGCATTTGGAATTGGTTGTGGTGATATATTGCAGTAATTTTTAAATGCAGTTTAATAAAATTCATGTTTTATCAACTTTAGTACTGCAAATCTGATTCTGTGTAATTTTTTAAATCAATCTAATTATCTGGAAAAATTAAAAAAATGTAAAAATTAATTCTAATTGTTTTGACACTGAAACTTTGCAAAATAATTATTTTAAATGAGACTGTAAGCTCATGGATATGTTTAAGTTGTCAAAACTTACTACATATTTTGAATTGAAGATGGTGGCTGAAGAAAATGATATTAGTAATTACCTTATATGTATACTATACTAAAAAAAGTTATGACATAATTTATTAATGTAAAACATCAGTATTGATAAAGAATGGCTCCCTCTCATTAAATATAAATTACAAAAGATAGTTAATGCCTTTCATAATGCTAGTTGCAAAATTAAAATTTGTTACATTACACAATCTATCTGTAGTTTTTTATCTGAAGTTCTTTTGGTGAATAAGCTTTTTTAAATAGATTAAAACAAAAATTTTCCTTCATTTCAATATTTTTTTAACATCCAAAATATAATGCAATTTATTTTTAATTTAAAAGTAAGGTTGGTCAAAATTTTATAATTCAATTTGGTAAGTTATAAAAGATAAGATTTCAATGAAAGATAATTTGTAAAAATAACAGAGAACTGTATTCATATATCTTTTCTAAAAACTTTGTAGTAGTAATTAAATTTTGATTTTTCTGTGCTGCTGTTGCTAAATTTTAATTTTTCAGAGAAAGTAAAGTTTGTTGGTGCATTTATATTCTGATCATTTCTCTTTTATATCTTTACAACTCGTAAAATTTTAGTTTATTATTCAATTTTTTCTACACATTTTTTAGACGTTTAAATCTACAATAGAATATTTATACATGAATATAATTTAAGAGAGATAATTCAACATTATCTAGAAAATGCAGTGCTGTATATATTCCTTTTCAATTTTTTTGTTGTTTAATTTTTTTTTTCCATTCATATAAATAAATTAATCAATAGAATATTTAAATGTTATATTAGTATTAAAAATATTGACCGTTCTTATCACACAAACAAGGGCCAATTTGTTCTTTAAAAAATCTTTTTACAGTCATTTAGAGGAAGGGCTGTCCCTCACTAACTGTACTAAAAATAAAGATGAACATCTGTGTTGGCGTTCTACAGGCAATTTATCTACAAATTTAATACACAAATTTTTTTGTTGAGGATGAGAATGTGCTTATTGAAGCGAATTTTAAAATTTAAATTATTTAAAAGTTAAGAAAAATTTTGACATTCCTTTACCATAACTTGCAAAATATCTTTAAAAAAATTGAAATAGATAAATAATTATGCACCATTTCAAAATTTAAAAAAATAATCGTGCACATTTTTACTAAATTTTAGCAATTTTTTTAAATACTTTTTTTTTATAATTTTTAATAATTGAATACATTGTTACCCTGAAGTACAAACCATTTTCATTATTTCATCAACTATTTGATCGCTTGATTTTTTTTCACTTACCTTAAAAACTAAAGACATGTAATATTTATGTAGTTTATAAAAATATTTTTTTTAATCAAGCTACAATAAAGTGAAATTTAAATGACAGATGAACCTATGTTTACATTTCTAATGGCACTATGATCCTATGGTTGTCTCTATTAAAAAAGTCCATGTACATAATAAAGAGAAGTACAATAATTGAAATAACATAAATTTATGTTATACAGTTTGATGGAATTATAGACATTTATATCTAAACAGTTTAACTGGAATTAAATATAATCATTATTTTTAGCAAACCTATTGGTCGCCAAAGGCAAATAGTATCAAATAGAACTAACGGAGATTTAAATACTGTAACTCTATTATCTTTTCATGATTGATGAATAATAAATATTCATGTAAAAAAAAGTGGAATAATTCTTTATTCTAACAGGTTATTATTATTATTATTATTTGAAGGAATTAGCTGTAAATATAGGAAATTTTGACTCATTAAAGGAATATATTGTATAAAACTGTATGTATGTGGAGGTTAGAAATTCTAAGAGAAAAAGTTTTTACAAAGATAAAAAATCTGTTTGCATAATTATATCAGTCCGTTTTGAAAAAAAAAAATTTAAGAATAATATAAATATTATTGGAAAAATGAAACCAAGTTCAAAGTAATTTCAATTTTAAATAAGTGGTATTTTTTAATTATCGGTGATTCATAATTCTGTGATTTTTCTTCCAAACTTCCATCTTTCTTCTTTTAATCAAATGTATTTTTTTTCATTAAAAAAGTAGATTAAATTCCTTGTTTAAAAAAAAATCAGTTGCATAATACCATTATATTATTTCAAAGTTTTTGTATTCTTAAAAAATTAATATATGCATATTAATATGAAATTCAATTATTTCCAACATATTCTGTTATTTTATTTATGAATAATTTTGTGTTTTATTATATAATTTCATATTATAATTAAAAAGCTTTTTGCAACTAATTATAATTGAAATTATTCATTTTGTCTGCGTTTTAGAACTTACTGGACTTCCAACTCGAAGTGATCGATTTTGATTAATTGGATTAAATTGCTGTTAATTTAAGATAAAAACGCATTTAGGTAAAAAGTGTAATGCCATGTTGGGATGACATATTTCCAATACAATAAAATAGCAGTTCTGTTTTTTCAAATAAATGGCAATTATTTTAAACAGTTTTAAGTCATAACATTATAAAGTTATTCATGTATAATTAATTAAAACAGGGAAATTAGTATTCAAATGTGAATTATTGGAAAGAATAAAATACAGATAAAAATTTTTATCTTCTGTGTGTGCTTTATATTAATATTTATGTTATTTATATATCCTCTATTCGAAACCTCACAATTAATTAAAAGATGCACACATATAATGCTTATTTCATATTAACAAACTTTTATTCTTTTCATTACAGATGATGGCAACAGTGTCAAAAAAGTTGTCTATAAACAGAAATTCCGAATGGAATGGTTAAAAGATCCTATGTTGAAAGAATGGCTCACCTATGTTTTGGACCCAGTGGAAGGTACAAAAATGCCTAAGTGTAAATGTTGCAATGAAGTTTTATCAACTAAACTTTATGACTTAAAAAGCCATGCAGGAACAATGAAACATAACCGTTCTGCAGCTCGTTTTTTCCAGCGTCAATGATTTTTATTAAGAATTCAAAAATATATTATCTTTTCTTGTTTTCTGTGCATTTCTTCATCTAATTTGTGAAAAGTATTGAAGATTTTTATACTCTCTTGATTTTTATTGAAACTTATATATTTAATTTGTTCTACTATGTAACAAAATTATGAATGTGTTGTATTTTTTTATAAATATATGCTCTATGATCTAAGCCTCAATATTTTTATAAACACTCATTACTCCTTAATAAATAAATGTGTTTATTTTCTCAGAAAATGAATAATCTGAAATTTTCAAAAACGATAGCGGTTTTAAAACTTTATTTTAGAACATTAAGGGTATTCACAACCATACAACCATAGTCAGCATTCATTGTAAGATTTCCCTCTCTAATATATTTGCAAATTATATCCTAAAAATATTAAAAATTTTATAACTGTTTAAAAGAAAGTATTAGAATGTCACCATGTAACTGAAATGAAATACTTATATTATATTAGAACCCCTTCCCCCGGGGGCACCTCGAAAAGAGGATGAGATGCTTCCGGTATGGTGGTTGGATCTCGCCACCCTGATGGGTGCACAAATAGGTGAGGGATCTGTTTCCACCCAGCGATGACGAGGCGTACTTTCTTCGGGAAGGCTTGTACCTTGGCCGGTGATGGCCCTTAGGATACAACCATAGTTCCCGTCAATGTTGCTGTTGCGGTTGTCCGGTCATTCAGTTTTCTTTATCCGTGTGCTTTCGGGCGGGTCGGAGAGTCAGTGATAGGACTTATATTATATTAGAACGCCAGTGCTTTTTGTTTTCTTGTGGATTTTTTTGAAATCCTTGATGCTAGTATAAAATGCTCATTTTTTGCTTACGAACTTTTTATCTGTTATGCTCATGCATCTTTAGATTCAAAGAAGCTACAGAATACAATAGAAAGTGTTCATAAATGGTGTAATTATTGGAAATTCAATATTGGTCCCGAAAAATGCCGTATAGCTGACCTATCAAAATCTAAGAATTACAATCGATTCCTCGAGTTACATATATGACTTCCTTCGCTTTTGGGAACAATCTATTAAATGTTAGGTATCAATTTTTTCAAAACAATCAAAAATGGAGTTATATTAAAAAATGTGATGTCAAGTTTTCAGGAAAGAGTTTGCTTTAAATTCTGTTGCATACAGAATATACGGCCCATAACAAAGATCTTGTAAACATAACGAACAAGATTTGTCGACTTTTTTACTACAGCTGTTCAATTACTGACAAATTTTCTGAAACACAATACAAAGCGTGCAATTCTATACAAACTACAGCTCTCAGAGAAGGCCTTGGACTGCCTAAGTGGACTACCAATATTGTATTAGTAAAATTCGCTGGACAGGAAGTATTATTGGAAAAAATTAAGAGGTTAGTTGCTCAGTTCTTTTTCAGACAACTTGCCAATGGTGTTCATTCAATTATTTAGCCTCAAATTAGTTTAAAATGATGAAATTTTGACTGAAAAATTTGTTTGAGAATCTGACGCTTCTGCAGACCATATTATTAATTTGCTTGATCCCATCATCTCTTGAAAAAAAACTTTTGTGAAATTCATCTTTCGGATTTTACTTTCCAAAACAAAGCTCATCCTGTTTCCATGATCAAGGAATTCTCTGAATAAAATGTATGTAACGAATATTATATTATAGAATAATATAATATCATATTTAGAATATATAATATCTAGTATACATCGAATTATATGGATATATCCAAATTATAATTTTTCACTTCTATTGCGAGTATTTCGAGCCAGGAATTTTTTGTTTGTAGAATTCACTCCATCAATTCCATTTTTAGGTGGAAGTATTGGCAATTTCTTTAGCCCTGATGAACTTAAAATCACTGGAAAAAAAATATTTTTGCTGACTGAGAGTTATTCGATCCTTCAAACTGTAAAAGGCTCAACAATCAAATCTCCAAATCATTCATAGATGAGCTGTCAAAATTCTATTTCAGAAAAAATTAATTAAAAAAAAATATGTTTGGTGTGCATTCCAGGAGATTCACTGTCATAATGGAATGAAAAGAATGACTTACTCGCAAAAGTAGTGGCATTAATTTCTGGATTGAATTGCTTCTGAAGTTATAAAATCTCATAAGCAGAAAGCGTCTCTTCAAAAATTGAGTAACAAGAATTTATTGGCGATATTCCCGTATTATCTCTTACTTTTTGGCTCAAAAATAGAATATATATGTGTGTATATATATATATAACTCGGGTGATTGTTACTCCGGCTCTGTTGAATAAAGTTGGCCTGCACAATAATCTTCATTATCAATTTTGTAATATTGAATATAGTATTGCGCACATTATCTTGCTTTGTTGGTAGGTCAAACTTTTGTGCAATCCTTAATTTCGATCTCTAGTCTTTTTCATCATTCAAAGCTTTTATTCAAAAAGCTGTTTCAAATAACTTGATCCTTCTACAATCTCGGAAATCTTTTGACATTTATTGAGTGCACTTTTTGGTCATTAAGGGATAACAGCCTTTGTTGTTAAAAATTCCATCATTATCTCATCAATCAATCAGTGTCATTAGCTCGTATAATTTTTTGCATAAAGAAGATGATTTTTTTCCCGCTTTTTAAACAAACTTTAGACCTTTTGTGCAGAAAAAAAAAAAAAAAAAAAAGGTATTTTTTTTTTTTTTAATATTACTAATCACGCAACTTTTGAGCCTTATTAGAATTCGATTTTCTTCTCCCGCTTCACTTACTATGCGATCAATAACTATTTTATCAATTTATCATTTGCTCTTGAAAATTATATCCAAGTTTGCCTTGCAGAATTATAACAATTCTAATAATTTGCACAATAGACTATTGATAATGCAATAATAAATTTTGGAAAAATGATTTGGAATTTTAGATTTTTTTTTTTTTTTTTTTTTTCATAATTTGTTTATGGAAATAGCTATTTTTCTAAATTTTTAATTTAAAGTCAGTTTTTTGTCACTTGACTGTCTCCATTTATACTAAAAATTATAAAACAGATAATCATAAAAATTGCTTTGCAAGATCTGAGAAATGAATGAAATATTATTATCCAGTTTAAAGAAATTAATAACTATTACTAATTCAATTACTAAAATACAGAATGCTCAATCTTTTTGTATAATTCTACTCAATATCACACAGATTTCATTAGATTTTTTTTGTCTGCTTTTCTTTAAAATAAGGAGAATACATAAAAATTTAAAACTAGATCCATCTAAGAAAGTGAGATATCAATAGTTACGGTCATCAATAACTTTTTAGATGAATTGTTAAAAAAATAAGTTGATATATTTGTAGAAATTTAAATTTTAAAAAATTCACAAATGATACAACGAAGTGCTTGTTTCACCTTTTAAAGAGAGGGAAAAAACCCTTTAAAATACTAATGGCCTCGCATTTATAGCTTTAATGAGTTTATTTTTCTAAATGAATCCTTAGGGAATTTGGATTTAATCTCATTTTAATTAAAATAAACTCATATCATAAACTTGTCTAATTGAAATAAACTCATATCATAAACTTATCTTATTAAAATAAACTCATTTTAATCTGATAAATAAAATCTAACTTTCAGTAATTTTTATATCTTTAAAAATTGTTTCCATGAGGGATGGAATTATACTTCTTTCTACTACTTGGTGTCATAAAACAGTGATAAAGGTACTTGTCAGATGCAACAGCGACCAAAAAAAAAAAAAAAAATGCCAAGAAAAAATTTCGTTAATTTGTTGATTTCAATCGTCAAACTATATAGTGTTCTTGAGTATATTTTTATAGTTTGGCGAAATTTTTTTCTTGGCGTTTTTTGGTAGGCGCTAAAACGTAATTGTACCGTGAAAAATACTCATCATTATACTTAAGAAATGCCATTCTTTGAAGGAAGCATATTTCTTATTTTATACAGTATATGGCATAATACATCCATAAAATATTTAGTACTTGTTAATATTTACGGTCCCAGCGATAAATCGCTAAAAAAAAAAAAAAAAAAAAAAAATTGAAAACAGTGCCAACGAATGCAACCATTTTGGCATTTTACGTAAAATGTCGCCGTAATCTGTATTTTCAAATAAATCAGTGGCCAAAAATATCAACAAATGCTGAATATTTTTGTAAATATTTCCGAGTATAAGCCGATTTGTGAATGAGTCCAGATGCGTTTTTTCTTGAAAAATTTACCAAAATGTCAAAACCCTTATATAAGTCGAAATAAAAAGTTTAAAAAATAGCCAACGCAAAAATACTGCCAAACAGATAAAATAGGCGGAATATTTTCCAATTCAGGTGGCTAGCAATTTAAGCAACAGGCACTAACTACGATAATTTTAACTCTAGTAACTATCAAAAGCTCCGACTTGTTTTCAAGAAAGTTAATCAATTCCTTAAGTTTCGAAATAATTCATTTCAAATCCGATTGAAAAGAACATCACGTCAAAGTATTTTTCAGTCAACTGAATTGTTGAGAGGGATTACGGCTCATTGGGGCCGCAGGCCCCACCATCCGTAAATCTAAAAATGGTTAACTTTGGAGTGATATGAAACTGACCTTAGTAATTACAGTGCATCATACATGGTTTATTTTAGTTTGGAAGTATTGTTTTCTTGTGTGTGGAAAAAAAAAAAAAGGTTATGTATTATTTGTCTGCAATTTAAATTGCAAGGGCACAGCGAGGTCTGCGTTTGTTGCAGGTGTCGTTTATATCATATGTCGGTAGGTTACTTAGGGTGGGGTTGTCTATATTTATGATGTTTCCATAGAAGTTTTGGGCTTGTTTGAGGATGAATTGTTTGATTGGGGGATGTTCAGAGCTTTAATGATTTCCTCATTTCTGATGAACCATCTGGCCCTGACTATCATCCTTAATGTTTTGTTTTCCAGTGCGACTATTTTTTAGGTAGTTTTCGCCGTAGCAGCCCAGATCGGACATGCATAAGTAAGTATTGGTCTTAGATATGCTAGTTAAATGAGGACTTTATTGTTTATTGAGAGACCTGAATTTCTGCAAATTAGCGGGTATTGGATTCTGAAAGCCAAATTAAATTTTTCTCTTGTTTTATTTATGTGCGTTTTGTAATTTAAGTTTTTATCTAGTGTTATTCCCAGGTATTTGACCTCGTTTTGCCAGCTGATTTTAGTGTTGTATATTTGAATTTTGGGCCAGTTATTATTTTTCTTGAAGAATAAGATTGCCTCTGTTTTGTCCACGTTGAGTTTTATTTTCCAGCGGGTTAGCCAATTTTCGAGATTATTAATGTAATTTTGTAGGGGGATGATTGCTTGCTGAGGGTTTTTGCCTTGGGAGAGAATTGAATTATCGTCTGCATAGAGACTTATCATGATGTCTTTTTGTTGGGGTATGTCATTCAGATACAGTAGGAATATGACAAGTGCCAGAATTCCGCCTTGGGGTACCCCGGCTCTGAGTTTTCTTTTTGTTGAGTCCGTCTGGTTAACTTGCACTGTGAAATATCGGTCCGTGAGGTAAGATTTAATTATGTCAACTATTGTTTTGGGGAAATTGTAAGCAATTAATGTATGTATTAGGCCTGGGATCCAAACTTTATCGAATGCTTTTGCTATGTCCAAGAATATGGTTGCTGTTGGTTTTTTGTTTTTCCTGCCTTCATGAAGGAATTCTATCATGCGGAGTAATTGATAAGTGGTGGAGAGTTTCTCCGTGAAGCCAAATTGATGTGGGATTGAGATGCCAAGTTCTTTACTGTGTGTTAGGTATCTTGTGAGGATTATTTTTTCAGTTAGTTTGCTGAGGGTTGGGAGTAGGGAAATTGGTCTGTAGTTGACTGGCAGGGAGGGGTCTTTTCCAGGTTTAAGTATAGGGATAACTCTCGCTATTTTCCAGCATTTGGGGAAGTATCTGAGCTTTAGGATTTCGTTTACTAAGAGGGTTAGTTTGATAATGATATTGTCAGGTAGTTTTTTGAGCATCTTGTTGGTTATTGCATCGGGACCTGGGGCTTTGTTAATTTTTATTTTCTTGATGAATTGAACTATTTCCGATGGCATTACTTTGAGGTAGTTTGTGTCAAGGTTTTTGAGCTCGTATGCTGCTATTGATCTCTCAACAATGCTTCCTGTGCTTGGATCACTAAGATTATTTGGGTTGAATTGCTCTTCCAGTCAACTGAGGCTTATTCTACAAACTAATTTATTTATGAAGCCAATGCCACAAAAATTAAGATAAATAAATGAAAAAAAATTGTAAAGGTTGCTCTGCGTACGCTTGCTTACTTAATTTATCATATACTCCCACCTTTGGTTATACTCTATAATCAAACAATTCCTAAGATAAACTCCAAAATTAAGAATACTTTAAATTATGCCGGGTTTACACTCGGCCAGTAGAGAACGCATGCGTAGAAAGGCTGAAAAATGCCGTTCGGTCAATGGCAAGTAATTGCTCCGATGGAACAACAACATGCCGCTGTATTTTATTTTTTACTTATTGCGCATGCGTTTGTAGAATTTGGCGGGGTTTTTTACGTGAAAAAATTGATGACTTATCAAGATTAATTCCGACATTTTTTGCTCTTTGTTCTTTCTGATGATGCGAAATTGTGTTTGTTCATTTTATTTGGCATTTTTTTTTCTATAGTTTTCCAAACTTAGGTATGTTGACCTTTTTTATTTTTATTTTACCACAGTTCTTTGTGTAAATATCCATCATTTTAATACGATACGCAGTGAAAAAGAAAATTTCAGGGTCAATTTCATTTATAGTCAAGATTGGAATGCATGAATCTATTATGAAATTGTGGCAAACATAAATCAGTCACTCTCTACGCATGCGTTGCCTACTGACCTAGTGTAAACCCGGCATTAAATTATTTACAATAAAAGGATAAATTAGTTCGATGCCATCAAGTATTCATAAATCTCGAAGATATTTTAGCAGCTCTACCGCTTCTTGTAATCAGTTTCATGAAGATTTCATAAAGATAATAATGTCATCTTTATTGTTGAGAATAGTACTTTTCTTGGTTTCACTATCTCTATCTACTGAAGATCTTATCCCCAGAGGACAAATCCGTTTAAGGAGACGTTTTGTTTGCCAACGTATTTTAAAACCTACTGCGCTTTTACGCATACGTTAGGATGGACTTAATTCAACAAAATAGGGATGAAAGGAGGAGACATTTACGTTTAACAATAAAGTAAATTAAGGAAATGTGCACAACCTCCCATGTCACACCCTTAGTTAGATAGAATCATCGAAAAGCGGTCGTCTCAAGATACTGAAACGAAAAGTATAACTTAATCGTTGGATATTTTGAACTGCATTATTCGAATGATTGTATCTTTATCCGGATAAACTTCAAGAAATTTACCTTTGGCCGAAGTAATTTCTTAATCTTAACCTTACTCTCCGAACCTTACTTCGTAATAATTTCCCTTTTTACGTGGTTGCAATAGAACTCCCAAGTATTCAAGACGAAGTTTGTTTATTAAATGTGTTCTGATGTTTTGTTGATGTTTCCAAGCCTTGTAACATTAATGCTGCCTTTATCCAAATCCGAAACTCCCACCGTGGTATCTTGTATAAATAACGATGGAGTGAAAGAAACGAGGTCACTAGAATCTTCAGATAAATATGTGAGAGGTGTTGATGACTGTTTCAGAATCACATAATTTACTGACCATTTCTTCATAATATAAATAGCCATTTCCTTAAATTCTTCTATGAAGTTTCTTGATCATTTGTACCATTCGCTCCCAAAAACCACCCCACTAGGGAGGGGGCATGAATTTTTACATTATTCTTTGGATAGAAGTTTCTTTTTTCAATAGCATCTCAATCCAGATTCCGTAGGATATTTTCGGCACCAACGAAGTTTGCACCACTGTCTCTATAAATGCCTTTAAGTCTTCCTCATTTGGCTGTGAACCATCTTAGGCAGAAGAGAAAGGCTCTAGAAAATAGAGGCAGCATCAGTTCCACATGAACTGCAAGGTATATAGCACATGTGAAAAGAACTACCTAACATTTTTCTCCTCCTTTCAGTATAAGTGCCCCGGCAAAGTCACTTCCAATTCCAGTGACCTCAAAAGCAGCGTTTACCTCGACTCTATCAGGAGGCATGACAACTGATTGCATTTCTAAGTTACTACCATGGTATTTCTTTCATCTTAAACAACTGTTTACTACTTTTCGAACAAATCTCTTTCATTTAGAATTTAGATTTTCGCTCTCAATTTCCTGCAGAATCTGTATTCCATTATGAGAATTTTTCAAATGAGCATTTCTGATCAGAATCTCTATCAGTTGGTGTTTACCAGGCAAAAGCATAGGTTACCTAAAATTTCCTTGATTCATCTTTCGACGTGAGCAATTTTTTCGAAATTTTAATGTACATTTATTGTTTGTACTTTAAAAAAAATATTTTAAACATAGTTTCTATCAAGAGTCATAAGAATTCTGATCCAATATTATACGTATCACGAACGAAAATAATAATAAAAAAAATCTACAAGCAATAAAATTCTGAAAGAAAGTTATTGATAGAAGTCATTATCTCATCAAGATAAAGAGCTTTATAAAGGCAACCAGATATTTTTCGTTTTTGTTTTAAATCCGGATTTACAATCGATATTAATTCAAAAATATTGAAATATATAAAATTAGTGAAACTAAACTTTTGACAACACAAATCATCATTGGAAAAGCAAATTTCAGAAAAGCAAGCGATGTATTAATTTAATTCTGAGAAGAATCTACGGAAGATTTATACTTAAAATATACTATTAACAAAGAAAAATACCAACTTTACAATGTTTCAGATTAGAAATGAGATAACATTGTTAAAAGGCTAGAAATAGCAAAGTGCATTCATTTTAGAGGAATTTAGGGTCGAGTGGAAAAGTTGAAAGACAATAGGAAGTGGCGGTGTTAGTAGAGGGGCAATTGACCCTTGTTTGCAACCGCTTATTTCTCCCCCCTCATCAGCGAGGGATTGCGAGTTTCGTCGGTAAAAGTTTTCCCCACTTCAGAACGATTGTGTAGAGCTATAGTATGTGTATTTTCTGTAGGCGGTTCAAGGTCACATTTTCTACGGCGTTATTGGTACCAGACAACCAATAACGAAGTCGAAAACGGGACCTTGAGCCGCCTACAGAAAATACACAGACTATAGGCATTAACGAATATGATAGTTTAAAAGCCATCTTAAAATTCGATCTTACAGTAAACAATCGAAATATCCAAATAAAATTTAAGTGGTTTGTTTGACTACACTTAGTAATATAATCGACGGTGATAAGTGAATAAGATGTCGCATTTTGTCGATAATTTTTGGTCGGCGCATATGAATTTAATGCGATGGATGGCAACGACGTTAAGTCCGTAGATTTTTAGAATTTGATTCAAATATCGTTCATTCAGTTTATAATTTGCACTAATTTTGGTATTATAACCGACAAGATGATAGATGAAAAAGATATCGCATTTTGCCAATTCGGCCGATTAAATGGACGCATGCCGATGACTTTAAATCCACAAAAAAGGTCAGTATCTGAATTAAAAAAAAATCTAATTAAAACATAATTTATTTTTATTAAATGTAAAATAAGTAATTATGAGTTATTTTGAAGCTAAATTTGAGGAAATGTGCTTGCCTCCTTGTCGGATTTGTCTTGCCCACTTCGGCAAACTTCTACCGCCGCCGCTGAAATAAGGGAAATGCTTAGTAAAATGAACAGATTGGCCGAGTTCATTTAATAAATATGTAATAAACATAAATTACATATCTATTAAAATTTGAATCTTAAATATATTTTCTTGAAGAAGCTATTAAAACCAAATTATATAAAGTATTTAATAAAAAAATTTAATGACCATTAATCGCGATATAAAATGGCTAGCTTATAGTAAAGAAGAATGTGTATTTGGTATTAGGCATATATATCCAATATGAAATAGGTTTAAGTGAAGTAAAGATTATTATTTTAAGCATTTTAAATCAATAAATGTTCTGATGAATTAGGCATTTTATATCTTTATACAGGCCCTCGGTCTTATGACTATGAATCATATTTATTTTATGACTATGAATCACAAAATATTTTTGAGACACTAACATTTTAAATAAAAAAAAAAAAAAAAAAAGGTTCATTGTACTGAGATTAAAAATAAGTGAATTACTTATAAAAAAGTGCAATTTCAGACTACCCCATTGGCCATTTCAAAAATATGCTAGTCAGCGTCTGGAGTTTCCTTGTTCATTGTTCTAAAATAATGAGATTCAAAACTTCATGACTCGGTTGATTTGGTTGCAGAAAATAGAAAATGTTTTTATTTATTTATTTAAAGGTTGAAATGTCAAGAATATTTCAATGAATCTGATTCTTTAGGGCCAAAAAACTGTATAAAATCCAGGCTTTATAATATTTTTTTTTCCAAAAATATATTTATTGACTACAATGAAATAAAATCTTATGTTATTTAAATCTTTTTGGAGGTAAAACTAAAACTGAGTAGTAGTGGGTGTATGGCGACACATTCAACAGGCCTCAATAGCAAATAACGGCGT
Organism: Argiope bruennichi; assembly: GCF_947563725.1. Taxonomy (NCBI): domain Eukaryota; kingdom Metazoa; phylum Arthropoda; class Arachnida; order Araneae; family Araneidae; genus Argiope; species Argiope bruennichi. The sequence continues at coordinate 51,648,389 of NC_079152.1, read as the reverse complement.
TTATCAACCGAAGACATGAATACACAGACGGAAAATACAGCCTGGACGTACACATGCAATACACAGACCATACTTAGAATAAACAGCAGCCCACAAATAGTAATTGGTAGTAAACAACAACCACAGCAGACAAAGCGGCCAGACAGTATTCAGCAGGAGGAGGGAATCTATATAGCTGTTCACAAATATCTATCCAAACGGCAACTATCCTCCACTGTCTCCTCGCTTTAGCAGTATCCAACTGCCGACTCCACTGACGACGCGATATTGCTTCAATACTTGCCTCCAAATTCACAATCCGCTAATCGCTTGAGATCCACTCAACGCCTGCGTTTCAATGGGCTGATCCAACTAATTTGTCGTTGACTCACTACACGATTTACTTCGGCTTCGATAACCGGCCTTTTATAGCTACCGGAGCAGGACATAGAAGGTTCTCGAACAATCAAGAATAGCTCACTTCCTATTGGTCTTATAAAAAAAAATTACTTTTGTTGCCAAGCATGGAGTCCGGCATTCCAATGAACATCCTATAGAGCTGCCTGTAAAACTATCTTTCTGAGTTGGAACTAACTGGGCAGGGAAGCAACATTACAAATTCGTTACAATATTCCATAGGGCACATAAGATATCTATGCTGAAAGACTCTTTTATGCACTCATATTAAAAAACACACATTTGACTTCAACAAATTTTTTTTTTGTATTTATTGAAAAATTTAATCATTTTTGCTTCAATTTAAAGTTCAGATTTTATGGAAGCAGACAAAATTTAAGAAAGATATAATGAAATGAACAGAACAACATAAGGTTTCTATAACAGTATGAGATATATGACTATCGATAACTGAAATTTAAAAATATTTTGCTGAAGAAGCTGTTAAGAGACCAATTTACATAAAATGATGAATTGAAAATTTTAGCAAGCATTAATCTCAGCAAAGTGATGGCCAGTAGTTATAATAAAGATGGATGTGTGTTTGGTATTAGGCATACACATCTGATATGAAATAGGTCTATGTGCAGTAAAAAAATACTACTTTAGGTAGTTTAAATCAATAAATGTTCTGATGATTTATAAATTTTATATAAATCTATAGGTCATATTTACTAAAACATTCTTGAGACATTAACACTAAGTGAAACTTTAGTATTTTCATACTAGCTGTTATTTTTATGTTTAAATATATTTTTTTTAAAAATAAATTGTTTTTTAGAAAAACAAATTATGGACATTTAATCTCATTCATTATTTGTTTGTAGGTAATAAATTAATTCATTGCAATCATTAGAATATCTTTAAAATTTTATAATTTACCTTCATTATAATTCAGAATTTTTAAAATAAATTAATATTGACAAATGGAAATTGGCACAAATGTTTGAATTACAAGAAATGATTAGCTTTAAAGAAAGAGATAAAGAAGCTAAAAATATTAAGATACTTTTCATTTATTCCCCTTTGAGGTATTGATAATGTCAATCCATTTGACTGAATAATAGTTTTATTTAGCAGGATTTTTTGATTAAAATTTACAACACTCAAAGTCCATACAAAATTTTTTTATTTTACATAAAATACATGATTTTATTATTACACAGAAATATTACCAAAAATAATAAATAAATGTTTTTATTAAAAAATTTTTGGTAGAACAAATATTCTACGTTACAAGTGTTTCTTTTTTTCTTTCCTTAATGTGTACAAATTTCATTACAATACATGTTACATAGTTATCAATATTTTGCATTTCAGCTGAGATGATTATCTACGTGCTACTTTGTTTCATTAATAATGAATTAAATAAAATGCAATTTTCTGTTACATTAATAGACATTTGTCAACAAGGATTACTTTTGAAGAAAATGTCATTTATCTAATACAGAAGCAGCTGCCAAATATAGCAATTTCATGCCACGTAATTTATTAAAAATTCTAAGTTTTACAACATAAACTTGGAATAACAATTTTATTTGTCATTGATATACTTGAAGAAGCACCTATTTATTATCAGAAAAATGTAGATGTGCTTTCATACCTAGATTTTATATTGTTTATTATAGAATATGATAATAATAAAAGCAGTTATTTGTAAGTATTTTCAGAGAAGAATTTTAAGCCCATATACTCAGTTTCTTCAGAGTTAAAATTAGAATAAGTTGCACAGACAATAACAGTGTCTATTTAGCTCTATAATCTGAAGATGCAGTTACTGCAATAGCAAGAAATGGAACAAAAAGATAAGGGCAACGAAATTGTTATTTTTTTTAGATACAAAATCATTGGATAAAAAATTTGTTCAGATCTTTGAAAAGCATGTTATGGCTCTCAACAGTGACAAAAAATCATTGTTTATTAATTTTAATTTCAATAAGAAACAATAATTCAGAGACAGATATTTAAAAAACCTCACCCTAATACAAGTTTATTTGCCTTGCATGCACATGAAGGTGTACCTGAAGGTTTCCTTTTAAACTGAAACGTTTACCACAGAATGTACATTCATGAGGTTTCTCACCTGTGTGAGTCAATTGATGTCTTTTAAAGTCACCTTTCAAATTGGTAGAATAAGTGCAGTGAGGACAAGAGAATCGGCCACCAGGTCCCTGCCCTCGTTCTCGTCTTGCCATAGTACTGAATCCAAAGAATGGTGAAAAACTAACATGATTAGCTGGAGCAGAAGAACCTATGAAAAATAGATATTCTAATTACAAATAATAAATGGGAGATAGATATGAAAAAAAAAAATCATAGCTTAGCTATGACACAATAGAATATATAAAAATCTCTCAAATACAATTCAGTCATGTTGTATTTTATTTGTATTTCATTCATCATTTCACAACAAAAGATAGATAAAAAATGTAAAGTAAATTCAAGCATTTTGAAATTGTATTTTTTTAATGTATTTTATGAAGTACCATGATATTTTATGAGTATAAACAAATTATGAATACAAAACAATAATTTAATATAATTAAAATATATATTCAGCCTTTTCAATAATATTTTTCGCATAATATTATAACTCAAGCAAAAAATTAATAAAAATCTTAAATTGCAATATAATATTTTATAATTAAGAGTAATATTTGATAATGTATCCTATTGTGTAGAAAAAAATGAATGGGTGAGTAAAATTGTATCCAGACCTATGAATTTTCAATTTTTATTAGCAAATATATTCTTAAAATTTACGGATGGCATGGTAATTCCAATTAAAAAAAAATATTGGTCACTCCCAAGTGGTAATAATTTTTTTTATAATTGAAAGTTTTTCTTCTTTTTAATTTTCTTCTTTCAATTTAATCTATATATTTTTTCAAGTTAGATAATGGAAAGAAAAAAAAAAGGGGGTGGGGTAATTTAATCAATGCATTCTATAATGGTTTTATTTTTAATTATGAGTTCCAAAAATACAACATATATGAATTAAATCCCACATTTTATTTGTATTTTTACACTATTTGCATTTCTACTAGTACTCATATGAATGGTATATGCACATAGTAGATAAAAATAATTAATAAAAAAATTTAGAATATTTAGGATCTTAATTTATTTTTAAAAAAATAAGTTAAATTGCAATCAACAAATGTGTAAGAATGTAAAGAACAATGCTAAAATACTACTGATTTCATTTTTGTTGAATTTTTAGAAAACTACATTTGTTATTTGTAACTACATTTTTTTATTATTTTTTTCTCATCACATAAGCTACATGTATAGAGTTGTATACTGGAGAAGAAATATTTTCAATAAAGAAGTTGTATACACAATGTACCAAATAAACAGAATGCATCAAACAGTAGGGTGGAAGGTTTCTCAAGGAAGGGAGACTAATATATATTTACTTTTTTAAATAAGAGAAATGGCCTTTCAAAGTATCTTAGATATTATGGCACTAATTAGATAGTAAGAAGTTGTATTTAAATTAGATATTACAATTTACATTAAATATATTCCATCTTGTTACAAATGACCTAATATTAAGATGAGACAAGAGCCATACGAATATGGTTAAACACATTTTGAAAATGAATGCAAGTTATTTTAAGATCAAAATATTCTAGATATGTTTTTCATAGTTTTGAAATTTGATTTTTTTTACACTTTATTTTTTAATATTCTTGTAAGAATCATTCAGAACGTATAACTTTTAATTTCATGAATCCTAAATCCTTATGCAGTGATGGGCGAAATGTTAATTTGATGCCTACACTTTAGTTAATTTTATTTTTAATCTATTTGTTGTAGAAAACTATTAATTTTTATTATTTATTAATCAAATTAAATTTGGCTAGATAAATAACAGTTTAATGATAACAAAACTTTTTGAGATACACATTATTAGGAATAATGTTTTCATTAAAGATATCATTTTTACAAAACATAATCTTTAAATATACATAAATTTTCAAAAAATAATTACCATAATCTTTAATAAAATAAAACTTTTAAAAAGCAGAAAAAAAAATCTTAAAATTCAGAGAATCACTTTAAAGTAGGAACATTTATACAAAATAAATGTAGCAATGAAGTGCTAAACATAACAGCAGTTGGAAGTAAACAATATATATGAATTTGAACCTGACACAATTTCACAACTCTAGATAGAATCAAAATTTATCATACATGTTCCTTAACATTTAGAAGAATTAACTGCACTATTAAAAAATTGCAATGTCTAATCCTAAAAGGAATGAAATATGAGTAGAATGATTTTCCATTATTCCGCTATAACTTTGGAATATTTCATAGCACAAAAATTAGTTTTACAACATTTTAAAATTTAAAGCTTTAAATGAAATAAGTATCATTTTTGCACAATTATTTTTCTAATTTTAATCAGTTTTTCAAAATTAAAAGAAAAACACCAATTATAACAATATTTTTTTCCTGTTGAAATATTAAGCCTACTTTACTATTTAATTACATCAACCACATCACATAGATTTAACTTTTTTCTTTGTATGTTTTCATTTTTAATTGTTAATACCTTTTACAATAGGAATATATTAATTTACCATTAAATGCAATCATTTAAAATTGCTGTAATTTTTTTTTTTATAGCTTGCCAAAACTTTCTCTCAAATTTTAGCACTTCCAAATTTTTCATGTCTCATTTGGCATACTATATGTCTTTTGTTATACCTATTTTCTAGCTTCAGCTGAATGAGAAAAAAAAAATCTTCACAATAAATTTGACAGCTTTTAATGAATTATTATGTACTTCATTATACTGGTTTCAAAATACTAAACATTAAACACGCCTAAGGAAACTTTCTACTAGCTTTGACAAAATACAGATTGTTTTTGACTCTTTTTAGCATTGTATTACATAAAATTCAGGTTTTCCTCTTAAACATTACTGTCAAATTAACAGGGCTCAAAATTCAAATACTACAATGTGAATATTTGATATAATATTAAAGAAGATTGGGATGTCATAGCTTTAAAAGCAGAATGGGTATAAATATGAGTGAAACCAAAAATATCTCCATAAAAATAAATAAAATAAAAACATTTTTAAATACAATCATTTTTATGAGTATATTTTGTAATTCTGTTTTAAGTAGCAGTGAATATTAATGAACTATTACATTATCTATATTTGTATACAAAGCATTAAATCAAAGAAATATCAAGACCAAAGAAATCTTTAAGCTATTTTCTTTTAAAATTAGTATTCTCTTAAGATAAATTTTTGAATCTCTTAAAGTTGCCTGTATCAACATAGAAACTTCATATTTCTTATACAATCAAATATGTGTTGTCAAGTTGTAAGATGGGGATTCCAAGTAAACCTGACATATATGTGACAAATGATGAGACAAAGAGATGCACCTTTAACCAAAATCTTTAAAATTAATTATTATTCAAATTAGTCTTTAAAACATTTTAATAAATTTAATATAAAAATTTAAAAAACTGTATCTACTTGAATATTTTTATATATAAATTGAACAAATAAATGCTGGCAGAACTGCATAGCAGCTAACTATTATAAAATGAAAAAAAAAAAGGATTTTTATTGAAAAAAATAAAACCCTTTATTAATTACCATGATGCTAATTTAGCACAGAATCTACACAGGCCATTAAACTATTATATTTGAGTAAAACAATTTTACAAAGCACCCAATTTCTAATGGCACTCAAAATATTCTTAAATTCAATTATATAAAAATAAATAATAAATTTCAAAATCATTTCCTTAATAAAAAATTATAATTGACTCAATATACTCATTTAGAAAATTTCAGAATGATTATGAAATTCAGTTTTTTTAACAATGGTGTCTCTCTGTGTGTGTAATCTAGCCTTACAATTCAATTTTCGAAAATATACACAGCGCCAATAAGTTTTATTATAACGTTCATAATCTCGATAGTAAATATAACCATCTGCTCTCAGACATCTTCTTCCTTTAGAACTCAGGCTAAATTCTAAAGAGGAACCAACAGATAATTTTCCTAAAAGAAAAATAGTTACATTAATTTTATTTCTAATGTGTTTACTTCAATAAAATATGAACATATACAAAAATTAGAAGGCATGAGAATTAATTTATAACTTGAATCTAATAAAGTTTGTCAGGTTTAAAGAAAAAGTTATATTTTAAAAATATTGCTTGCAGAGTATTTATTTTAATAAGATTACAATTATACATAATAATAAAAACAACGTATATTTAGGTGAAATAGAAAAAATATTACTGAAAACGAAAATTCAAAATTGTTACATTAAATTCAGGATGGTAGTAAAAAAGAAGACTTGCAAATTCAAGAATTTTACAGGAAAAATCATAATATATCAATTGAAAATAACAGGTGCAGTACTTAAAACCATTCTTAAAAACTGACAAAGACTTTTAATGTAAGAAATTAAATATAAGAATTGAGATGTTCCTCAATATTTCATTTACAATAAAGTTTTATCAGAAAATTATTTTATTGAAAAATCAGCTAGCTCTTTCCATTACAGTTAATAATGTAAATATAATAAATATGATTATAATACCATTTTTACAAAATAAATTGGAAATATTTTTTTATTTTTAATTAAAAAGTGTAGATTTAGTTTAAATTAAAATTTTTATTCTTCTAAGTTTAAGCATTTATCAAAAGGATTAAAAATTTATAACAGAAATTTATTTAGTTTACATTTAAAGCATATAATATATTATAGAATTAGAACCAGCAAATATTGTTATTGTTATCAAAATAAACAGTTATTATATTTAAAATTAAAAGCATTATAGCCTGATTAACTGCAATTCCAAATCAAATGGTTTATATTTATAACAAACATTATATAATGAATTAATGCTACATTATATAATAAATTAATGTTACATAAAAAAATGATATTTTTACTTGCAAGTAAATGTTATATCAGGAATGGAATTTTTTAAAAAAGGTATCTGTATAAAATATATTACTATTGCACAGATACACAGGAAAAATGCCTAAATTTGTCTAATAAGTATTAAAATATTTACAAAGCTTTCCTTTTTTTACAATTTTTTTTGTAATATTTAAATAATACATATGTATCAATTTAAATAATAGATATGTACATTAGAAATGAATTAATAAATTCAGCTCTCATCAAATAGAGAATTTTTTTAATAAATGAAAAAAATAATTATTTATTTATTCTTTCATGAGAATATTTGCAAAATAATATGAATATTTATATATATATATCAATAATTTCTGAAATAATTATTGTAAGAAAATGTTTTGTATATCATGTTAAGAAGAAAACATTTATACTTTTATGGATAACTATTTAATTAATGTGCATTTTTTTCTTTAATTTCAGTACAATTTATAATTATGCTTTTCAGTATTGTGATTAATTTAAAACCAATTCCATTGTTACATCAAATCTTTCACTATCATATTTTTGCCATTATTAAGACAAAAATATTGTTTTATATAGATATTTCATCAAAAGCAAAATGTTTACATTTATTTCATAGCATATACAACAATCGAGTAACATTAATTTAATTACAATGTGATGTATCATTAATTATCATAAACGTTTAAACTATATATTCAAAATACAAAGTAAATAGGTTCTATTCTTAATCAGAAGGGAAAAAGCCCAAGGAAGAATATTACACAATAATTTTTCAGTTAGATGCACATACACCAACTATTGTTGCTATAGCAATGATGGGAAGAGAGTAATGGAGTTTTGAGGATTTCTAAACTTGTGGTAATTCTCATATACACAGAAATTAAAATAAATAAATAAATAAACAAAATGAAAAGGATTTATCTGCTGGCTGTGAGGATAGATAATACAGAAGAGGAATAACAAAATGAATGAAAGGTGCTGCAGCTAAAAAACTCTTTTATTAAGTTAAAATTTTATAAATACACAGACTTGACAATATTGTTGTCCTAAACAATGTCTGCAATATCAGCTAGTAAGATATAAAATACAAAAGAAAGATTAATTGCGTTATAAATATAAAAAATAGATGCACTAAAAAAAATCAGTATTTTCCAATTTTAATTTATAGCATCACATATAAAGTATATTACAAATTCTAATTTAATTCATTAACAAAATAATACTAACAAACAATTTTTTAAAAAAATTCAAGAGTAGAAATTTTGACTCCACACATTTATTGGTTTGTAAACAAACAGGTAAATATGTAATAACAATTCACAATTTAAAACATCCTATATAAAATTAAAAGAAACAAAAACATTTTATGGTCTGTAAACATGTAATAAAGATTCACAATTTAAAACATCATAAATAAAATTAAAAGAAGCCAAAAAAAAAAAAAAATTCATGGCATTTATTAACATTTGAAAGAATTTTAAATTACTGCAAAGAAAGAAAATATTTGATATATAAGTTCTTAATAATGACCTTCCCTGTTGTGTCATCTGTAGATTCCTAGCTCTAAAAATTTGGAATTAGATAAAAAAATATTGTTTTTGTAGTTTCTGGGATATTTGTATCTGCTTTTCCCATTTCTTGCTATGTAACTAAACACAAATGCATAAAATAAGCAAAAATCATCCATAAAAAAAGTAATAAAATACTTAAAGAATTTCACGATCTCTTTCCATAATTCCTTAGAGCTAACAAATATTCAGAAAAAAAAAAAAAAAAAAAAGGATTATTCTTGCAAAAATGAGATGCTGAATATTTAATACATTTTTATAGCTGATTTTATAGTCATCAGAAAACTTCTTTGATTATAACTAAAGTAGACAGCAATAATTAATGCAATGCCTAGTATAGAATGCATTATTTAAGATCAATTTTAATTAGTATTTTGTAATTCTTTTTGAAAGTACAAATAAAAGTACTCAATGAGCTAAAATGTTCATGCACAATCCACATATATATCTTTATCTGCCATTTTTCAAATAGCAGATACGGATAAGGCTTAGTGGCTATATTTGATTTAAAAGAATTTCGAAAATGTCAAGGAAATTGAAATTGTAGCTGCATATTATAATTGAAAATGATAAGAAATAGTAATGCATTTTAACTCATAAAATACTCAGACATAGTAGGGAAAAAAAAAGAAAGAAAAAAAAAAGGAATACTTCTGCATAACTAATCACCATTTCATCTATTCATAATTATCATGTTTCTTAAATATATATATATAAAACCCAGTTCCAATAATACTGAAATGCAATAAATTTATTACCATGAAAACAGTATATATACCAATCTTCATAAAAAAATTTGGAACGAATTTGAAAAGACACTTAAGAGCTCAGTTTTCATCCAAATTCTACCTTAAAAGCCCATCTGCTTTCTTTTTAAAATAATCATAGTTTTAAATTAGAAACTAATGTGTAAAAGAGAACTTGCAATTTTTCTAAGAGATTCGTATAAATATTCAAGTTAAAATTCAAACAGAAATTTTAGCTCATTTGCAAAAGTATTTTGCAACGTTTTATGCATGAACAACCATCAAGTACATCCTTTCAAATTCTATTTAAATAAATTACAGATATTAAACTACCTTTCGTATTTAAATGCTTTTTAATCGTGTATATTTGTTATTTAAAGTGACAATGTGGTTGCAAAATGGATAATTTTCGGAAACAGATTGCAAGAGTGTTCATTATAATAAGCCATAAATTTAAAAAAAAAAAAAAAAATGCAGACTAAAAATTGGAATGACCGCTTTTGAAGAAACCTAATTTTAGCAACATGCTCTAAAATTAAACAGACCGAAAACGAAAGTAAATAATAAACGGCATAAAAAGTTTTTGAAGAATAAGCCATTACGGTTGCAGTGCAGATGCTGGTTATTACTGAAAATTATTGATGATTAAAATCTTTCATTCTATATATACATATTAAAATATTCATTTTTATTATTTCATGCTTTTTACTTTAATTAATTAAACAGATTATTCATAAGGACTGCTTAACTTAATACTGAATAACAAAAGTGGTGTATCAGTGCTGATCAAAATTAGATTTCTTCAAAAGAAATTCTCATCTTATTAAATTATTGGTTTTTAAAATAGTGAATACTTTATTTTGCAAGTATGTTGCATTAACAAGTAATTTTTGCTGCAGTAATTTCAAAACTAAATCTGTAACTGCAATTCATTCATAAAGTTCAACATTGTCTTAACAGATGGCACTGCTTAACCGGTAAGAAGTCAACAGAAGAAAATAAAGCAAATAAACCGTCAAGATTTCATATGTATGGACTGTCAATGGTGTTTGGATCGTAATTAGAAGTTTGGCATTTGTTCAAAATCAGTGATATCGTTCGATTGTTAGAAAAAACCCTTCATGATTTTTTTGTATTGACAATCCTTCTTCACTTCAGTGAATTCGGAGCCTGAATATCTTTCTAATCCAGTAAGTAGGCTTAGAAATAGTTAAAGGCTTAGATTTGGTATATTGAAGGTCCGGCAATGCAGTTCAATAACATTCGTTATAAACATATAAAAATTTTATTCTTTAAATTGCTTATACTTTTAAGAACTGTCTTCAATACCTTATTTAATATTTGTTTGTATGTTTGAAAATTCTAACATTTTATTATTTGTTCTTAAATTTTATAATGAAAAAGTTTCTTGGGATATTTATTATTATTTTTTCCATTTACTTTTGTCTGTTATTTTTAGTACCTTTTCGAGTTTGCCGCAATGCTTTTTTTTATTACTTTTCAATTTCTGCAGTTATCACTTCATTATTTATTTTCATTTAGATTTGGGATACAAGAGTCATAAATTAAGAAGTTTTATTAACATATATTACATAGTTATTATTGAAACTTATTTTTAAAATTTACTGCGTTTAATGAATTTTGAAGCAAATATACATTGTTTCTTTTATTTAAAGTTTGTTTATTAATTAATCTAATGTCTTGGTTTTAATAATTGCAGTAAAAATATATCATATTTATTATCAGAAAGATGGAATTATTGTTTGATTTTTCATTTTATGTCTAAAAATTTTTTTTTTTTTCAGTTTTTAAAACTAGTGTTGTGAAGATTTAAAAAATTATTTTTGCAGATTTTAGTAAAATTAATGCTTTTTGGAAAAAAAAAATAATTAAAAGTTGGTTTGCCATTAATTTGTTACAGTTAAAAGTGCAATAAGTTTGTAAATTTATGTATTGCAAAGAATTATTTAAATTCAGTTCATCAAATAATGATAAAATTTTATTCAAGATTTTTGTATAGTGTTGACTAAGAATAAAAATAATATCCTTCCATATGATCAAAATAAGAAAAAAATCATTTTATAAAATATATTGTTGAATTTTTAATATGGCTGGTTGTTTCAATTTTATGTAAAATGACTTAACAAATTAAACTGTTGCCTGAATAGCTAATTTTAGAATAAGTTAACTTGTAGAATTGAATTTTCAAATGTTTTCTTTTATTAACTATTTCAAATAATTCTTAGTTATAAATTTTTGAGAAAATTAATGATTGTGATTTAAAATAAAATTTATATTACGAAACTGCCAATTTTTGTCTTTTTCCCAGTTATAAAATATGTATATTTTTTCTTTATCAAAGATGTATAAAAATGTGTTGAAATAAATAAGGTTTTTAAATATTATGTTCTGTAAATAGTCTTTAAAAAAATTATAACTGCAGAATAAAAGTTTTACAGGGAAAAGTAAAAGTTTACAGGGAATATTGATTTTAAAATATTAAGATTAATATATTTATTTTAAAAGTAATTAATTTATTTAGATAGAAAATATGACTATTATAAAATCTAAACTGGGTCAATCATACTATTACAAATATTATTTATATGCATAAATCTTTATTTTAGAAACTAAGCTATGAAAAAATGAGTTTTAAATGAGTAAAATGATAATGCGGAGAGGAGAAATAATATTATTAAGAGATTAAATAATGAGTTTATGAAATGAGTATACTGTGCCATTATTTATTTATTATTAGGATAAATAATCCAGTGCTTCTGTTTCAGTGAACGGGGGAGGGGGAGAGAATTGTTAAGTAATTACTTTACTAAAAAAAGTTGATGATGGAGTAATTATTTTATAAAATCCATTAAAATGTTTTACAAATTTTTAAAAAAATTGATATTTTAATCAAAATTTTTGTATTATTATTACAGTATTAAAACTCAGTTCTATAGATATGCTTAGGGAAAGATAAAAGTTGAATTTAAAAAAAAATGCTAAGGATATCTTAGACATGGAAAATATCTCTCCTTTTAAAATTAAATATGATTATATTTGTCTTAAAAATGTTAACTACATTAATGGATATAACTTAGTAATCCACTAATTAAGAAAGCATAGCTATTTAATTTCAGATTTTATATTATTCTATTATTTAATTTTTTTAGTAAATAACATTATTATGAAAAATAAAACTTAATGTTGGTGAAAATTTGTTTTGAAAATTTATTCATCATTTTTATTTTTGCTATATGAGTGCTAATGGGTATTTGTTTTAATAATGTTCATTAAAAAATGTATGTTTTTTTGTTATAGCCCAGCATTTAGTAAATAAAACCAATTTTTCATTTCTTTCTTGATATAATGTGATATTAGTAGGCTAAAGAAATGAGGAAAATCTGAAATGAAGTATTTTATAAAATTTATGAACAATTGCCAAATACAATTTTAAAAAAATGATGTAGATTGTTTTAGAATTTTTTTTCCCTTAAAAAGTATGTGATATAGCATACCATAAAATATAAGATTGATAAGGTTACAAGTAACTTAAAATCATTTTTATGCAACTGATCTTAAGTATAACCCTCCTGTCCTTTTTTTTTTTTTTTTTTCCCCTTCTTTCTTTTTTTTTCTCCTTTTTTTTTTTTTTTTTTTGCCAATGCTACATTTAGAATGCGACATCCTATGAATATAATTATGGAACTCTGTATCATCCATAAGGGAATCCCTTTCTTTAAAGGAAGAGGGAAAAATTCTTAGTAAAAAAAGATTTGTTTTCTTTCTTTCCCCCATGTATGAACGGCGGGGGAAAAAAACACGCATTTTTTTTTTCAGTGATTAAAAAAAAGTGAAAAGATGTTTAATGATTTTGAAAGAAAAAACGTTTTGGGAAAACTTACCTATTGTGCGATGAAAGGTTGAAAAATTGCCTTGATTATCTGTCAGGGGAGGAAGGCCATGTTGGCAGCGAATTCCAAAAGGAAAAGAAGAGAAAAAGAAAGAAAAAAAAAAGTTAAGTGGAGCGTTCTTTATAACTCTTCTAAATTGTGTAAATCTTACTGCCTAAAAAATGCTTTCAAAGCCAAAAGTAATTTGACCTACAAACGTATCTTGCCAAAAGCTATCATCGCTGTTGCCTTATATTTTAGAAAAAATCGTATAACAAAATATTTTTTTAACCGAAGTTCCAGACACTCGTCAAAACTGAATATTAAAAACGGGAGGGGGGGATGAAATAAATGTATAAATATGGTTATCCTTTTAAAAAAAAGGTCTTCGTTTTTTAATGATTTTTCTAGCTATGAGAAATGGTAAAATGGTAAACTATGAGAAATAGTAAAAATTAAATGACTATATTTAGCTATAATTAATTGGCTGCAATTATTAAATGCGTTAATCTCTATCATGCGGAATGAAAAGCTATTTAGTTGAATCTTACAATTAGCAAAGTTCTCGAATAAATTGATTAAGAGTGAAGTAACGTAATGAAATAATTATTATTAATCCGAATTCAATTTTAATGCCCTTTTTGCGATAAAGTTCCTGAAGATCATCATTTTGATTCCAGAATAAATTAGAAGCAATATTTTTAGCTCTAAAAATATTTTATACCCTCGGATGTGCAATTCAAGTTTAATTAAAAAGAATTTTCTCTGTAGACTATATTTAGCGATTCGATAAACGCTTATTTATCTATTTTCTACGGTAAAACATTCTGCGGTAGAATGTCAGAGGTACTTGTAATTCAATGGAATAGTAAATTAATCGTTGTTAAACTCGAACGTTTACACTATTCCGGTATTACCAGCATCCTTGAAGATTTGGTAATTAAAGTTATTAAAATTTCGAAGGGTTTTGTATGGAGCCACGCAAATCGGAAAAGTGTCAAAACATTTCTATGAGATCTCAAACAAGAGAATTGTATTTAAGTGAATAGTATCTCAAGCTGACTATGCATAAATTAAAGACGACTTATCACCATTGAATTAAGTATTTTTTCTTTCTCGTAAGTATACAAAGAAAAGTATTGTAATCGTCAAAAAAAAAAAGAAAAAAAAAAAGAACTAGATATATTGGCGAATTTTCTGTTTTTCAGACCACCTTGAGTCCGAATAGCATATTGAATTGTCTATCCATCTATGAATATGATAATTCAAAAACGCTTTGAGCTATATGGAGGGTTTAGAATCTAAATTCTTTGCCCGTACCAAATTTGGTGTCAAACCTATCAAAGGAGTGATTGTATTTCGATCTACACTTTTGCTTGCATGAAAACGCGATAATTCAAACATGTAATAACTGAGGTAAATTAAATTTGGTTCACAATTTTAGAATCTGAGTGTATAGTTTATTTAATTTTATTTTTATTTGACTGAGGGTTGACCATTTGTTGGTCTGTATTTTCGCACTCGTGCAAGTGCGATAATTCAAAACCTCAATGATTAAGATGAATGAAATTTGGTGTATAGTCATGATTTGTTTGTGGTTATAGTTCTATATTAAATTTTGGTTTCATTTCATAATGTATATTATATATATATATATATATATATATATATATGTAAGCAATTTTTTATGTGAAGCAGAATGCAGTTTGAAGACAGTGAAGAGACTTTTTACATTTTTAAATTCTTTTTAATCCATCGGGAAAGCATAATTATTTACTAGCAAAGACGCGGACATTGCGCGTCCGCCACAACGCGTTGCAAAAGCAGAAGTGGGGAAAAAGGGCCGAAATAAATTATCCCTCGCCTTATATAACCTTAGATTTTGATAGGGAAAATATTTCTTTACAGTGCTAATATATTATTAAGATTCTGCTAGGGATTTCGGACGCATGTCAATCACAGGGATCTTTTAAGAAAGAATGTGCTTACTGGACATTTTTTACTCCTTCACGCCGAGCGTGTGAAAGTATCGGCGTTTAGTCGATTCAGCAATTTTACAAAGCTTCTCTTGAATTAATTAAGTAGAGAAAGTGGAATTGGATCAAGAAATAAGAGAATGAACTTACTGTGGGTTAAATTAAGATAAAATCTTGGAAATGAATTGAGTTAAAATTAAAGTTTAAAATATCATATATATATATATATATATATATATATATATATATATATATATATAATATGATAGTAAATTTTGTTACACAGATCAAGTATTATTAATGCTTAAAACTGTTCAGACGTATCGATTGATTTTATAATAATTCATATCATATTCAGAAGTATTTCTTTGGGCGTAATGTTACACCTTCGACTTTCTAGAAGCTACTTTCAATGATCACAGAGTATATCTTCTACTCGACCCATGATTGAAAAGCTGTTTATGGTTCAGCAGCTGATAAAAATCAAACGCTTACTTTTGTAAAGAATTTTATTTTTTAAATTTACTGTACATATAACTATGGCAATAATATGATATATCAATTCCCACGGTCAGTGCTACGACTCTAACAAGACTTCATTAGTCTTGTCTGCAAACGAGATCCCGGTCGGAAATGGGTGTTTCTGATGTTTCAGCGATTGCTTTCAAAACTCAGCGCCTCTCGACTTCATTTGCTATACCCGTTCTAAGGTGAAAGCTTTTAAATACTTTCAAATGTGCATCTGGTTTTTCGCGCTAATTGGATTAGTCTGCCCGGATGACTTTGACTAATGAAGGCAGGAATCACCAAAAGCATTTGTTTCTCTCGCTAATGACAGACAAGCGTGGAAAAGTTAGCTTCTCTCTCCCTGGACACGATCGCGAGAGGCTCTCTCTCTCTCATTCGTTGTAACTAATTAACTTGCCAATAGTTTCTCCGACTTTTCCTAGTATAAAAAGAAAGCAACTGCTGACGCTCGACCAGGGATGGAGATACCTGCACGAGCAGTTTTCCGTTTGTGAAACGGTTCTCTCTCTTTTCCTTTCTCTTGGGAGATGCAAAGTTCGTACTAGTGAGAAGAATGAGCGTTTTCTGTGCAATAAAAATTGTCAGTTCGGTGAAAAGTTTTGTCTAGCAATGGGATTTTTAGATTTAAAAAGTATAGTAGTAGTCTTTCCTATTTTTTTAAACATAATGTTTATAGGTTGAATATTGTCTGTAACCGTTGATGTGCATTTTATGAAAAATTTTCTGTAGAACAGGCCTCGGACTATCTGTTGTGGCTCGTGATTACTTCTTGGATATTAGATGGTCACAAAGAAGGATCTTTTCAAAATTGCTATTAGATTATTATGTAAAAATTATTCGAATTATTAACGTTTTCCATCAAAGACTCCAAAGAAAACCATTCTTAAACAACAACAAATAAAAGTTCTTACATTACTACAAAATTTAAAAAATTGAACTTTTTGATATCACCAATTTTATGTATGAAAATTTTTTAAAGATTTTCTATAAGTAAAAATTTTCAAAATGTTGAATATTCTTTTCATTGTTTTCGCATTTATTCACTCGTACGTTGTGACGATGTTAAATATATTGTGTGTGTGCGGGCATTTTACCGCATATATAAAATTAAGAGAACAAAATTTAAAAAAATAATATAAAAGCATCGAAAGATTTAAATTTGAAATTAAAACAGTTTTAATTTCAAATTTGGAGGGTATAGCAGTCTTATATTGATTTGATTTCGCACATTATTGGTTTGATGAGTTTAAAGATTCGGGTTGATTTCTCTGCATCGATCAAGCTAAAGCAGATTTCTGTTAATGTAACAATTAATCACCATTGACATTCGGTTTATGCTGTTCCAATTGCAGTAAAATTTCTATTCGTTTTCTACTTTTTCATATATGAAATATTCGCAGAGAAAATATTGCAGTCTTCGGAAAATTTTAATCTAGAGACTTTTATGTATCTCAATGATGTAAGTTTTCTAGAAAATTAGAAGATTTAAATCATCGAAAAATTGAAAATTTAAATCACTTCCATATTGTAGTCCCCACCCCCTAATTGTTTATAAATATGCTAAAGAGTTTAAATTTAGTAAACGAGTGTAACATAATAATTGATCTGCATGAAATTTGGACCAAATCAGCGGGAAGCGGTGCATTTTCAAAACCCATGCGCGATATTCTTCGCTGTACAATCAAATTAAACATAAAGAGCATCATATTTATGTATATTTGGGAACATATCAAGAACAATTTTAGGTGCATTAATCATTATATTTATTTATACATTCTCGTGGCTATGATTTAAAATAAAACAACCTTGCGAAGAATTAAAAAAACTATCTAAAAATCCAACCGATATTATTGGAAATATATTTTCGAATTTTCATTTTGCTTTAATGCAATCTCCCCCCCCCCATATTCGTAGGTAAAATGCCGGAAAAAAAACTTTCAAAATCACAAAATCAAGAATAAAATATTGACAGAAAAAAAAAATAATAAGTCGAAACATTGATTTGAGATTAAAGACTTTGGCTTATTATTAAGAGGATTTTTAATGTGACCCAAGATTATTTGATTTCATAGTATGAAAGCCATTTTTTGGACGACTTTTCATGTGAAAGCCTAAGGAAGGACATTGGAATTTTTGATTTTGACATCACAACTATAATAAATTGGTTTACTATTTACGAAGGAAAATACACTATACGCCCGAGTATCCGGTTCGCGATGATCCGGCTTCCGTACTATCCGGCCTAGTTCTCCTTAATCGTAATTAAATGTATAAGACAAGACGTTGTGCAAAAGTAGTAACCTATTAAGGACTTTTTCAAAAACTAAAAGCTAAATTTTGACTCTTATCTTAAGGTTACCTTTTAACATCTGTGTAATCATTTATCAATGTAAAATCAAATCAGTTTGAGTCAATTTTCTTATGAAATTAGGCCTATGATTTACTTCATTTCTTTGCTTATGCTTTCTGCATTTAAATTGGGCATTGCAGAATTTGTTAAAATGTGGGCAGTTTATATCCTTTGACTTACTTTTTCTTTAACACATTCGTGAAACGTGCAGTGCAGTATATAATCTTATATAAACTACCAGTACAGATTACTTTTAATTCGACACGTTACTGGCAACTGCTACTATGATCCAATGAACCGCAGTCGCATTCACATTCTACGTGACTTGAGATAAATGGAGGGCTTAGTACTCAATAAGAAGTGAGCAAATACTTACTCTAGCAATGAATTTTAGTATAAAAGCTTTGTCTTCTGGTATTGGTGGACAAAGAAATGAGAATAGAACTCCGACCTATCCGGCGTTTTTGTTATCCGGACTGCCCTTCCACCACCTTAGGTCAAATACTCGGGAGTGTACTGTATATCGTTGTTCACACCATTTAATTCGGGAGTGTACACACAGTTCTAACCATTTAATTTTGTTTTTCTTTCCAAAAAGGTTCTCAATCCAATGTCCAGTTTGATTAGAAGTCAATGATGGGGCAAGTCAATGATGATCATTTTTTATCAATATTTGGAGCGAAAATAATAGTCATTCTTTGTTTATTACTTTTTAATATTTACATCATTACAGGCTGATTTTGATTCCATGCGAAACTTTTTGCCGTTATTTAAAATATTTTTTTTCCCCCTACGGTTTAATTTCAAGGTTCGTTATTCAGAAAAACTTATCCTTTTTTGCTTTCTGTGTCCTTTCTGAAAATGTGAGTGTGATCTTTTGTCTTTCAACCTTCAGAATATCGTATTTTTTTCCTCGTAGAATTTCAATTGTTTTAATGCTATTCTCTTTCATTCTTTTTTATAGAAGCATCTGTTGATTTTTACGTATTTGAATTCTGTAGATTGCTTTGTGAATGCTTAATGCTTTTTAATTTGTGTGCTTTTTAAAATGTTATTGAAATTTCCTGCAAATTTAAAAATTAAGTCAAAATAGGGAAGGTATTTCCTGTTTTTGAACTAATCTAATCTGCCGCCTTTTACGCAATTGCATGTCTGGTAAACCTTCTTTTCCTAATGGTACTTCTTGGAACATCGATTCTCTTGAAATACTAATTATGCATGTGGTCAATGCCATTCTAATTTCTAAGCTTATTTATTTCTCCTCTTATTGTTAATAAAGTAGAATTTATGTCTTTATTTCTACTAACCTGTGAAACAATTGATGATCATAAAAATTTTACTTTAGTTTTGTAATTTTAAATTCAAATGTATGTAGTGAAATATGAAGGCGGTTAAATTCATATTGATACGAAATATGTTTTAGAAATGGTTATATAATTTTAATCAGTTTTACAACATCTCCAAAATTAAACCGATTTGCATTCTGACTTCAGTCTTGAATGGATTATGTGCCTGAACATTCGTGATGCATTATTAAAAGACTTCACGAGGAAAATTCGTCATCTCTTGTCATGAATGAACTTGGAAGCAGCTGCCGAATAAATATTTGAAAATGACTTCAAAACTCTTGCTTATTAAACTGAAGTCTTTTGCAAAACTCGATGCACTTTCATTTGAATATGGAGTTTTTGAAGTTATTTTATTAAAAATTTTGACCAGACTTTAATTTTTTTTTTTTTTTAAGAAAGCAAAAAAGTACAAAAAAAAGTATTACTGATTAACCTCTTTTATAAAGTTATGATTTTTGTTCTTAAATAGTAAACATAAATTCTGGTTTTTCTCTTCAGTGACCTGCATTTTTCTCTTATTTTATACAACAATATGCATAAGTTTCGATTTGTAGGCAGCTCTATCAGTATCAGTCGAAGAAATAAATTGATGTCGACAGTCACTGGCAAGCTCGTAGATTTCTCATTTTTATATTCATCTGAAACTGATGGAAGCATTTTGTTATGATGTGAATTCTCTGTATGTCTGAACTTTTAAATTGCTTATCCCTTACGTCTTTGTCGGTTGTTTGAGGACATGAGGTGATGAATCGGCAAGAGTAATCTTCGTCCTCCCTCCTCCTCCCCCCTTCAATCTGACTGGAGTGTCCGGCGTGTGGGCGTTTGCGGAGGCTTCCAGGTAATTTATGGGCTCGCTCTGACCACACGCCTCTGCCTGGCCACAGGTATCGGATGTTTGCAGTTAATTTGTTCGAAGTCATTAACAAGGACCCCGGGGGCAGGAGGGTAATGAACCCCGCCTGTCATTGCTGATGAAAGATCCCAGATTAGATTCTTCATCAACGAACACATGAAGCCATGTTTCGATATTTTCAGTGTGGCTTTAGAAAGTACTGAGTTTTATTACTATCCCGCTGTCGTAGAATGGATACTTTTCACCCATATGGTATTAATTGAGAATTTTGTATTGAGATCAAGAACATTACTTTTCTTGCAACATATTAGAAGGAATTTCTGCGTGCCCGAGTCAGAATATTCAAAAATTATAGAAATTATTTTTATTCAGTTAATTAAATTATTATTACTAACCAGTAAATTCAAGGAATATATTGGCGTTTCTAATATAGAAGGAAGTATGTATATGTAATGATATTTTAAAATCTAATTAATTTCCTAATTTTTATTGTAATTCAGTTCATATTAACTTCATTCTAAAATGTTGTCTCATTTTCCTGATCCCATTCCATTTTTTAAAAATTTAATTAATTTAACACGAGATCTAAAATTGCTGAAGTCCACAAGTTCTCACACTCCGAGTGAAGGGATAAAAAATTGTCAGGCTAAGCGAATTCTTTTTATCTTGACTAAGCGAATTCTTTTTTTTTTTTCTTCTTGGATTTCCCTATCCTAAATCGACACTTGTATAGAAATCCTTATCAGAATCTCATAGTATAAATAACTCGGGAAAAATAATATGTCTCTTTTACACTCTTTTCGCTCTTGTGTCGTACTGTGTTGACGTGTCTCGTCGCTTTTGCTTGTACATAAATTGTGCCTCCCGGTATGGAATAAAAGCGAAGTTTAAAAATTAATAGTGTCTTTTCTCCCCTCGGCCCCTGCTTAAAAAAATTATATAATATGGAAAGATGTAAATTAAATTTTCTGTACTGATCAAAATATTTGTATGGGCATATTAATTAGCAGATAAATCCATCTGAATTAATGAACAGATAGATTTGGATGTAAAAATTATCATTCCTTGAGCATATTTTCCTAAAGTAAGCTATGAGTAAAGGACATCTTGAGGAGTAACTATTGCAAATTTTTTGAAAAAACTCGTGGTGAAAGTCGTGAGTAAAACGGCTGAGTGTTTAATACCTGCAATTTACGAACTTTTCGATTTTATCAATTTCTCAATTGATCGAGGAATTTCAAAAGTTGTAAAAAGAACATTACCATATTTAATAATTATTTCTCTCATGTTAAAATAATGCAAAAGTAGATTTTTTCACAAATAGATCTTTTTGTGTAATTTTTATCAGTCGTGCGTTTTATATCATTTCATTTTAGTAATCTGACGTTTTAATTCTTCGTTTACAGCAGTTTGAGTATAATTTTAATTAAAACTTCTTGTTTGGTGTAGATTTTAACAAAGTCAAAGAGAGTGAATTATTATCAGCTATCATTTTGGTTTAATTCTTTTTACAGAGGAAAGAAAACTGCTAATGATTCCAAAGAAATATATGGAAATCCTGTTGATTATAAATATAATAAAATTATTAGAAATGGTTTATCAAATTTTCTTCTGTTGAATTTTCACCTAAAAAAAAAGAGACTGATTTTTCTGTTGTCTATCTGAGGGTCATGTTGACCTAAAGTTTGCTGCAACAGATTCGCATTGTTATATTTTAGAACATGAAAATTAAAAAAAAAAAAAAGGAAAAAAGAATTCTAGTTTTATTTTTCGACTATCAGCTAGTATTTATAAAAACTGAAAATATTTAAAAGGCAAAAGATTTAGTTATAATTTTCACATGAATTAAAAGGAAATCGATGAACACAGCGTATCATATCTATAGTTATCTCAGAATCATCAGGTGTCGTCCTCGTCATCTGACCGCGGTTCAAAATTACGAGGTTCGTCCCAAAATAGCCCTAGTGTTGCTTCAAACGGGACGTTAATATAACCAAACCAAACTCAGAATCATGTAAGGAACGATCCATTTTTAAAGAGTGATAAATGGCGGTAAAAAAAATGGACTGTTATAATAAACATCAATTGAAAAGACCTGGAAAAATTACAAAAATTCCGATCTGTGCAATAACAGATCAAAAACTGAAAGAAAGGTTCTTCTTTCTTTTTTCATTTTTTTTTTTTTTTTTTTTTTTTTTTTGGAATTATAAAAATACTGTTTATATTTAATTGCTCAGAAAGGGTATTATTAAAGTAGATAAAATAATAATAATAACAATCCTAAATTTTCAAATCGTTCAAGTATTATATTTCACCGTAATATCAGAAGATTATGCATATCTTTTAGACATATATAAAAAAGATGATTCGAATTTATTTGAAAAGTGAGATGGCATTCTTTATGAAGTCAAGTCATTGCGATATCAAATTGGTATTTAAAATTTTAGAGAATTCTTTGAATCTTAAAAGCCAAGATGATGCAATGAGATGGCTACTGATTCATTTTTTTTTTTTTTTTTTTTTTTTTATGGACCAGAAGTTCTCTGAATGTTAAGTAATGATTTAAAAAAAGTGTCAACTTGTTGTAGTCACAAAACAAAAAAGATGTCATTGATATAAATTCATTCATTGTTTCAAGATTAATTCGTAAAGGGGGGGGGGTAATCCGTGATTATTTTTGCACCAACATAATATTATGGATTTCCAATGTAATTGATATGGAAGTTTAACCGTCTGACTATGTAATTTTTAAAAATCACTATTTAGATGTGATGTTTGCAAATAAGTTCAAATATTTTTTCAAAACAAAGTGAACTGATACTATATGTTACACTATAATAATATGATATAATAAAAATCTATAATCGTAAAAATAAACACTCTAAATTGCGAAAAACGCAGGATGCAATAGAAATTGATTGATTACCAACCCGCGGAAATAGCTGGATAAGCAGCCGGAAGGTTAAAATAGCAAGGAGGAGCGACGAGGTGATTATAAAAAAAATTCCTATGATTTGCTACTTCCTCAGAACTGTTGTTGATGATGATTCAACTTGGCAATGTGTGAAAAGCTGCGGTCGATCTAATTACATTCTAATGGTCTGCAGTTCTTTAAACTTAGTCAACTGTTTGAAATTGTGAAAAAAAAAAAAAAAAAGGAATTTAATAATAAAAAGTTTCACTTTGGATATCACTAGTTGGTTATTTAAAGCTTTCCTTTCAAATATGTCTATTTACTTTTAAGATCACGTTTAAAAGATAGTTTAGAAGCTATCAAGAATGATACATCTTCATAGCTTTCGCTGTATTGTTAGTTTGGAATGGTACTGAGTAAAGGTAGAGAATTGGAATGACATAGCCACAAACGAAGATTCATGCGCCTGGAGTCAGCTAAGGCCCAGGAACTGCTTTCGGAAACTTTCTGGCGATGCTCCACTCTTCCAACTATCCGTAATAATCGGACGGTCTGTCCCCGTGGAAATCTTTAGTTCCGTCATCGGCAGGAAAGGCTGTTCTCTCGAGGGAACGGTGACGTCAAACAGACAATTTAAAATTACGCATATCTAAAATGACGTTCATAAACGACCGCCTGCTCACCAAGGAAGGAGATTCTCCCGAGGATTTCGCCAATGAAAATGACGGCGGAGGGGGGTGGCTTTTTAATTGAATATGGCATTGAGGTGTTGGATCTGGTTTGTATGAATGGACAACTGTCAACAGCTCTCAAGATCCACTCTTAGCACGAGTCATGCTTTAATAAAATCAGCGGGGTGACTTTGCATTTGGAATGGGTTCCGTTTTAATGAAAAGTGAAATATCCAGAGTGAAAAATGTAATAGCAGACGAGTTTTTAATCCTATAGTTTTTGTAAGTTATTCCGCGAAAATTGAAATGCAGCTATTTCCTACCCCTTCTTTCATATCCCCCCTCATTTTCCTTCCTTCTTTCTTTTTACTTTCTCGTATTTGGAATATTGGAAGTATTGTAATCTTCAAAAATTAGAACGAAATTTTGATGAATTTTCACGTTCCACTCTACGTTTGAAAAATTTATTTTTGGCATTTTGTCGGTCTGTCTGTGATAACTGACAATGCTTTGAGTTAGACAGGTGAAATTTGGTTTTTACACCAAATTTGTAGATTTCTATCAAGCAGTGAACGAAATCCGTTCAGAAAAAGTTTGTCTGTCGTGCTGTCCCGATTACAAGTTAATACAATAAATTACAAAACGTTGGCAGCCAAATCGCTAAAATTTTGTACTCATTTAATATTTGAAGTGGGAATACCTATCAAATTTGAGACCAAATTCATCAAGGGATTGACTTTCTGGCGATCTGTACTTACATAAACATGCAAATATATCAAATTTGGTATATGCTATTATGACTATAATTGTAATTTTGTGTCATAGTTGATTGCGCTTCGTTGAAAAAAAAACTCGTCTACTACATGGATTCCATTTTTGGGTATTCGAGGTTTATGTCCTTGCGATTAATCCCTTCCCCCCCCCCCCAAAAAAAAATTACCAAGGATCAGACGATTCAACATAAACTCTAAATCCATACTAAATATCAATATTTCGTAACTATTGTTCTTTAATACCATGCAAGACATCCACAGCTAAAGTGCGAATTAGAATGTATGCGACAAAATTTTGAGGAGACTTTTCCTGCTGGATCCTCTCCTATCTAGTTAGACATTTCCTAATCACATTGATGTAGTAAAATTTTATATTCTATTAATTTATCATTATCTTTATTAATTACAATTATTTTTTTAGCATAGAATAGATTTTATAAATGAATTTAAAAAGTTATAAATGACATGCATAAATGGTTCTGAGAAAATAACTGTTGTAGCTACACGTTTTTTCTCGTTTCATCTTTATGTTATTTATAATGAGATTCCAAATCTGTATGTATCTTTAGCGTCGTTCTGGAATATGTCATTTCTGAAATTAATTTGCATTCCATTCAATGCTTTTCTATGCTGAATAAATGTTTAAATTTGGAATAAAAAGTTGTTTGGAATTTCGGGACATACTTTACAATTATATAAGTTATGCAAAGCTAGATCAAAATAATTGATTTTTATGAGTCAAAATATTCTGTAAATAAAGTTGTGATTTTGAAATAAAACAAGAAGAGATATTCACTGTGTCCATGTTAAGATTAACTTATTTTAAAGGTGACTTCTTCGTTTTTTTTAATGAAAAATAAAACGTCAGAATTATCCAAGAACTTCATTAGTTACTGATTGTATAAAATAATCCCTCAGATAACAAAGTAAATTTTAAGGTTTTTTTTTTTTTTTTTTTTCATTGGACTTTATTTTGCAAGAAACGAAGTACTTTTAATTAAAATTTTGCAACAAAAGCTTCGTTTTGTTCTTATTAGGCGCTTAGCTGTTACAAGAATAATGGAATCGACCAATGACAAAACAAGAGGAAAATGGTGACCGTGATAACTTTCTTTTTCAACACCTCTTCATTATATTTAATTTTTAGAAGTGTACAAATGCAGTTAAGTGTAGACATTTAACATCAAAGGAATTAATAGACTGTAATTGCCAATAAAAACAAAATTTCATTAAATGGGAAGATCTGTAGGTCAACAAATGCGGGATACAATATTCAGTTTACAATGGTTTATTTGAATTGCATGGATTTTTAAGTTTAAACAAGCCTTACACTGAATCATTCTCTGGTATATATTAGACCACAGGTGAATAATAAACATTTTATGAATTACTAGGGTATGGTTTTAAAGAAGCATTAAAAAAAAACCCAACTAATTTTGAAAACTCGCATCGGAATCGATTATTGGAATTCCATCAACAAGCGGAAGCATACAATTAAACAAAAACACATTCTTAGACTCCGACAAAAAGGGGAAAAAAACTGAGCAAAACTAATTGCTGTCCGATGTTTGAATGCCACTTTAGTCAGTTACAAGAAAAAATGCAAATTAGGTTACCATTCAATATATATAACATGCTTACGTGCGTGGACCAAAAATCATTGTTATTACTTATTATCGATTGACAATAGCCGAATATAAACCATAGCACGAATTTCAGACCGTTTCATTGAATTCGGCGCTTCGAATAGAGCTACAAAATGTTTTCAGAAATGTTCTGAAGCGAATTCGCTTTGACATCAAAATTTATATTTATTTAAAGGGAGAAGACATGGCAGAAATCAAGAAACAGGTTTCTAACAGAAAATGATAAAAATAGGCTTAATGGTCACCAAAATGGTAATCGCTATGACTTGCCTATGAAAATTGATGTTCGTATCTTTCAAAACGATTAACTTACAAAACTAGTATTTTTTTTATTATCTTGAAACTCAAATTACCTTTGTAATGATATCAATTCTTTTTCTTATAATTTTTCTCTTCATTTGAATTATATGATTTAATTCAGTTTGAAATACTGTTTGTAACAATGTTTTTAAATCTCATGTTGGAATTTAAATTCATCAAGACATTCAGTCTTGAGCTTTTGCCAATCGTTAATTTCGTAATTGGATTTTTTCTTTTACTTCGCAATACGTTCTATTTATAATGTACTAATGAAATTGAATTCTTGTTTTTCACGCAAATTAAGAGCTAAAATTAAAATGCATTCCATATTAATTATTCTGTTTGAACAAACTGGTCACCAAAGGCGGTTAGTTTATATAAATAAACAGATATTGTAAACATAAAATACTAAAAGACAGCACAGAAATTTGAAACTTTTTATTTCTTGAGATTCTATACACAAACAAACAATAATATATCGTATCTTAGGTGGAGATATGTTATTAAAATGCACAGATGCATATTATTTAAGTTGCATTGTGACTGATTAAATTCTGATGCTAAATCACGGCTTTCTGTGCTAGAAGTTTCTATAAGTCATTGATTTGCTTGCAAAATTTTTGAGAAAGCAATCTCTGTGTAATGTAGATCGAATTTTACGAACATTATTTTTACAAAACAGTATTTACATCTTTATAATATTTACCATATCGCATACTATTTACAGGAAGGAGAAAGCGATGCGACACAGACGAATGCAAAAAATTAATGGAAACATAGTGTAGGAATACGAATTCAAAACTGTAGGTGAGGAAGACGATCCTGACAACGGAACATAGTAACAATATTAAAGAAGCAAACAAACAAACAAAAAAAAAAAACTTTATGATATTAAAAGCACTGCTGAGAAGCTAAAACATACACTTATAAAGCATGAAAAATAGAATGGAATACGATGCATGTAACACAGCCCTCTTTCTTTATGACGCTCCTCAGAGCGTCTACATTTCCTTTCATTATGACTCTGTAATAGTATATATAGTGTTATCCATAAACAGTTATGTTTTTGTTAGCATTAAAGTTCTCTCCCAGCCTCCTCATATTGTAAGTAATACATGGGGATCGGCACGAAAATCTTTGTGCTTGCGGCGGAAGTAGTGTGGGGCGTTCAGCCCCACTCACAGCTCTTTCAAGGACGTCTTTGATGGTATTTGTTGATAGGTGCATCAGCACTTGAAAAGTGACACTCGCCAAGATATAGAGGTTTAGCATTTGAAGAATCTTTCGGAAATATTTTAGTTCCGTGAAGAATGTGCTCTCTGTTTTGCTCTTGAAATTTGGGAATGCCGTCTTGCAGATTTAATTCCAGCGACTGCTTTTGCTTGTCTTCGATCTCTTAACGAGATTTTGAACATCTAATGGCCTTCTAAATGTCGGCCTGTCTTAGTTCGAAGAAATAGGATACTGAATATATGGCATTTGCCAATGTTCGAAGCCATGCAAGTTTTTATTAAATCGAAACAGCTCTAATACAACAGAAGATATCGACTTACAATACAATAGTGGAACTAACAGATAGTGGTGAAAAGATGGTTAGCTTTTAAAGAAGAATTCTCTCACCGATTTTGCATTTATCTAAAAGCCAAATTATAATTTAATGAGGCAGTACATTTATGAAGGATTCTTCAGACCTTGAAATGGCAGAGGGGGGGGGGGATACATAAGTGATATATGCAGTTTCCAATTTATTATGCCGATTCAGCAGTTTTTATGTAAGATACTAGATTTTGCAAACATTATAAAAGATATTCTTGTACCTATCGCAACTTCTTCATGTTAATGGAGATAATTCAGTAATTAACTATGCTGTCTAATCACCATCTGTTACTTGTTCCGTGACAGACCGTCCTTTTTCCTCTTCCAGTGTATGCAGTTGCATCAGAGGCATTTTATATGCATCACATGGCTATAAGTTAGATGAAGAGAACGATGACCTTGTAACTGTAGAATCTAGTTGTAGTCGGCATTTCAAATGCATTTTATGACATCTACATTTGAATAGATTCAAAATTACGAGATTCGCCGAAAGGTACTTGCGTGTCCCTCGGAAAAAACGAAATGGTCATTTTCAATTTGACATCAAATTAAATGAAGGAAATAATATCGTGCAGTCAAGTTATACAAATGTTTCTTAATTCTGCCAAAGTTCATATTTGTGAGAAACGTCATATATTAGAAGAGTGGCGATACATTTTCTTAGTTTGCACTAAACGTTTTCATTCTTTCTTTTTTATTTCATAAAAATATATGAAGGTCATTTTTGTGAAACAATTTTGTTTATTTAGTTCCCAATAAACAAACCATGCCGATTTTTAGTTATTCTGTTCAAATATTTAGAATATATGTTTCATGTTATTTCAATTCAAATATGCAGCTAAGAAACACGAGATTCTTTTTATTTGTAGGGGGAAAAAATGAGGTTCCTCTCTTCAGTTACTGTATTTTTATCTGATCTATTCGTAGAAATTCAACACCACCCTCACTTAATGTGACGTGAAGTTATTTCGTTTGTATGATGCTCCGAATAAAAGAGAACATCATCATTATTTCTGGCTGTGTCATTTTCCATTCACGAGAAGCCGGGATACGCCTTTCTGAAAATGGAATGTTCCACCGTCTATTGTGAAGCTGCTCGAGAGCTATCCGTCGCGTTGCGTCTTCTGTCCCTTGCTTATTTTCGTCGTTTTTCCTGTGTGCCAGAAAGTAGATTCGATTATATCTCAACCCCACCCGCCCACTTTGTAATACGGGTTCTGTAAAACCATTTTGATATTATTTTCGCACAGGTACTGGCGTTACACCGGGGGGATTGTAATTTCCGATTTCGTTTGGCGTCCTTCTTATTTGTCGTGAGGTTTAAAACGGGAATTGGATTTTCCGCGAAGACGGCTCGTCGCATTATCCGGCAGTCTGTTCGGGCCGTCTTGCTGGTGGAGGAGGCCGCAAATTGGGAGTTTGTTGCGCCCCGGGACTCGCATATTATGCAAATAGAGGACCCGGAGATAATTGCGTTTTCTGCCTGCCTCCCCTTAATGAGGAGCGTTTGTTGAGGGGGAGATTTCTGTCCAGACCGTATTCTAATGTCGTTAGAAGGTGCATTCCTTCCTTTCCGATCCGATTGCGCCCCCACTTGCGAACATGCCGGGGCGGAGGCTAAAAATGATTTCGTCTTTTGAATAAATGTTCGCTTGGCACGCTCGACGTCTTGAGCGGTCGATGCACGATATTCAGTGGTGCTACGAGTTTAATTTTGTGGTGGAAATGCTGAGAAATGTATTGGATGGTACTATTGACGATGGATAAGTTAGAAAACTATCTACTATTTCTTGCAATACAACTGCTTGCTGTTGAGAGATGTAGGTACAATTCATTTGTACCTCTATATTGTTTATTAAGATTAATGCTATTATTCTTAAGCCCGCTGTCACTATTCAGGCTTATTTTCTTAATTCCTTAACGAGTATTTCAATGATTAAATTTTAAGTTTTGTACATCAGGTTTGCAATGAGTTGTGAGTACAGATTTTGGCTCCTGTTTCGTATATCTTTGAAACCGATCGCTGAACATTTATAATAGATTTTTTCATTTGGCAGTGCATGTCCCTGTGTTTTAAAAACAGCGATATTCCTTTCTGTTTCGATCTGTATGAATAAATTTTATAAAAGGCCAACCAAATTGCCATAAAGTTTATCGTTGAAAGATAGCAATCTAGTTTTTTGTCTTTAATTCATATAAGACTTAACTAAATGGCTGGGGGCCGCGGTGGCCTGGTGGTAAGGTCTCGGCCTCGGAACCGAAGGGTTTAAGGTTCGTGACCCGATTCCGCCCAAGAACCGTCGTGTAAGGGAGTCTGTTGCACGTTAAATCCATCATGACCAAACGTCCTCCCGCTGGTGTGGTGTGGAGAGGGGGGTACCAGCTCAGGTGTTGTCCTCGTCATCTGACTGCGGTTCAAACTTACGAGGTCCGTCCCAAAATAGCCCTAGTGTTGCTTCAAACGGGACGTAAATATAACCAAACCAAACTAACTAAATGGCTGCTTTAAGTCATTGACCAACCAACGTACACACAGATTTAAACAAATCATTTTCAGTGACTCTGACAATTTTCTTTTGAAACACACAGGTATAATCTTCATATAATGGGTATCAGGTAATAACATATTATAGTCTTTTTTGTTTTGTTTTGTTTTGTTTTGCTGACTCTTTTGTGTCAAGTTATTACATGATCTAAGAAGTTGTGTTATCTAATAAGATCACCCCCCCCCTGGCCATGTAACTGCTAGCCGATTCGATGATGGAAGCTTAGCGACAGGTGGGTGGATAGACAAATATCCCTTCAATAAATTTTTTTATATAAAAATTATTACGCACAAAATGCAACGACTTATGTAATTAAGTCAGACAAAGAAATGGTAGAGCAATAAGCCTAAAGTTTTAAAATGTTATGATGGATTAGGTTTGAAATTTTTTATTTTGTTTTAAGCTGATTATTTAATAAAAACAAAATTTATTTTCAAAACAAGAACATGTATTTTTAAGATC
This sequence comes from Argiope bruennichi, assembly GCF_947563725.1. Taxonomy (NCBI): domain Eukaryota; kingdom Metazoa; phylum Arthropoda; class Arachnida; order Araneae; family Araneidae; genus Argiope; species Argiope bruennichi. The sequence goes on along the minus strand of NC_079152.1, from coordinate 51,616,848 downwards.
TGGTGACTGATATCTTAGCAGATCAACTACTATCGGTGAATTGAAAAATTTAGTGGTGAAGATTTAGAAACCGAATCTTAATCGCCTGTGCCGAAAACTCTCCATGTGGACAATAAATATTAACCGAGTCAGTCGAAAACATTGTGTATTTATGCCTTTATATAGAGATGACTAATATATTATAACTATCGTTTGTAAAGCGTTTTTAACCCTTAATTACTTCCGTAAGCTATATGCTTTGCTTGTGGCTAGTAGTATTCTAAGTAAGCAAGCAAATAAATGAATAACCAGTGGCTGGCAAAAGTACTACCAGTGCAGAAAAAATGAAAATCCAGTGCAAAAAAAATGAAATGAAATGTTATCCAAGCAGTTAGTTGTCTCTTGCATTAGACCAAAAAAGGAAACGGATTTCAACTGTTTTCCAAATGCATTTTCTTACAAATAATATGCCAAAGTTAACGAAATGACTTAAGCTTTCTATAAAATTATTGGTTTTATTTTAATGGTGATTCTCCAGAAACGTTTTTTTCTCCTGATATCAGAAAGATTCATCATATTGAAAAGCTAGTTCACATTATCAACAAAACTAACTTAAAATCACTTTGAAAAGTAAATTAATCAGTTTATAATAAAATAAAATTAACATAAATGAAAGATCCCCCTAAAAATATTCGTCACATTACTTCGTACTTATATGCACTATTGATGAATTGTGGCAATCCTGTTTTGACCTGAAAGTTATGAAAGTAGCAACCCTTTATCGGAAATCTTTGCCCAGCGATGCAGTAGTCGGCCGAAGTATGTATTTAACGCGGTAAGTCTTCTTCGAGGACAAACGGAATCTGTAGCAAATATTTTAAATCAATAAATGATACAGAAATAGATTTTCTTTTGCTTTTCCCCGGTTGAATCAATTCTAAGCAGATTTTCAATAGGCTAATTTCTCATTTTAATTGATTTATGTTAAGACTTCCATAGTTACTGTCTGAAGCTTGCCTTTCGTTGGATTAAACAAAGAATCATTATGGATGCTTTTGATAAAGGATTTATTTTCGTTCTCTTGACTGATAAAAAGCACTTCGCAAAATTTTGGGGTAATATGATCTCGCCAAATGTCCGTTGCCAATTATATCCCGATTAATTAAATTGATATTTTACTGGAATGATCAGATTTAATTAATTGCCTGTTTCCTACCTGAATGGTTTCCCCGTATCTGCTTTCCTAATTCTTTTCCCTTTTGAGAAATATCTTGGAGCGTCTTAGGTACGAAAATTCTCCTTTGGGAGATTCCCTTGGAGGTAAATAAAAACCAGACGGGGAAAAGATATTGATTATTTTTTTTCTTCCTTTCACTGGGGCTCGTGGTCCCCGACAGATAGGGTTCTTAGAGATGCTTGTGCTGTTTCATTTCCTTGCTATCTACGGAGATGGGGAGAGACATAAAAGGTTTGCAAGTCTCGCTGACTGTTTTAACGACCACTTTTAATTAATCTCAATCCCCTGTATCTTTTCTATTGGAATGGATGTTCCCCATCGATTGTTGGAGTAATAACCGTGACCTGTTTTATTAACTTCTGTCAGCTTCAACCGCTCGCATGCAAGTTATGAATCACGGAGAGCGTGTGATGGAAGGCATTTAATGAAACTGCCATTGGGTATAATATTCTTGTTGGTTCTGTTGATTGAATATATGAAATAGAAAGTGAACCATTTTTTTTTTTTTTTTTTTGGCATTATTTGATAATTCAGATTTGTTTACTTAACCATTTAAAAATTAATTTTCAAAATGTTTGTTTTCGATTATAACTTTTACATTAAAAAATTTAAGAAACTAATTTAAGACTTAGAATGACCGCAATTGGTATTTTTGCCAGAAGAAAAATGATGGCTTACTCATGAGAACTTCAATAATTTTATAGTCGTTTCAAAAAGCCATTTCGTCTTTTGTTCTTAGTACTTTTTAACATTTCCGTTCCAGCTATTCTGTATGGCCGCGGTGGCTTGGCGATAAGGTCCGGTTTCAGAATTCAGGTTCTAGACCCGATTCTACCGAAGAACCGTCGTGTAAGCTGGTCTGGTGCACGTTAAATCCGTCGGGGCTAAACGTTCTCTTGCTGGTGTGTTGTAGAAGTTTGGAGACGGACTGCCAACTCAGGTGTTGTCCTCGTCATCTGACCGCGGTTAAAAATTACAAGGTTCGTCCCAAAATAGCTTTAGTATTGCTTTAAAACGGGACGTTAATATAACTAAACTAAACTAAACCAGCAATTCTAATATGGAAGTTTTGCTAATGTGGAAATCTTGTTCTACGAAACTTAACAACTCATGAATTAATTTTAGATTGTAAGCAAACTTGTCTAGTACACATGGGGGAAAATTGGCTCCATATCTGTGGTGCCGCTTTGTAGGTCATCAATAGGTTGGTAAGAAATTGGTAGCCATCTTGTCTTTTTCTCATTTCGCATTCACAAAATCATTGTGTTTATTTCTAATAATCTAGGATTTTTATTGAGACCAATAGAGCATTCCCGATTCTAAAAATATTTCATTTCATAAATATTGTTTAAATAAGCCATTCAGATAAAGGCAGTTTGTGAGAGGAAAATTTTTAATTTATTTAAATGAACTAAGAATTTACTTGGTCCTTTTTTGAAATTCAAGCAGTTTTATTTCAAATAAATGAAAAATTACTATTTTGAGGCTTTGAGAATGAAAGAAACAACCCGATCAAGATATGACATGGAGTGAAAATTTCATTTAAGAGGTTGATGCCATATTTATGTCTTTTGATCTATTGTTATCGATATATGATATAGATTCCTGATCTTAAAACAGATCCCCACCCCCTTCGTGGAATTGCATGCACTGCTCTAGTCAATGTTTATGCTATTAATCTAATTTATGGAAATCGTATAATTTTTTTCCTTCTTTTTTTATGCGTGTGCCTTAGCTAGTAGAAGCAAAAAAACTTTGCATTGTTGAAAAAACTTCTATATTTTTCTTGATTTTTTTTTTCTTTCTTTCGTAATATACTGTTTCTTTCATTTGAGAATTTTTCATCAACTCCTTTTCCTCCTCAGCTTTTTTTTTTTTTTTTTTTCCCCTTTGTAGAAAATTATTTCTGCTGTTCCTTCATTTCATTCGCATCTCATTTTTGCTTAGAGAAGAATGATTTTTCTACTCTTAGTTCTACTCTTCCCCCCCCCCTCCCTATACGAAAAACAAAGAAAAGGGAGGGCAGATTTTTTTTTTGTTTTTGTTTTATTTGCTCAGAATTTCTTCCTGCTGCGAATTTTATTTGCTCTTTTTTTTAAAAAAAAAAAAATATTCGGTAGGACAACAACAAAAAAAAAGTTTGAAATAAAGTCGAAAAACGAATTCTCGGCAAAGCAAACATTTTTTTTTTTTTTTTTTCCTTCGTCCCTTCTTTCAACGTTTCGCTTAATATACTCTTTTTAAACGAAAGTTAGCTTTTCGTCTCCCGAATGCGAGGTTAATCACATTAGAAGATCGTAAACTCCTCCACCCACCCTGTCATGTTCGTCTTTGTTTGAAAAACGAAAGGAGAGATCATGCAGACACAAAGAATTTTCTTTTGCTGGAAATAGTTGGGGAAGTTTCTCATTGAATTTCTGTAGATTTCCTTACATTTTTTTAAAAATCTGAGCTGAAATTTTATAACCTATTTTAAATAAAGCATGTTTGCCATAGAACTAAATTGCATTTTTTATATTAAAATTCGTTTTGATAATAAATTTTGAATTCCATTTTGAAGTATTTGAACAATTTGTGAGAATGTTAGGGAAATCAGCGGGGGTAGTCTTCCAAAACTTTCTCGCATATTCTCTTATAAAGATGTCATCTTCCCCCACATAAAATTGTGCGCCTTGGATAAGACCGTGAATTCTACGAGTGCTATGTTTTTTATTTTTATTTTCGGAACCCTAAATATGAAAAATGAAATTTGTACGTTTCTTAGTATAGTAACAAAAAAAAAAGTATTTGTGTATTAATTGCGTAGCATTGTCATGAACAGTAGTTTCGAAAGATGAATCTAACGATTTTACGGTATCTAGCGTGTGATCTTAGATGATTATTTTATGATTAATTGCTTGCATGCGATTAACCCTTTGCATTCAGAAAAGTAATTTGATGCGAAATCATTCTCCTAATACAAGGGCTTGTTTTTTGTTTCGAAAAATAAATATATATATAATTGTTTCAAGTTGAATTTCCCCGAAAAAATTTACATCTTTTTACCACTCAGTAGGTATTTTTAACAATCAAAATTGAAAAATAAATAAATGAAACTTTTAAAATGATGCACCATCTTGAATGGCGACCATGAGTCACCTATCGAGTGTAAAGTTTTAATACTCAAGATCCAGAAAATCGATTATATATTTTGGATGCTTTTCTTTTCAGTCGATTTAAACCAAAATTTGATAAAGAACTCCAATTGTAGTCACAAGATAGCTGTTGGCATTTACTCGCGAGAAGGAAAGAGAGAGAGGGTTCTTCGTGTCCGATATCGATGTGTGGTTAATAATCTTGTGCTACGGCGGCACATAGTTTTGCTATGGGCAGACATCTTGGTGCCATCTAAATATTTTACTTCTAACTTTAATGTAAATAACCTTTCCCGTCCTAATTGTTAATGTCCTTTTAATTTTGTTTATTATAAATAAATTATTTTTCTTTAAAAGTTTCTTCATCAGTATCCTAGACACTGATCCAAATGGGATTGAATGACCATTTTGTTCCACCCAGTCCCAATCAGTCGCCAATCTTAAAGAAGTTGTAAGTAAATGAAAATTTCAGTTCCCACCATTTCCACCACCCACCCTTGAGAAAGATGGTCCTTCTACGAGCTCATCCAAGATTTTTATTCTTACAGTATATCTCATGCCGGTTATATATATAATGCTGTGAACGAAGGGTGTTTTGGGAGCTATGATCGGTAAAGATCTGCAGAAATTTCCTCGAAATCATGTCATGAGAAATATTACAATAGGTAGTATTTTTATAAAGAATCTACTTGAAATGAGTGTTTCGTTTTCAAGGAGGTGTGAAATGTGGAGCTTCGTTTAAATCACGAATTTGAATTTTTTGACGATGACAACATTTATTCTTTGTATACAAGAAAACCACTCGAAAATATGCGATTTTTAGAAACAGTAACAAAAATATTTACAATAGTTTCATAAGGATATATTTAAGACATCTTAAATATATCTTTATTTAACTTCCTAACTTTTTTAATTACATTTGTTTCTCAACGTTCGGATATTTATCATTCAATTGGGAAAGTAATGTCATTGAAGGCGTAAATATTAAGTGGATTCATTCAGTACTTTGTTTTTTTTAATACCCTCAAATGTGCCAAGAGAATTTGGAGAGGGAATGTCGACAACAAACAACTGTTCAAAATTTCGAGAGCCGTCGCGTAATTGCCCTTATGTCGCGTCTAAACGGGTTGTTAATTTATTTAAATTACTTTAAATTATTTCTTTAATATTCGCGAAGCATTTAAGAAAGGAGGCACTATTTATTCGTCATTAAAATTTTCTTACGAACTGAATATATAGAAAGATGTGCGAGATCTTTTTTGTTCAACGTTCCATTCGCAGACAGAAGAAATTATACCGTTTTCATTTCCGCTAGAAATATAATTAAGAAAACTAATGATTATAATTCCACTTTGCATATAATTAGAATCTACGCGATAGAAGACTTTATGAAAAGATACGATTTTCGGGTCATTATAAAGTTTTCAAGTATTTGTTCAGAATCCGCAGTGTGCTGATAGCGAGCGAGGAAGGTAATGGATTCAAGAGCTGTTTCCTTTAAACTACCGTGTTTAATTCGTGCTACTGATGTAGTATCAACAATTGACATTGATTAATGTGAAAGTATAAAGTCTTATACGTCTGAAGATAATGATACTGAGCTTAAGCATTTATTAGGAACCAACCATTACAAATTACTCTACAATGTTTTGAGACAAACAAATAATGAGTGCCATGAAAGTTGAATAAATTCAAAAAGCTGGAGCGCATACAAAAGAGTATATTCTGAATTTAAAAAAAATTAACACAAAAAGCCCATAAAATTCAAAAAGAAAATAAGGGGTAGGGGGTGGAAGAAAGGGGGAAAAAAAAAAAAAAAAAAAAAACCCTTGAAGCAGTGAGACAGAAGAAAAATTAAAATACAAGTGAAGCAAAAACGTTACTTAAAAATTAAGCTTCTACATGAACAAAAATTCTACAAGACACATAAAAAACAGAGAGGACGAAGAATTGCGTTAAATAAACTTAAGGGGGGGGGGTACAAAAAGTGCCCTAACCTCAAAATAAAACATATCGAGTGGTTTGAACACTTGCTGATGGTCAGTTCAAGATATAGTGTGATATATAAATAAATTTAGAAATGGTAGTATCAATTCAATTGTCTTCATCGTTATCTGATCTTTATTTAGGATTACGAGATCCATCTTCGTATAACTCACTGACATTATTTGATATCTCTTAACATAATATTTTATTGAGATAGTGAAAGACCCAGCTTATTCTAAAAATATTTAGAGGTCTTTAATGTTTATTTTCCCGAATATGACAAATATCGAAAGGTCTTTATTATTATTATTATTATTTTCCACCTTAATTCCTATAATCGTTTTATACTGTGTGCAAAATATTTGTATCAGTTTATGACTACTATTATGAAAATCATTGCATTCAGAGTCGACTTTCTGAATGTGTCTCGCAGTCCAGTCCTAGATTTTTGGACGAGGCTGTTGCATACGAAAAGAGGTTCAACTCCTTTTGGACGTGTCTATTAATATAAATCGTGGCGCGATCGAAATCGGGACTCTTCTGTGGGTTGAAGAGAAGGCTTTTATCTGACGGATCCAGATGTCCCTCCGCCCGGTAATGAGTTTTCATTGTCCTCACGCTGCCTATCGCGCGGTATTAACATATTTAATTAAGCATCCTCCAGCCCGAAAATCGCGGATTTGAAGGCTCTCTGAAGGGGAAGGGGTCTTCTCAAATATCTTCTTTTCTGCTCATACTTTTTTTTTTTTAATTTGTTGAAAAGAATTTGAGCACTTCGTTTTAAGAGTAAAAGCCAGGTCTTTTCATCTTTGAAATTCAATGAAGCAGATTTTGGAATGAGAGATGGTTAATTATTTTTCATTTTAGAGATTTAAAAAAAAAAATATTTTAAAAAAGACGGAGAGGAGCTAAGAGGTGAATGCTCTTAATTTATTTTGCGATTTTGTTACACGATCTGCACTGAGTTTGGTGTCAAATAACGACTGAATCATAAACGATTCAGCTTACCGGGGTGAAGCGCCATTTTTTCCCCTTCGAACCGTATGCGCACTTTCATTGTGTGTTAGCCTAACATAATTAAACACTGCGCAGTCTCTAGCTTACAAGAGGAGTAGGAACCTGTGCATATACTTCGTCATCACTAGGAAGCCATTTTCGAAAGTCAAGATGGTTTCTCCTAGCATCTACTTCACAATTTGTTTGGTTTTTTTCATTCTAGTTCTTAGGGAAGTTTTAAAGTAAGCACTAAACAAAAACTCTTTCAAAATTGTTTTCAGAGCTATATATCAGCTTAAAGGCAGGACTTATCATGCTGGATGCTCTATCAATTTTGATTAATTACTGCTTTTTAATTTCAAATATGTAACCATACAGGGCAAGAACAGAAGGAGATTGATAAATAACAACCTTCGAGGGCAATTATTTTACAACATAAACTCTTCATATTAGCTTTTTTTTTTTTTTTTTGTCATCAAAATGGTTTTGTAGTTTTTAAGGTTTATTAGCTTTTATAATTTTCAGTAATTTTTGTCGTTTTTCATCCTGTGGAGGATTGTTGCACTCTTATATTATTTAAAACCGCTCGATGAGGTTATTTTAAGACAGTTGTGTGGATTGAAAAAAAAAAAAAAAAAAAAAAACTGTATACGAGATAAACCAATATTGCGAGGTATCAGATCTCGGCGTGAGAATTTTAAGATGTCGGATATGATGTGTATCAGTTTCTCTCCTCCACCACCCCTTCACAAATTTTGTTTTAGGAATATCATTTAAAAACAATAAGTACAGCGGTTTAAAATAATACGTGGTAAGTTAAATTTTAGAAGAATTGGATTGTGACCAGAGAAGAGAGCTGGATTTGATTTGATTTATGGGCATAAGAGAAGTTTTTGGTTAGGGTGAGATCAATAAATTGGATAATTTATCCAATTTCAACTTAGATGTTGATTTTTTTATAAGGATATTACCTAATGTAGTGTTTCTCATGACACGGCTTTCATAAAATGTATGCAGATTTTCTCCGATCAAATATATTTCTTTTAAATATTTAATTAAAAAAATTTTAATATTTTTCTTTTTGTATGTGTTTCGTAGTGTCTCTAATTCGTCTTGGCGACAGAACTCTCCGCCAATTGGCATGCCCTTTTTGTTTACCCTCTCGGCAACGGGAATGTTGTAGACTTAAACGCATAACGCTTCTTCGCAATAAATCTATTTCATGAGATTACAGTCCGCTAATTTTGCTTATAATTAAGCACGCCCGCACAATATGTATGTTACAAATATTATTCTTTTAAAAGTTTATGCATGTGTTAATCTCTGCTGATGTGGACACAATAACTAGAGTAATTTTATTTGGAATTTGAACTTGGCGCAGGATATGCTGGAGAGAGAGAGAGAGAAAATCTCGAGTAAGTTCATTGACGAGTTATTCAGCTTAGGGATGGTATTAAGGATAGGGAAAGGAGCTTGGAACTTTTATTTCTCACTAACTTTCTTGCGATTGAAGATAGAAGCATATAACAAATTAGACGATTGTCGTCTTCCAGAATGGACAACTTTTGTATTGAAAAGTGTTTCTATAGCTGCAACAATTGCTTATAAGTTAGGTACTGTAAAGTGACTTTCAATCTTTATTTTCGACTATTTCCTACTTAATAATGTTTATTGAGATAAGTCTTGGAAAAAAAAATCAAAATGCGACAAAGCATGCCACTGGACTTAAAACTAACAAATTTGATAGAGTTATTCAGATGTTGGTGCTCATCAAGAAGACATTTTTCAAAATTTTAATTAAAATTTAAACGTTTCTACTCAATAACTTGAGAGCATATCCTTACGTATAAATCAATTTTATGCCACTTTAAAATCCAAGAATTTGCTTTTCAGTAATGCCGTTTTAATTTCTAAGAAATTCTTTAAGAATATTTTACGACAATATTGTTATTGTTTTATCAACTGCGCATATACGCGCGAGTGTTACAATCTTACTTTAAATACTTTGTTATTTGCAAGTTTTTTTTCTTTGTTGTTGCTATAATTAGATGTAAATTCTTAAAAATAATGTAAAGACAAGAGAAACATTTTCTTGCTACGATGTTTCGGATGTTTAAAAAAAAATGTAATGAGTCGTTTGTTATAAGTTTTCTTTGTTTGTTATGCGTCGTTGAAAAATTCATAAGTTGCATTCATTTCCGCTCATAAGAAATCAGAGAAGGAAATGATAGAACTATCTTCATTTTCCGGTCTACCGACAAGAACTTTTATTTATTTATTTATTCTCTGGTAAGACAAGTTGCTTTCAAATTGGCTGCTAGCAGCAAAAGTTTAACGCAGACTATACTTAAGAAAAGAAGGGGGAAGTGGGGGGGAGAGAGAAAAAGTCCGCCATGTAATGCGAGTAGTCGCAAAACGTGGAGGAATAAGATCAAAAACTGAAGGTGGTCATATTTTATCAAAACCTGGGCATATAAAGTTGCGTCTAATATTTCATACTTACTATCTTGTTTCTGATTCTACATTTTTTACTTCTCAAGTGAAGTAACTTGATTCGTTAGGGTGGGGAAAGGAACAGTTCAGGAACATGCAAGATGATTCAAAAGTCTAGAAAAAAGGGGGAGGATTAGGATGAAAGTATACCCTATAAGATTACATTTATTGAAGTAGAAGGCAAATGGAGTCAACTTCAGTGGCTTCATGGTCGTTGGCAAACTAACTTCTTATGATATTTAATGCTTAACTGCACGTTTTCTTACTGTTTGACCTTTTTTCCTTTTGTAAGATGAGTAGTGGATCTTATGTTGAGGCTATTAGTACATCATATGAGAGTGTCAGTTGATTCTTTTGCTGGATATGAGTTAATGCTGATAAAATTCTATTTATGTTTTGTCTATTTATATACTCACTATTACTACTAATTCTGTCTGTATACAGGCTGATATCTCCTGAAATTATTGTCAAGATATTATTATTATCGAACGATAAATATTTAAATATCACTAACACTTCAGTGGAACTTTTTTTTTTTTTGTGTGTGTGTGTGTGTGTGTGCTTTAATATTTGCTAGAAAATTGTGAAATCAGGGAAGGTGAGGCACCGTAGTATACGGTTTATATTTCCACCTGTGGCATCGGATATGCATCTCTGAGAAGTAAACTAAACCTTAAAATGATTTTCGATCTTTTGAATGCATGCAGGCACGGCGGTGGTCTAGTGAAAAGGTCCTGATCTCGGGGCCGGAGAATTCCTGATTCGAAACCCGATTATGTTATAGATATGTTATTTATTTGGACGGTGTAGATTAAATTTGACATCGTTGCTAAACGCCCTCTAATTGATATGGTCGGAAATTTAGAGATGGTGGGGTTGTCAGCCCAAGTGGGCGTCCTGGTAATTGGACTGGGATTCAAAATTTTGACGTCCTTTTCAAAGTAGCCCTAATATTGCTTTCAAATGGGATGCCAATATAATTACGCTAACTAAACTTGCAAACATGTTATATATTGTTAAAATTAAATTGAGTAACTAAATTTGTGTCTAATTTTTAATGTTTTTTTGCTGGTGATATATGTTATAATACTATACCCCACTATCGAGATATGCAGTTATATCATAGTAACGGCAATCATTATAAAGAATATACATTTGAAATATACAGATATCTGATGAATCCTTCAGCAGGCTTAAAATAAAATATCACATTTGATTCACTTGCATATAAATTGAATAGCTTTAAGGGGAGGGGGTGAATACAGAACATTTTACAACGAAGTTTAATATTATAGTCTAAACACGTGAGAAAAATATACATTTGATTGCAGTGTGCAATTATAGAGTCGGTGATAAAATAAGATTAAGGTAATTGACTTTGAACTTGTTTCTGATTTTGATAGAAAATTAAATCTACCGGGAAAACCAGCATTTCTGCAATTCTCTATGTCCTTCCTGGTGGTATTGGAAGAGAAAGATTGACAATGATTTTTGATTTTTAAAATGAATAAACATTATTTGTTCACTGAAAATTTATAAGATGGGAAAATACCTCTATCGTACGACATTTCAAAATCGGTATTGTTCTTATGCACAACTTCCCCAATGGAATGAAATCTTTCTTCAACAATAATATAATCATCCATGTTAATTGGCAAGGGATTAGAATCTGCTGCAGTGCTTGATTACTATGCTAAAAAGCATAGTAATCATGCATATATGATCATTAGCAGAATAAGATAGTGAATCGTATCTTCCGGTGATTTTTTTTTTTTTTTTTTTTTTTTTTTGTCTCAGTAGACTTAAGCTTATGTTTCATTTTACCTCGCTTCACGGTAATTTTGTATGTTGTAGAATATAGCATTCACCTCTCCTCGTCTTTCAGCATTTCCTCTAGTGTATCAGCTAAGATCCGACTTTTCACTTATCTATTTCGAGCAGTTTTTTTTATATGGCTTTAGGGAAATGTTTTACTTCTTAAACCTAATTTTATCAGCGTATGAATATTTCGTTGACTCTGTGAAAGATAAGTAGTAAAGTTGGTTGTTTGCTGTTTGAGGTGGATGGATAGAGTTTAAAAAAAAATCGTATGAAAATAACTAGAAGCAATTATATTAAACTGTCTCATTGGGATCAATTCGATCATTGTTAAAAGAACTGAAAAAAAAAATCATGGATATAGATGTTTGTATTCAAAGGCTATTCGCCAATTGAATTAAATCCACTAATGATGCTAGAAGGCATAAAAGCCCTAGAATAGCCTCGCTCTAAAGGTCCTGCAATTTTATAAATAGAAATTATCTGTTCAGAATATATCAGTTTTAGACCGTTTTTCCCTATTCATCGTAACAAAAATTTGACACAGAACCACTCTTGTAGTCGCAAAATCTTAGCAAAATTAATATATTTGAGTCATTGCGTTTTTGAATTATCGTATTTACTTGTTTCTAAAAGTACAGACCGACAGATGGTCAACCCATTGATAGGTATCTACACTATAGATGTTAAATTCTTGTACCGAATTTTATTCATCTGCCTTTTTTCGTTTTGTGATTATTATGCTAACTTATACTCGGACAGTTGGGCATACAGATTTTCTCTGAACGGAGGTTGCTGACAATTTGATAGAAATTTATAAATTTGGTGTAAAGACCGTTTACCAATTTTCATGTGTCAGCTCAGAGCGTTTTTTAGTTATCTCTGTCACAGACAGAAAAACAAACATTTTCCTTTTTTGTGTATGTGTGTGTGTGTCTCAGGGAGGTCAAAAACGTGGAGATTCGTCAAAATCTTGAGTCTGAAATTACAATAGGCGACTGAAAAGAAGTAGCTCGAATAGAAAGGTTTTTACAATATTTTTTCTATACTTCATATACGAGGGGGGGGGGTTGGAAGTGTCGTTGAAAGTCTTAGATAGAAAAATATTTCATGGGAGATTATTTGTTCCATAGTTACTGGAGAAATTGATAATAATTTCGGTTAATCTCTAATTATTTGTTTAATTAATTGATTTTTGCACTTTGAAAAATTGATAATTCTTTTTCAAGTCTTGAATTATAAATTTGCAAAGGGTGATTAAATTCGACGCATTTATTAAGGAGATATGGAACAGACATTTGTACACATCTATTCGCAATGATTTTAATTTAATCTTCTCCGCTATAAATTGACAGAAGCGTGTAACATTCATGCATAATACCTCATATATGCCAAGAGGTTATTAGCACACGAACGGAATCCCAACATAAAATCATTTAGTTCTTTGGAAATTCCTCGATTTTTCTTTTGTTCTAGTGGTTCCCGGAAAAAAGGTTTGTGTTCTATTGGTCCTGGAAAAGATCTTGAAAAATAGATGAAGTGTGCACCCCTTTACTTTTGGTGAGAAGAGAAAACTTAACTTTGGAGAGAAGAGAGAATATTACCCCCAGATGTCGATATGGGGATATTATATCTTTTCTGTCTGTATAATTCTTAGGAAGGGGGCAGGGCCGCGGTGGCCTGGGGATAAAATCTCGGCTTCACAACCGTAGAGTTTCAGGTTCGAGACCCGATTCCACCGAAGAACCGTCGTGTAAGCGGGTCTGGAACGCGCTAAATCAGTCCGGGCCAAATGTCATCCCGATGGTGTGGTGTGGAAGTTTGGAAGGATTTGCCAGCTCAAGTATTGTCTTCGTCATCTGACCGCGGCTCAAAATGATGAGGTCCGTCCCAAAATAGCCATAGAGTTGCTTTAAAAAAGGACGTTAATATAACTGAACTAAATCAAACTAAACTTAGGAAGGGGAAGCAAACTAGATTATCAGTTATCACCACAACTACAAAGCAGTTCTCAACAGATTCAGTAGCTGGAGATATTACTGTTGCGTCATTCATTGTGTTTTTCTATACTTAATGACAGAAGTGAAATTGCTGTTGTTAGTTTTGCAGGGCGATTTCAGACTCGTTCTGTAAATTGCAAGCAAGTATCTTCTAGCAAAATTGCCAGAAACTCTTGCGGGCTTACTATATGGAGGGGAAAATATGCCTCTATAAATAGAGAAAAAGATGTATACATGATGAAAATGAAATCAAGAATGAGTTGGTACTAATGCTTACTATAGTGGCATTAAAGTGATTAATTTGATGTGGAATCGGAAAAACCGACAGGCATGCAAGAAATTTTTTTTATTATTATTTTAGTAAAAGTATAAAAAATTAAGATTCCCATCATCCAGAAAATACCCAAAACTTTATATTAAAGCATTCTCCTTCTTTGAGAATTTGTCATTTTTTCATTCTTTGTCTTTTTTTATTTTTGTCATTCTTTTAGAAGGAATATTTGATAAAAACATACTCAGTCTTTTTTTTTTTTTTTTTTTTTTTTTTTTGAATTTTCTAAAGAGTTACTAGCAGTAATTTCTACATAATTTAAAAAACATCCTTCCATTTCCAAAACTGCGCTTTTTATGATCTTTCGTCTGCATCACGCACACACATTTATTTATACATCTATTTTTAAGACTTGCATTAAAAAGAAATTTTTTTAAATCTTTCTTTAATTATAAAGCGAATTCAAATCGACTTTCTTTTATTGCTTTCATGTGTTTTTCCCCCCTACCTTTAAATTTTTTGACATTTCATCCATCATAACTATTCGTCGAAGTAGAATCACTTTCATAACTGGAATTTGTTTCTGTTTTGAAAATAAGAAAGGTTTTTTTGAAACAAGAATAAAATGGCTCATAAATTTTTTTCATGTGTCAAACGAAGTTTCAAAAATAAAAATATGCACTCTTTTGTACCATAATAAACCTTTTAAAAAAATTAGATTTGTAGCTTACTGAAACGGCTTTTCAAATGTCAGCTGAATGCGTCTGTATATTAGGAAAAAACTTCTATATCTCCTTTTAAATTTGTATAATAATTCACGAAAAAAGAGACGAGTGAATGAAGAGGGGGAAAAAAAAATCTCGCTTTGTATAAAATGGGATCTCCGATTTTTCTAATTCTGAAATCGAATTTACTTGAATAGGAGAAAACGCAGAAGAGGAGTGTGGGAGACGACGACGCATAAAAATCAAGATAATTTTGTTTCCGACTTTTCTCTGATGCCAGCTTTAGCTCTCTCTCTCCTCTTTTCCTCTTTTTTTCTAACGTGTCTATTTTGAAGTTTGATTTCTGAAACTCTTTGTGCAGTTTTTATTCGTCCATTTTGTAAGGATTTAGCATTTCAAACATTTGCTTCTTAAATGAACTGTCAACATGTTGGAGTATATGTTTTGGTGACAGTTCGGTTCTCCTCTATTGGTTTAATGATCCAAATTGGTTTTGTATACATTTTTTTTCTGCTTAGTATAGACGAAGTATATTTAGAAAATATATTGTAATCATTGAAAAATTTCTACTTGAGCTTTTGACATATCTCCATATTTCAAACTTCTTTTGAGTCCAAAAACACATTTTAGGAATTATGTCTATCTGTGAAATTGATAACTCAAAAACGCTTAGAGCTAGACATATAAAATTTTTTATATGGGTCTACACCAAATTTGCAGATTTTTATCAAATTAAAAAAATATATATCATTGATTTTTTTGCCTGGCATTTCAAGTGCAAATATATTGTTACAAATCTGTAATTTTGCTACCCGGCACGAATAGTGTCATCCTGGGAAAAACCATTAAAACCCTTTGTAAGATCTGTCCTGTGCGTCAATGACCTGAGAGCTTGGCGACGAATTTGGCGAGTTTGGTGACTAAATGGATCATACTGGAAAGTTCGAGAAGTTTCACGATCCATCCAGTAGGAACCAAGATACACTCAGGTACGCCCTGATTGGTCTGAAGATTATAGCCCCGCCTCCCAGAACTATAAAAGACGGGCACTCTGAAGAAGCTGAAGTTGTGTGGATTGTCAGAAGTTGTGTGTGAAAGGAGTCGGAGTCGCCGACAAGTAAAGAAACTGGAGGATTAGACAGCAAGCAAGCTGCTGAACTAGCGATTAAATGCGCTGCATTATTACGATTAATTTGCGGTATTTGTAGAAGAAAATTTTGTAACAATATATAATTAAAAAAACAAATAAACTAGATAGATAAAATTTGGTAAACAAGTGTAGCATTTAAAGCGAACCAAATAGGTCAAGAAGTTGAATCATTAGCCGATCTTTACATTCGTATTCATTCGTAACTCGAAAATGCAACGATTTGAATAAATAATAATGATGATAATAAAGAAACTTGGCACATTCAGTTGTCGAAAAAAGACTATAAAATTGTCATTTTTTTTATTCATTACAAAATCTTGAAGTACACAACTCTCATGCGCGGTACTTTAAAAATAAAAATCTGAGCACTTGTAGTGTTCACTCCTTCTTTGAAAGTCACAATAGTCAGCGGCGAAAGAGATTGAGGGACGGAGAATAACATCTTGATTTGAGAATATGGAAAAAAGTTCGGAATATCCATATTCGCTTGTTTTTATTCTCTAAACTTAATAATTGTTATTTAATAGTTAAATTGCTGAGAATGGTATTCGATAAATTGTCGGAAAGCGATTATTTAAATTTTAAATTTTTTATACTTGAGAGAGCCGAACTTGATGTAAAGAATTGTATTAGGTTTATAATTTCTTATATTACAAAGTATGGATATATGTATGAGCATCCCCCCCTCCCTGAAATCTCCGTTACAATTATTGAATTATTAGTAGATTGAGCGATCATCATGCGCATTCGTTCCGTCTTTTTTTTTTTTTTCCCTAGATGAAATGCAATGCGCGGTAATTCATCTCAGTGCTTTCTTCATTGTGTCATTATCACTTAAAAATAGTGACAGATTCACATCGGAAATTTGAGTAGCAAGAAATTCAAATTATTAAAATTTGGTTGTTATTATGTTGTTATGATAAAAAAAAAATAATAAGTTAGAAGGTCGAGAGCTTTACGAGACAGGAATTGAGTGACAATTCTGGTGGTTCTTAATACAATTTGTGACGTTCGAACGCAAGGCTGAAGAATATAAAATACCAAATATTTTTGAAATATATTAATTACAGAAAGGTGCTTGTTTGAATAAGCGAGTTCCTGATGTTTTATTGTGATGAAAGGAAAACAAGGTACTAAACAAAAATGTGACAAAACTCTTGCTAGCACGGACATCCCCCCCCCCTCCATATACATATTGTAAGGGAATTTGTAATGAGTGTAAAGTGCGGAGGGGAGATATTAGATTTAAAAATTCGGAACGATTTGCTAATCATACACAACTAAAGACATTTATAATTGAAAAAAATGCTTTTCGTTAAATTTCAAACAACAACAAATTCCATTTGATCCAACATTGTGGGTTTGTTTAAGGCCTACTCTGAGCAGTATGTAAATTTCAGTTCAATACGATACATTGAGAAGTTTAGGAAAGCCTTGCAACTTTGTAAACAAGATCTGTGTTTGAAATAGTCAAGCCTCGGCTGTCTGTTTGATTTTATTTTCCAACGTAAACAATATCCCAGTACTTCTTCATAGCTTCGAACAAATCCATTTTATCTCTCAGATAACAAATAGAATGCTTGTTGAAGTGGAAACCGTCTCGAGAAACAAAATAAACATGCAAAACGATTTCGGTCAATTTTTGAAATGAAATATTCGTTATTATTAGTTTATTAAAACAGCAGATCGTGAGAACAAGTTTTGCGGGGGGTTTATATTCAGGGATTATAGGCTTAAATTTTGAACACGATGTATTAAATTAGATTCTTGATTAAATCGGATTTTGACTGAGCTAGATGCACATTTTAAAAATCAGCTTTAAACTATGGATGGAAGGACACGGAGATAATTTAAAATATACCTTCTACAGAACGATTTTTTTTAGAGGAACTACTACGGCAAGAGAAAGGAGGAGAGTGAGAGTGCAACTGAATTTTAAGCGAAACTCTTAACAGGTCATTTTAATACTGCTTTGTTAAATAGTTGTTTATTTAAGAGAGTTACGATGAGCAAAATTATATATATGTAAAACAGTAACTAATTTGTAAGGCTGATTTTTTAAAAAATTTTTATTTTGGAACGGTGTAAAATTTACTTTGGTCAGTAATATTTCCGGAAATTATAGTGGTAAAATACCAAAATTTGATTTAATTTTCAATTATTAAAAACTTCAAAAAAAAAAGCGTTTATATATGCACATTCCCGATCTCCAAGATATGCTAAATGTTGTAGCTGTAGGTCAGACACTGGTCAACACAACACGCACACACACTTCATCTTATTATCAATATAGATTACTGAATGTCAACATTTAAATATGACGAAATCACTTAGCATACATTTCAGATTGATTTTTGAATGTTTTCACAGCTAGACTTAATTCAATGTTTCGCAAATTAATGAGATTGCAAGATATTATTAGAAATGCTCTAGAGAGGACTGTCATTCCATTAAGGCAGAGGAAACAAGATGTAAAAGCGATAAAATGGGCAGTTAATGGATAATTACTATGACTTAAATATTCTGTATTATTCATTTTCAAAAGCGGCTTTTACACACACGCGCACACACACACGCACGGCATTAAGTGTGTGCTAGATTAACTATAATATACTATTTAATTTACGTCTTCTGTATGAGTAATTAATCGAGTGTTTTAATTATTTTGGAATAATATATTTGTGTTATATCTTTTTTTTTTTTTTTTTTTTTACCTCAAAATTAAATAAATCTGCTGAGATCATTTTGAGATGTGCTAAAATAAATTGATGGAAAACAACAGATATTTTCTACATTATTATTTTCACTTGAAATCTTGTGTCTATATGATTGAATAAAACAATTCTTTTCCAAATTAGTTTATAGATTTACATAACTTAGAGATGATTACACCTAGCGTATAGATGACATTTAAAAAAAAAGTAGTATTTGCTCTCTGAATAGTCATGATATAAAGTTGTTTGGGTAAACTGTTATAAATGTTTAATTTTAATCATGGGCTCTAACACACTTTTCAATCTAAATGGGAAGAGACAACAGCTTTTGTCTAATTTCTCATGGTGACAACTAAAAGGATGGAATAAATGGAAGCTTGGTACGAAATGTATTTTTTTTATCATCAGCTTTTCGTATTCTTTCAAAGTCATGGTAGCTTTTTTCGACGACCTCGTAATCTATTGAAATCAGTAGTTATTTTTGCACTCAAATCATGATAGTAGTTAATCACGAGTGTGGAAAGGAAGATTGATGTTGGTGCAAAAGGCGGTACGGCCTGCTTTAAACAGATTTGAAATGTTTTTTAATTAATTTTATGAATAAGGTAATAAGGTTTTTCACTTGAAGATATAAAATTAAATATACTATTAAGTGTCCGAAATGGGGTGATTGAGAGTAAGTGACTCATATATCCGAAAGAAAACGTTATGTTCAAATGAATTGCTGTGGAAAGGATCGAAAATGTCACTATATGGTTTCACTATCACTCAAAAGACGTTAAAAAAGAAAGAACAAACTATCGATATTTGTAAAAATGAATCCTTTACTGCCTATTCGCAACATGAAGAAACATATTACCTAAATAACTGTTAAACAGTTAAATTGTATTTAGGAATGTAGAAACAAATAGCATTGGAACTTATTTGGAGCAAAGAAATTATTATAATTATGTTTAAAAAAAATTTTTTTCCCCAAGAAAAGAAATAAGGGACTATACATCATTTGAAAATCTTCGATATTTTATAAAATTTCATGAAATTTGAAAATTCTTAAATATAATCCTGCGTATTTGTTAATTTTCAACGTTGGCACTAGAAAATATATTTTAGATTTAAGAAGCTATGCAACCCAGAAACATTTGGATTATGGACGAGTGGAATCCTACATGACGCAGCCATTATGAACGCTTTTCAATTTTAGCGCTGGGAAATCCTGAATTTTCTCTCTTTTGAACAAAAAGACTGGCTTATCGATTCGATTTCTTTGAGTTCGGACGAAATGGATAATTAATTTCTTGAAGTCGCTGGAGTTGGAAGTGCTTTGACATTCCATGCAGGATGATTTTGCAGAGGAAGTTCCAGGCCAAGTATCTGTCGTTAGAGAGGTGTGCCTCCACTTCGTCATGACGTACAGATCCCATCATTCGTTCCAGTAGCTTCTTCAGATGGTTGGGGTTGGCTTTGAGCAGCTTTCCGAATCGCTCTGACTCCCTATTTACGCACTGATGCACGTTTGCTAATGACATGATTCACATCTAAGTGGGATCGACTCACAGGATGCGTGTGATCCAAGTTTTTCACTTTTAGAACACTTGTTTAATCAAAAGTTGCAACGATTTGGATTAGGTAATCAACTTTAATCACTGATTAATTAAAATCAACTTAAATCACTGATTTTTTCCAAACTCGAATGTATTTACAAAAGGTTTGATTAAGTGCTTTTATGTTATTTACTGCGAATGTCAGTTCGATATGGACTCATAGAACTTTCAAGTTCCGTACTTGTTTGAGAGATTACTATTTGATGAAATGTAATATTACAATCTTTGAGTAATCTGACAGATACTAATGCTGGATTAGTGGAGTCCTGTGTAATAAAAATGCGTATTAATAACAAAAATTAATTGCACGGAATTATACAGTAGGCTCCGCTTAATGTGATAGCAGTTAATGTTACCATTTGTTTTGTATTATCAAAATTCTCTGGTCTCGATTAGATATTTTCAAAATATGCACAAATTGTCGTTTGATGTAAACTTTGCATTATTTAGAGTTATCAGGTGTGAAGCAAAGAATTGGCCGATTCTTCATTTTTTAACCAGCTAGAACAATTGATGTTCGTGGAATTTCTCGTTCCATTTATCAGGAAACATCGGCAGACGTTTTCCCTATGGAATAGAGTTCATATTCTTTTATCTGGTCTAGAACGATATGATTAGGTTTAAAGATATTTATGTAACCCGATCTGGCTTGGATTCTTTTGAACTGTCACAAGTCACTGTTGCATGTGACTGAATTTTAAAAACAAAATGGATTTTTTTTTTTTTTTTTTTTTTAAAGTTCCGATCTGAGTGTTAAAGATAAAATCCTTAAATCTTGCAGTGATCACATTAAACGGCAGCTGTTGTAACTTTTGCAATTCTAGTTCGCCGAGGATATTAGTTACTTTTAAATTCAATTAAAGTTCACTGGGGATGTTGTTTATTTTTTATTTCAGTAATTTTGTTTATATGTAACTTCATATTTCTGACACCGTGAAAATGTCTGATATTAAAGTTATGTTCCTTTTAAATTTATCTTACGTATGTTCTTTTCCTTGTACACATGGAACTTTCTAATGGAGACCACTCCCATGATGACATCATGACGTTATTGGAAATGTAAATATATGTTACATTTTATAAATTTCGCGATTTATTACGCGATTTATTAACTACTCAAATATTAAATTCAATCCTTCTTCTTTAGCTTTCAGCACTGGAAAAAAAATCCCACGATTAAATATTTTATGAAACAATAAAAACGGTTTGAGTAATATATATAATATAAAGTTCCGGGATTCAGCAAAAATCAGCACAAGTATAAATTTATTATTAATACTATCAAATCAATACTTCGATAATTATTAATTCTATCCTTTTCTGTTTGGGCTTCGGTTAAAGATGATACCATGGCTGTACGTGAAGATGAAATTACTTTTTTTAATGTGCCATGTTGTTTTAAACAGTTAATATTCTTAAAAAAAAAAAAAAAAAAAAAAAAAACCCGGATTTTTCCATTTCATTACAATGTACATCTCTTGTGTGTATATTGAACGTTTCATTATGATTTTGTATTTTATATCGTTTGCTACATTAAAAAAAAAATGTGTCGATAAAAATATGTGTAATTGATTTAAACTGAAAAATCTGATTTTCAGAAATTTTTGACGTGAAAATTTGATATATATTTTTTAATAATGAATTATTAATTTTAAACGTGGAACCCATTCAGTTTCCGAAGTATAAAAATTAGCATCAGACGATTACAACTTTGTTTAGTCTGAGCAGGAACTGACTTATGTCTGGCCTTTTATTCTTCGGAAATTACAATGTCCTCTTCTGAACACATGAGATAAATATCCTTTCTTTTATTGACTCCTGACTTTTAGCAAGTAGTTTCCTAAATGAAATTTATCGCCGATCCAACCACATCTGACCATCTTGATAAATCCTACGGGGGATATTACTCTCCAGAGTATCTCTCGAAACCTTCTCTGGAACCGATAAATATGCTCTGTATGTTTTCATTAGTCCCCCACACCATACCACCCACCCTTTCCCACTTCTGACGCTTTGTGCTTCAGAATATATCGTTCGGGTCCCCTTTTTTTTATTTTTTTAACTGGCGACCGACAGTCTGGAAAGATTCGCTAGAATTACTTAACGGAAGAGGACCTTTGCCGTCCTGTGTGTTTGCTAAATCAAATATTTACTCGCAGAAGTGGTTTTCCCGCTCCAAAGATGGCGTGAGAGTGCTGCTGCTGGAGGAAGAAATCATCTGCAGACCCCCTCTTACGTCCAAAGGGCTCCATCAACTCTTCTTGGAGTGCTGTCCTGGGAGCTGGGACACGTGGGATCCAGAGTAAACTGTCGTATCTTGTGTCATCCATCCCCTCGGTGCACCACCTTCGATGCGTTAGATGAGATTTTGTGCATTAACTAAGGCACATGCGAGAAAAGAGCTGACATGAATCTTGAAATGATGCTGTTAAGAGCACATTTCACTTCAAGAGCACTGCTGCCATTAAAAGTGAGAAGAATTAAGTACACCATTTTGAAAATTAATGTCCATTTCGAAAAGAAGTCTACGTAAAATCGCATTTTAAACTTTTTATCCAGAAAAGGATTAAAAACGCTTATTAGTGTCATATTATTTCACTGGAAGATACCTATATTCACCATTTCATAAAACTTTAAAATTTTATTCACACACATTTTTAAACATGATATTAATAAAACAGTTTCAGTTTAATTATTTCAAACTAATGACTAATAAAATCTGATCTCAGATTTATCTGTAACATTTTCTTTTAATGTTTACCATTATATGCACTTAAAGAATAAATATTTAAACATAATAATTTTTGATGTCCAAAAGTTCTTTGAGAATGCAGTCAAAATGTTTTAAAATGTAAGGAATTGATAATTTTTTTTCTTCGCAAGTAAAATTATATGTAGTGATGAAAATTAATTTTTTAAAAAATAAAACAAACAGCAAAAGTATATATTTTACATTTGCGCACGTTTATTTGGTCGTCATTTTCTCCCTGTTCCTGGAATGAAATATGCTACATTTAAAGTTTTTTTTTTTCTTTCTTGTTTATCTTTTCCCTCTTAATTTCATGAATTTTGTGTATTATTTTTTTAAAATTTGTTTGCTAGCATCTCCATTTAAATTTAAGCCATGTGTTTGTTCTGAATATGTAACTGTTTTATAGATTTTGTTGCCAATCATTATGTAGTTTCCAAAAGTTGTTGGAATAAGGGGAAAATAAAAAAAAAATCGGAAGCTTTCAACCATTGCTCATTTAAAATAAGCAAATAAATGCAAATAAGAATGAAACGTTAGAAGAATTCTTAAGTTAGGAAACTTAGTTATTACTTTTGTCCCGAAAAAACTTGGAAAAATAAAATTCTTTATTTCATAATTTTGTATTTTTAGACACGTTATTTGCTACTAATCCTTTGCTATAAAAATATATTAAAAATATTTCTATCTAATGTAATAAAGTTGTGCGGTATTTTGGACAATGCATGACACAGATAATAACAGCAAAATATTTTTCCTCCAATTTGAAATTTCCAGTGGTTGATTATATTAAAACACTTAAATGGAACTAAGAACTTAGCACTTAGTGCTTCAAAACTTTGATACATTTGAATTTTCTGTTATTATATTCGTTGTGCTGGATGTCGTGAAGTACTGTATTTATAATCTTATCATTCTGTTTTGTTTTGCTTCTTTAAAAATGTAAATGATTTTGATCTAATAATTCTGTTTTATTAAACTATTGCCTTGTTATTTTTTAAATGTTTTTTAGTGATATAATCATTAATCCTCCCCCTCAGTATTTTAATGTTTCAAGTCTTATAAGTTGCCAAAGTTTTAGAACTTCAGTGTTTTCTTTAATGCGATACCAATTCCTCTTTTTTATCCATCGTCAGCAAAAACTAATAATTTACTCTTCTTTTTTGGGAAGGGCCACGATCCACTGCTGATGTTAGGAGGTAATGTTGCATGAAGAGGTGTCAATTG
This sequence comes from Argiope bruennichi, assembly GCF_947563725.1. Classification (NCBI taxonomy): domain Eukaryota; kingdom Metazoa; phylum Arthropoda; class Arachnida; order Araneae; family Araneidae; genus Argiope; species Argiope bruennichi. Next base: position 51,592,768 of record NC_079152.1, on the reverse strand, counting down.
CAAGCGCTGAGGTCGACCGAAAGCGCCGGCCTGTGACACGTTCGGCTCCTCTCTCCATGGATGGGTTCATTAAGGCCCTCGCTTCTCTAATGTACTTCCATGTGAAGGGCGGGGAAGTGAAATGAAGATGAAATTTCGAATCCGTTATCATCCCCCTTCCTTTTAATGGAAATTACGCTGGGAGGAGAGGGGTGATACTAACAGGCTAAAGTATTTTTTTACCCCTCTTTCGTCTCATCACCCTCAATCCATTCATTTCTTTTCAAGTGAAATATCAGAACGTCTCCGAATTTAATGTATGGAATTCAAAGAACGCTTCTTTTGGATCATGGCAAAGGAATTCAAAACACGTTCTCGGAAGGGGGAGGACTTCTTGAGGTATTGAAGACTGGCTTCCATCGTGGTATGCAAGGCTTGTAATTCAAATTTTCTCATTCTGGTCGCTGTAAAAAGATTGATGGATATGAATAAAGTATATTATCACAGCGTGTATTCAGTAGCACAGAAAGCCATAATTTTTTTGAAAAAATGTGTTCGCTATGAAATGTGGATATTCGGATCCCTTGCCTTCATAAAGCATGTCTTAAAATTTACGCGCCATAAATAATTCGGAATGCCTTGCATTTTATTGCCGCTTACTTCGGGTCTGTGCATTTGTTGCATGCGCTGTATGTTTTTGTGTTCGAATTCCTTAATTCGAGGCGGTTAAATAATATGATTAAATCAGATAGTAAATGCATTCTATCAATGATCTAAAAATAGAATATGCATTTAGTTTTCACTAGATTGACTGATATGCTTCTGCAGTGACGTTTCTTTAGTGGGCGTTACATATCAGAAATAACGAGGACTTAACTTGAACTCAAACATTAAAACGCTTGCATATCATTTCATCTTGTTAGCTACGGGGGACTTTTTTTTCTCATGAAATTGCAAGATATTCGATAAATTTGTATTCTCTTTGCTGTGTGAGAAGAACATAAAGTAACAGATTTGAAGTGGAAAGAATTAGAATTCATTTTTCCGAACAAATTTGTGCTTTAAGATATCGCTGTAGACTTTTCTAGATTATTTTTTTTCTTCACTTATATTACTTCATTAAAATACCAAAGAAACTAATAGGAAAAAATGTGCCTTAATTCTGAATTAAAAAAATTCATATTTACAACCAAAATAATCAACCACATTATTTTTAAAAAAAATCTTGAATATTTTTTGAACAAAATTGTTTATTCGATGGAAACTACCGTGAATAGTTTGTAAATTTGAAATGACTATCGCGAAAATATTTACGCGTGTCCGCATTTACTATAAGAGCTTTGCTTCAATTGTATATGAGTGAAATACGCACAAACCTGTTTTTATCTCTTTTACGGAGGTATATTAATTAGGCAAATGTGATGAACAATGAATAAATTTGGTACTTTTTATATTATCGAAGCATTTCTATTGTCTCGAAATAGGTCATTTCTTGTGATGACACAACTGTGTAACAAATAGTTGTGCATATCATCTATGCAAATATCTGCATATTGTTTAAAGGTTTGCTGTGATGTCACTATCTTTTCCTTCGTGGAAGATTTCCAAAACTGACTCGCCACCTTTGATATGTATCATGCGATCACAAAAATGAATCTGTTTTTTCTAAACGCATTAAGTACCTTATATCTCGCCATTGAGAAGAAATAGCACGTTTAGACCACGTCGAAAACTATAGATCAGTCTATGCATTCTGTATACTACCGTGAGATTTTAAGTGTGGAGATTATTTAACATCCTATATGGGGTATTTAAGACTTAACACGGTTGCATTGAATATTTGATAATATTGTCGCGTAGATGATGTTAACATAGAAGTAACTAAAGTCAAAGATAACACTCGCTAATCTCAACTCGAGACTTTATTTCAGGAACTAAACATTACATCTGTGTTTTTTCACAGGATGAAAATTAGAAAGATACAGAAATTATAAGAACATTCTTGAACAAACGAGAAATAATAGAAATTAAATCAATAACAAAACAATTTTTAGGCAATTTCCTTGCAGTCAGATACAAACTTGTGAACTGTCGCTTTCAGTTCATAGCATTCTACCACTGAACCATTCAGTCGGCGCCAAGTTAGAACAAATTTCGTCACAATATATATAAATATCTTTTATCATGTAACCGTAGGGCCGTGGTGGCCTGGTGGTAAGGTCTCGGTTTCGGAGCTGAAGGGGTTCAGGTTCGAGACCCGATTCCATCGAAGAACCGTCGTGTAAGCGGGTCTGTTGCACGTTAAATCCGTCAGAGCCAAACGTCCTCCTACTGGTGTAGTGTGGTGTGGAAAGGGGGGTGCCAGCTCAGGTGTCGTCCTCGTCATCTGACCGCGGTTCAAAATGACGAGGTCCGTCTCAAAATAGCCCTAGTGTTGCTTTAAAACGGGACGTTAATATAACTAAACTAAACATGTAATCGTAATTTCATGTTAATAGAATAGGTATATGAAAACTGACCTTTTAGATTCTATTTATTCGACAAATGCAAAGAAACCTTCCTTAGCTCTATCTTACATCTGATACTAAGATAACATTTGCTCTCCGGTGACATTAACCGCTGTGTATTTAATTACGTGTAACAAGTTTCCCTTCTGTGTGTCTTAATGCGATCTTTTATTGTTATAAATGTGGTTCCTTTCTCGGTTCTTCCACTGAGCTGGGTCCAATTAGCCGAGCCTCCTCCCAGATACGTGATATCTTTAATTAAAGGCAACTGTAACCCTCGCGCGCTATTTCGGATTCAGTAACTGCGTCTCAATCTTGCGTGCTTAGCCCAGGAATATTCAAGGGGTTTTTCTTTCGCTTCTTTACGGGAAAAGCGGAATAAAAAGCTTCACTTCTGGTTGTGTTTCTCATTAACTGCAGAGGAAATATCCGGACAAATGTTGAGCAGGCGTTTGTAATCTGGTTACGATGACGTAACGCAAATAAAGATGCTCTTTTTCTTGTAAGCAAGCAGCGGCGGCTGTGGCTTATGTAGGATCTTATGCTTGTGGCGATGGCTTTTGTCGCGTTTTGGAAATGGGTCTTTATCTGACAGCTGCTGGCGTTGAAACCGGGAAGATTTTTATTGTTCCTTGCAATCTTTATGCATGAGAGGTTTATATTTGCTTTGATAACTTTTTCGTAATCTCTGCCGTAATTTCTTTTTTTTATCTGTGGAAATTTGTTATTAGTGTGTGCATTTACCAGTAATTTTAGTCGTGAAAGAACAGCTCGTAAATTTTATTCCTTGCAATTTTCAAAAATGAGTATCATATTAATTATTGCTAAGCTGAGAACCTGGTTAATTATCATTTGCTAACAACGATTTGTTTCTTTTTTATTCATGATTTTTTTTCTCTCTCTATTCAAAACGTGTAATTAAGATTTGCTATTTTTGGCTACTTCTCAAAGAAAGGCTTTACAGTTTCTTGAGTTCTGTTTTATTAGTCATTACAATCTTCCCCATTGAGACGTCCATCATTCCATTCTTTTTTTTTATTATTATTATATATATTCATCATGTAAGATAGCAACTGAATACATACCAAATTAAATTTTTTATTTAGATTATGTTTGCAATTTAATCTGTCTTTAAATCAGAGAGGCACAAGCAACCTTAGGTTATAAAAATGAGTTCGATTCAGCAAAATAACACCAAGTACAAAAATATTTAGAACTCTTTTAACTCTGGAAATAAAACGTACAAGATTTTCAAAATTTAATAATGAATAAGAGGTTGAGAACACGTCATCTGTTGTACTCCATTCTATCATGAGAATAGTCTTGGTCTTGAATCAGTTTTTATTGCTGTAGATATCATATTGTGCCAAAATAACATGACATAATTTTTACTGTGTTCGTCGTTGAATTCGAATGGCCGCCTTCAGATTACTGAATACTGGAAAATGGATTAACTATGAGTTTCACCGATAATGGAAATGCATATACTTTAATTTGATGCTTATTCTCGTGATATATATTGCCTAAATTGCCCAGTTACTAGGGATGCCTGTTCAGATTGATTATAATATATTTTGCTCTAATCTGTGATGTGTAAGTTATTCTGTAGAGATACGCTGGTAACATATTTCCACAATAATACAAGAGGATTATCAAGGTTTGCGTTGTTATACTATTCGAAATTTGCTCTTTAAAACATAATAATGCTTTTGTATGGAGATGAAAATAATTCAAGCTTTTATATCACGTGTTGCAGTGCATGAAATTTCTTGTGCTGCAACATAACATTCTGATTTCATAATAATTGGCAATCTTTTTTTAACACGCCATTATTTTTCATTGCTGAAAGTTCCATTCAACTTTTTACCAATCTTATCCATAGATTCATATGCTCGTTCTTTCTAATATTCGGATAGAATAAAAGGCAATGTCCTTGAATATAGACTGTGCATCTAATTGGTCTTCTAGAATATAAGGAGACTGTCGTTTTACCGAGTGGTCCCGTCTCTTAAATTGAATCAGGCATGCAGGAAGAGAAGCAGCTAACTCGATTTCCAGTCGCAGTTAGGAGAGAGGTGCCTCCTCACGGAAGAGTAAAAAAACTTCGTTCTGCGACGAAACAGCTTCCCTAATCAGTTTGTTACGGATGCCGTCTCTCTCTTCTGCGGAGGATAAAAACACGTAATGGTTGTTGGGTGCGAATTAGGAAGAGTTAGCGTTAAGAGAACAGGTCACCGAACTACTTGTTTTCATTATGAAGATGGTTCAGTTCAGTTTGGAGAGTCACAGGAAGATATCAGTGTAATTGTCTGGTTAGAGAGATTACCAAATAAATATCTTGTGTAGTTAGTTACAAGTGGTAAACAGTTCCAACCGAAAAAATTGTGGTATGATCAATTCCTTTTGGTAATAAAAATAAAAAAAGCCGCCAAGCCAGTTTTCTTAAAGATTCAGGATTACCTTGAAGATCTGAGTACTGAACAAAATGATTTGCTGAATACTTAAGCATATGCTTTGTTTATAAAAGGCTCTTCAAAAAGTTAGTTATAAGAAAATATATTCTATTACTCTTTTGTCAGGTAAAAATTATGTATTGTTTATTGAATAATAAATTGAAAGAAATAAATTAATCAACTTCGATAATCAGCTGTTCGCTCATAATTATATATTTAAAATAGTTAATGAAATTGAAGTAGTAGTCCCACAGGTATTGGCATTGAAATGTTCCTTACTTTTTTTCTTATTTCTTATCAAATTTAATGACATTCAGGTGTTCCATCAATGGTTTTAGTTCCCAACTATTGTCTATGTTCGAGAGAAATCTCATAAACAATACTTCGTTGCATATTCTTTGTGTGTGAGATGGGAGGAGAACTTTGATAGAATTCTGCAGTCACAGACTGGCAGAATTCCGATCTGAACAACGATCTAATATATCAGTTTCGGTAATTTTTATTTCATATGAAAGCTCATGATTCCTAGATACGTTATCAAAGATCGTCTGTCTCGCCGCCTTCATTTTCGAGGGATATCGATTGTAAAACATTGATAATTTCGAGAAAGTCTAATCCTCAATTGGATCGATTTCCAAAATTTTTGTTTAATTTCTCCAGTTTAAAAGTGTGACTAAACAAACAAAAGTTTAGCTATAATTTAAATTTGTACTTTCTTTTCTTTTGATGACATATTTTATCAAAATTGGTCGACATGTTATATTAACACCATATATATGGTCGCCGAAGGCGGCTAGTGTTAATGACATTAATTTATACATATTAATTAATTTTGATGAACAACTTGTCACAGCGATGTATAAAATATAGTTACAATAATATAAATAAAATAGCACAATAGAGTATTCTGATTAGTTAACTATATTCCAAGATGGCAGAACTAATTAGTTAGAGATGAAAATTGACGAAATCGGTCTAGTTGATGAGGTTATGGACGTATCAAAACATTATTTTGCTTTACATCTCTCGAAACATAGAAGATTATTGACAGGCGATCATTGATGACAAATTTAGAAGCCATGTGCTTTCGACTGAAATGAAAATTTTCGAAATCGGACTATTAGGCGAGGCTGAGCGACTGGTTTATTGATTTTTCCTTATTATTTTAAATATATATATTATAGAGTTATTTGCTTAATTAATATTATTGGTACATTTGAAATTCAAATGCATTTCGTAAATTTTTTTTGGGGGGGGGTCCTCCCTCCCCCCCCCACAAGATTCCATGGGAATTTTTTTTTTTTTTTCGGGACATATGTTCATATTTATATTGTAGGTTGAAAAAATGGTAGAGCTATCCGTCTTTTATTATAAACTGAAAAAAAAATATGTTTTAATGCTTCCAAGTGAAGATGACAACCATTCATCCACTGTATATCTGGTCCCTGAAAATGCGGAAAGAGAGAAAAATAATTCCGAAGAAATATTTCACTTGACAAATTTAAAAAAAGAAGGGGGGGGGGTATAATATTTTACTATTCATATCACAGTAAAGTCTGTACTATATTTACGTCAATTGAATATCTGTAGTGGTAAACTAAACATGTATAGAAATAATTTTATAATAAACTTATATATGTTTTTGAAGCCTCATTAAAAGTTTGAAATAAATGTTACAGATATTCATTCACTTACTGAAGTAAAATTTTTGATGTATATTTAAATCAAAAGGATAAGGAAGACGGAGAAAGAGGATATTTTTTGGAAAATTACTTATTGTGACCCAAACGTTTTCATAAAAAAACAATTCATGTCATTAAAAAAAATCCCATTTCATTAGCACAATTTCATGATACGGTGCCTTCGAAGTTGTTATTTTGTTATGAAACTGAAGATGTAACTCATTTTTTTTTTCAATAAATCTTTTTTAATTGGAACTCAAAATGGTGTAAGGCAGGAAAAATTGACTTGGATGCAGAGTCCAGAAGTCGTTACCCATTCGCTGCTCATTTGATGTAATCCTGCGCGAGTGTTCAGTTTAAAAATCGTGGAAGCCAGGACTGGCTTCCAATTACCTTTTTGTTCCCATCTTCCCATTTGCAGCACACACGCCAGCTTTCGATGATCACCGAACCATCTCATTAGAATAAAAGTCCAACCCGCAAAAAGGGCTCTAAGTCATTACGGGCGAATGCAGCACGAAAATGACATTTTTGGTATTAGGGGACATAGCGGCTGCGTTCGGAAATCGTGAATGATGGATTTCTGCATCATGATGACTGCGTTTTATGATGGCAGTTTCGTCTGGAAGTATGATTTTTATCATGTTTGTACTAAGAAGCTGGCTCGTTTTGTGAAATGAATGTCGTTGTTAGTGCGTTTTCTTTCTGACAGCCCCCCTCTTCACTTTATAATATCAGCAATCAAATGTTTCGGGTATTATAAAATTTTAGGGGCTTTCATAGAAGTATTTAACTGCTTGTTTAGTTTTGCCGTTTTCTCAAAATTATTTCGATAAAGTATTGAGCAATTGATTCGTTTCTGTATATTAGGCAATATTGCGAATGATCTAATCAAGTCGTGTTTTTGGATAAACGATTCGAGCATCGAATCAGTTGAATTTGAATGCTATGAATGCAGATCGTTATATTTTGATGTAAAATATTCTTCAGTGCCATAAACACATAATGATAATGCTTTTGTTTTTGGATGATGGAAATTTTTACTTTGAATTCCTTTCACAATAGACATAAAGATCGGTTTACTGTTAGTTTGGATATGAAAAAAATTCATTATACAGGTAGAATCGCTCCCCAGATGCTGTTTGTTTACTTAGCCGTTTAGTCAAGGCAATTTATACTAGTAATTTATCTTCTTTTCATCTTTTTTTTATTGCTCCAGCGTATGCTTTTTTGAGGTATTTAAATGTTATTAGATATTTGAAATGTCGTTTGTCGGAAGGTTATTTTAAGATATACGTCTGGAGCTTCTGGGTGGTAACGAGGAATCTGAGGTTCATCTGCATAGTCTTATATGCAGGAGTGCATATAAGATTCCTCATATTTTATGCGTTCGCCGATTTTCAATTTTACTACCATCCTTAAATTTGAAAAATAAGTCTGAACGTGAAGTGTTAATTTGAGATAATTAAAATGGAATTAGTTAAAAATATTAATTTGAAACATTTTACATTACGTACAAGTGTTCAAGAATTTAGTACAGGTGGAACCTTATAAAAGTTTTTGTGTTCTTAATTATGGGAATTTTCCAAAAAATTTGTGAGTTGTATGATGAAATATCCACCAGACTCAATAGTAATTAATGGCGTTTTATTTTACACGAAAATATGAAAACGCAGTTGCAAAACAGCTCAAATGTACTCATGAATGTATGCTGATGTTTAACTGCGAATGCAGTAAACATCAGCACACAATCAGCAAATGAGTAAAAACAACCGTATCAGCACAAAGCACTCCGGGAGAACTCGAGAAGAGGATTCGGTCAAATGCTCGCATCTCTCGAATCATCTGGTACTCTACATTCAGAAAATCAGTCAGACTCAATACTGACTGATTTTCGGGGTTTTATATTTTTCGTGAACAACCGATTAAACGCCAACCGTTAATAGCGTTATCACCAAGTTTCTTGTAGTTTCTGGTATCTTCGGTTTTATCATCAAGTTTGTCACCAAATTTTTTTATATTATCATATTTTTAATTATGTATTGTAGTTTTTAAATACAAAGGGGATTTATCATAGTAAATCTTCTGCAGAAATTGTAGAAAATATAATTGGAATTCTAATATTAGTAAATTTTTGTTTTTGTTTCTTTATGACTTCTACAAAACGCAGTCTTTGCTGTGAAAATTTATTTGATGGGAATCTTGGGAGATATTATAGCAAGAATTATGAAATACGTCAATATAACTATATCAGTTCTTGAACTTCATAATAATAATGTTCTAATTTGAGCAGCAATAAATATACTTTAAGCATTCATTTATAAAACTATTTTAATTATGATTTGAAAGATTTTGAAATTTTTCAAAATAAAAAGAGGAGAGCAATGATATGAGAGATCATGGTGTCTAATGGGGGGGGGGTGCTGAGAATCTAGAAACGATAATAGGAAATTTTATTACAAATATTAATTTTTATAAGTTTAAATGAGATATTTCAAATGAAGAAATATTGTTTATAAATATATGAACTGTTATCATTATGTTTTTTACTATTTTGGGAAATACAACAAAAAAAGAACATTACTCACATATCGATAATTTTTTAATAACATTTTATCCTTTTAAATAATTTTATTTTATTCTATGTATTTGAAAATATATGCGAATCAAGATCATATTCTTTTTACGTCGAACCATCATGAATATGACAATTGGCGGTAAAACATTCAAAGTTAGACACCTTCAGTTTTTAGAAGCTCTTTGTTGTGGGATGACGTTTTAAGTACCTAGATTCACAATACTGGATTTAGAAACTACCTCTTTTATTGCTAAATGTAAATTTTGCTTTATTCTTGAAAGATGCTAGCATATGTTAGGAAATTTATAACAACGGTATTTCAAAATCATGGATTTTGTGCATTAAACAAAAGAAGTTCCAAGAAAGAACATTTCGCTCTGCACTGTTTCGGTTATTGAGTAGTTTTTGTGTGTCAGTGCTCCACGCGAAGATTCTGCGTCTTGTTAGCTGGTTCCTGCATCTTCAATACTCAATTTTTCCCATGGTTTGTATTTTATATCCGCTTTATGCCAGAAATGCGATTTCTAAGAGGGAATTCGAAACAGGGAGAGAGGGGATGAAAAAAAAAAAGACAGAAATGAGTGACTGGATGAAGTAGTTGGAAAGAGGAGCTAGTCGCAAATGCAATCCATATGGATCGGGCCCGAGTCGGCGCAATTGATTTATCGGCCCGGGTTGCCTTTACTGCTCTCTTGGATCATTCATGTAAGTTATTTTGTACTTCTGGCGCAGAGAGAAATGCCGATTGAATTTGACCGCCGCTGCCTCCTCTTTCGGAGTCGGGAAGAAGGAAAAATACGGCTGGCTTTTCTTTTCCTTTTTTTATCTTGTTATGTTTTCTTAAGGTGTTGCATGCTCATATCGACTTGTCCTGTCCCTTCTGGGAGCGGAATTCTGTTTCCCTTAGTCCAAACATGTTTTTCTTTTATCTCCCTACATTCGTCGAGCGACACTCCTTTGCAGTTGTAGCAACAAAAAGCTAGATATTTATTAGTGCCAACAGTCTGAAATAAGAGTATGATTAAAGACACTTTTCTGGAAGTATTTGATTAGTTGATATAGTTTTCAAGCAGTTAAGCATTTTGGCAAAATTTCTTCCAGTAACAATACTACATTTGAATAGTAAAAAAATTCCAGGAGCTCTATCTATTTGTGAAAGTTTTAATTTTTATACGTATAGCAATAAAAAAACAACAATGGAATTTATTTATAAACTATATATAATATGAGCAAACATAGATTTAATTATATAACGATTTGGCTATTGCAGTTTTGATGCGTTTAAACTGAAGGAAGCTTTCTGAATCTATTTTTATTTTCACGTATGCGAAATGTACGAGGGAAAAATATTACAATCGTTATATATATCTGAGATTTTAATGAATTTTCTCGTTTCAGACTTCCCTACATCTGACAAACACGTTTTTAGGATAATACCTCTTTTTCTGTGAACACAATAACTGAAAAAAAAATGCTTTCAATTAAACGTATGAGAATTGGCATATGCATTTCACAATAAATTTATTAATTTCTCTTGAATTTTAATGAAATCTATTCTGTGGAAGTATGTCTATCCAGTTGTGCAAGTACATATAAACACTAAAATACAAAACGTAAAGAGCTAGTTAGATAAAATTTGGCACATAGATTTAGTATATAAAATTTAGATTCGTATAAAATTTGAAAACAAACCTTTCAAAGGATTGATTGTCTGTTTGTTTACATGCATGTAAGCACGATGATATAGATGTAACAGCTTAAGTAAATGAGCTTTGGATCACAGTTTTAGCATTTATAAAGTCTTATCTAATTGTGAACCAAATCTTTCAAAAGACTGTTCGTCTGTCTGTATTTTCGCATGCATGCAAACGCGACAATTCAAAAACGCAATGACGTAATATATAATCATGTGACTTTGATTGCAATTAATTCTATGTCGAATTTTGGTTTCACTCAGGAAGAAAAAATACATTGAAAACATATATTCCATTTTAAGCATATTGTGTTTAGCCACATGCTAGCAATGAATTGCCAAAAATCGCACGCCAGATTCAATAAAAAACAATAAATTCTCACCTACGATCGATGTTTCTTAAATGTCGTTTGCCAGTGCCCTGCAATTAATACACAAGTTATGATTTTTTTAGCACACATTCTTATGTGTGGGACTCTGAAAATAAAGAATCTGGGCATTCATGACTTGACCCAACATTTTTGTATGAGGAGAGGGGGTTAATACATTTATTAGAATATTTGTGAGAAAGCTTTGGGGAGACCAATTCGCTTTTTTTTTTAAATTAGCGAATTTTAAAAATTTAGGAACCTGGCAAAAGCGTGTGCTACCAGTTATTTCGCGATCCTAATTCTAATCGTGACTGACTGTTTATGAATCCTTACCTTTTGTTTATGCCAATTCTGATCCAATTCTAAGACACTAATATAAGTAAACGTTGCATTTTAGGACACAGTAAAAAACTTTCATTGAGGTGTTTTAGGCATTTAGTTTATAATGAATATAAACTTGTTTCCAAAAAAAAAAAAAAAAAAAAAAAAAAAAAGCTTTACATTTTCTTGTTTGATGTTTGTTATAAGCGACTTGCTGTTTCAGGGAGCTGTTCAAAGCCATACATGTATTGGATTTACAGAGAATTGCTATGTATCAGATTTTTTGCATAAACTCTATAATTTAGTATATTGTCATTTGTTGCAACGTATCTCTTATGAGAAGAAATTATTATTATTATTTTAGTTACTTCTAAAGCCAATATCATTTGCAAGTTCCCACTCTTATAGGGTAATTTGAATATGCCGATGAAAAGTCGACTGTCGGCTATACCTTGTGCATATTTTTTGTTGAAGTTTAGTATAATCATTTCTCAATACGTTTTACGATTTCTGAAGTGCAGAATGAGCAATCTGTTCATTTGGTAATATTTTAAAATTTTAGTGTTTCATAACGAAAAACAGAATTCAAATTTCATGTTATTATTAAGTCCATTGATAAGTTATTATTACGTCCATTTAAAGATAAGATTGAAGTTTAACTTATATCATAGTTCAGAAACTAGGTAATATACTTCTTATACTGTTCAAGATTTTGAAAAATTTTTTTCTTCTGTATTACTGTTTTTATATTCTCAAAATTTTTTTTATCCTGACCGTAGTTAATAATACTTTACTTTAATAATATTTTCCACAATATAGCTAATGATTCTCATGCGTTTCGAAAGTTGTACCTTAAAGTATTTACTTAAAGAGCTCACCTTTCCTCAAAGTTAACCATACCTTAACTCATGTCTCGTTAATGCATGTTAGTGATCGTCCGATTAGAATTAGCGGTATTATATTTCTTTGTTCACTGAGAGACGTATTGCCACATTATTTACTTTTAGAATTAATAAAATATACAAATAGTTACAAATAAAGCACTTTCTTTTAATGTAATATCTTTCTTTCCACTTTTACGCTCTTTGACTTCTGTTGCTATGTAGCTGCAACGTATTTATCAATTAATCATAGTGTAACGGACAAGATGGTGAAGTTCCAAATGTCTTTGCTTTTATCTGCTTCTAAAGAAGGGGCAATATGTGGGCTGTTTCGAAACCACGTGATACTTGACCCTCCTCCTTCAATTTTCAAGTTAGACGCATTCTGTATTTCTTTTCCCAAGCTTATTGCTAGTTGAGTTCGTTCAAATATCCTATTCTCAAACGGCTTACCCTTCTCAGTGGAACTAATGGGAGAGAGAAGAGGAGGAGGTAAATAATCAGAACATTAAAATCGCTTTTAATGATCGCTAAATCCTTAACTACACGGGAATTTTTCTCGTAAGAATGTTTCACGAAGTACAGTGTCTAGAGGAAAGTGGCTGTAACCATAGCTTGGAAAAAAAGAAAATCGGATGTTGGAAAGTGTCCTGGTGGAACAGAAAAAGAGTATTAACCGCCAAATAATCAGGTTTTTTTCGAAAAGGGAGAGAAGAACAAAATGGAAAGAAATTGTAGATCACCACCCCCTTCCAGCTTTTCCTTACCTTTTATCAACGATGCCGAAATTCGTTATGGGAGGAAAGGGGGAATTATCAAAAGAAAATAAAAGAGGATTAACTGAAAAACGTTTTTTTTTTTTTTTTTTGAAAAAAATTTTTTTGGAGGTTTTTTTTTTTTGTGGCTGCAGTTTGGTAATCTAACAAAGGCTTTAAAAAATGTAAGAAAGAAGGGGAAATTTTTTTCCCTCCGGTAAATAAAGACGGAAAGTGGAACGCGTAAACAGATTGTTGTTAACCGTTAGAAAACAAAGCTTGCATTTTTTAGTCCTTTTCTTTTTCCCCGACAAAGAAAACTTTACAGCTTTTTCCCTTCTTAACAATCTGCAGAGGGATTTGTCAGTCAGTCAGGCCGACAAAGAACACGTGAACTGCAGCACAAAGGTGAGCTCTCCGGTGCTGCAGCTTTACATCATTAAAATTCCCACCTCCTAGAAACGGTAGTTGGAAAAAAAAAATATTTAAAAAACTTGAGAAGGGAATATGTGTGTATTATGTTACATTATGGAAAATGAAGAGCTAGAGAGGCAAAAATAATTCTTTCAAGTAATTAATCTGAACAGTTTTTTTTTTTTTTTTTACCCGTATCTTTACCTTTTATTAAATCCATTCATTACTGTTAACGGAAAGGGTCTTTGTTCTTTAGTTATGTATTTATAGCGGATTGATTTTGTGAAGCGCTCATTTTTCGCCTCCCCCCCCCTCCTTCCTCATCTTAAAATAAATTACTTAGAAATTAAAATTGTTAACTTCATTGTTTTGAAAACAGTGCTTTAAAGATCGTATTTTTTTTTTAAATTTTATTTATAGTAAATGTGTTAGAGAAATATGTAACGCAGCACTTCAGATGAATAATTAGAATTGATAAAAACGATTTCTTCTTCGTTATTGTAGAATTTTCTTGAAATTCACGTAATGTAAATGAACGTTAATTATTGGTTTAATAGTTTAAAATGCACTTTGAAATGAAAATACTTCCTAGTAGAATCCGTATACACATATAAGTAAATACATATTCTTTTGAGCTTCGTTTATGTTCTCTAGTGCTACAGCGAAAGCTTGGCTCTGTTAGAATAGCTTTGTTATAAAGTTCTCAATGTAGTTGTTGTTACTTTTTAAGACTTGGTTGAGGAAAAAGATACATATATGCATAAATTTAAAACCAATTAACATGCAAGCACTCTTTGAAAAATTGTCATAGAACAAACAGTTATAATACGATTGACTAGTTGGCGATTCGCCTTCGACTTCAGATAGGCAAATGTTTTAGCTAAGGAAGAGAAAAGTGGAATTGACGTGAAGTTATGGAAAAATAATATAGTAGTAATAAATATGATATAATAAATATGTTGCTCGGCATATGTTTTCAGTCTTTCTCATTATTAATATATCATCAGTTTCAAGTTATGAAAATGCGGAACGCAGCCATAACTAGCTGGTTTTGATTAACTTCTTTTTGTTAATTTATCAAAATAGATTCTTCTGATAACCCGTCATTCTTCGGAAGTGACTATAACACAACCGTCGGGAAGATTTCGGCATGAGTAATGCCATCCTTCATATCACATTTTTATCCACCATGACTTTGAGCTGGGTATTCACAATCACTCCTCGCCAGATTATTGGAGTGGTGGCACTCCATTTTTACAGTCATCTATTTAATCGATCATCACGAGCAGTTAACACCAGTTTTACTCCAACCACTTCGGCGAATGCTTTCTTGGAGTCCCTAACCCTTTCTCTTCACGCACCCCTTGCTTTATGCCCCCATTTGCATTCTTTGAATGTCCATTTCATATAATTGGACGGAATTTGGTTCAGAAAAGATAGGTACTAATTTTATATGCGGCCATTAATGTCCACGTCATACCGTTTTTGACCGGTTTTCCCCATTGACAGTAACGTGTCACCATTTCATTGTCGTATCATGGAGTGATCATAAATAGCCAGCTTTAGAGCATGGAAGAGCATTGGGTCAAAATAAAATTAGCATATCTGCACTAGTCTGTAATTGTATTTTGCTGCCATAACTAGCATTTAATTAAATATAATTATTGTATGGTCAGTATAAATAAAATTCACTATAATTGTCACAATAAATTTGCATATGTCATGAAACTTTTCAGGCGGATCGCATACCGTGCCATTGATATTTCATTTTTAGTTTCAAATGGAAGATTCAAACACCGTTCCAGTGAAAGGAATACAACATTGTTGTAATAAATATTCGCTTACTCCAAAGGCTATCGCGTTTTAATGCTACAAATAAAAACAAAAATTCATTGCAGAATTAAAAGAAAAATTTCAGTAAGTAGTACTGGGCCAATATCTGAGACGAATTTTTCATTTTTTTAATTATTGAAGCCGAATTGAACAGTCCATTTAAAACTTTTTAGTTAAACTAAAAATAACTCTGAATTTAACCTTTTTCCTTCTTAATGGCATTTCTGTACAAGATTTTACAATTTCACACATTATTAGCTTATTTCAAAATTTGTTACAAGTCGTTATTTTCAGACTATTAGGCTCACCACAATCGTCTTATTCAAAATCATGCGATTTTTGACTGCTGTTTTTTAAGGCTGATTATTTCTAATTTGAAGAACTGTATTATGCTTCTCATCTACTTAGTTCTATATGATGCTGTGCTGTAGAAATTATAATTTTAAGAATGGAATGCTTAAATAAAAATTTTGGAAGTTTGATTGATTATGGCTAATGCTGTTTTTGTTTATTTGCATTCTTGACCGAAAGAATTTTATTTTTGTTTATTTGCGCACGTTGCATTATATGAAATTGTTTCTCTCTCTTTCTCCTAGCATTGTCTGGAACCGATTCTTGAACTTTCTGAACTAGCAAGCTTTAGTTTTAATCGAAATGAAATATTTTCCCCCTTAATTATTTTTTAAAAAAAACTACAGAATTATTCTTTAATTTTGGCCCTGCCCCTTCTATTAACAATTCTCTCCTCTCTTCAGTTGTCACTGAGTACTTTGTTTACTTGACATAGAACCGTCTCCAGAGTCTTTTAAATTAAGCAGGTTTTAGTTATAACAATCCTGTATATCCTAGAAATTACCTTAGATGGGGTTTCATGGATGTCATGGAAATAAGAACTACAAAACCGAAAATCGTAAATGCGGAAACAATTTTATTAAAATTTCCTTTAATATGTGGTAGTTACAATGCAAATTTCTTTCTTCACAGTCTTTATAATGAGCAAATGATTTGGTCCAAATTTGTGGTGTCTTTCATCTAGTTCTCCCGTATGTCATCACGCCAAGTGATTTGGCATAAAACTTTCTTTGTAGTCAGTCGCCTTCTTAAACAGAAGTTTCTCCATCTGATTTCAATTACGTATTACATATGCTTCAATTGTTGTGAAAAACAAACACTTATTCGCTCGTTTCAACCAGCATATTTAATCCAGATCATTCAATTAGCCTTCATTCCTTGTAGCGATGATGTAATTGGCAAAGTAATAATTTGCTTAGAATCTAGTTACGTCCAAGTAAACAAATGCATGCCTTTCCTTGTCGAAACTCCCATCTTCTGCAACAAAAATTCGATCACGAAATCTTTTGCAACCCCCACTCTCTGTCTCTCGTTATTTTCCCGATTTAAATAACCCTCTTTCCACTTTTCGCTTTGAGAGTTTTATGAACAGGTAACCGCATTTCTGTCGTTACGCGCTAGTGGTTCGAGTGTTCAGCAAATTAGAACATTATCTACAATTAGCGGGGGTGGAGGCGCACCCAGTCGAGGTGGGTACACTTTAAGAGAGTTCTTTTCATTTTTTTTTTACCTCCCGGTTTCCAATTAAAATCTCCAGAAACCCCCTGCAGGGTTGGAATTCACACCCGTTTCGAAAAATTTTGAGAGCACTGCATGTTCCCGAACAGCTAGTAGTCTCTATTTTGTGGAAAAATACTTCCATCCATTATTTTCCCGTGCGCGCACAACAATGATTGCTTCAGGTGCTGTTGGGGGATGGGGCGGAATGGATTCCATCAGAATTCTTCCTATCCCCCTCCCTTCGCTTTCTAAGAGGCGACTTTAAAAGGACTTATTAGAAAATCTTTTCCGGGGCGATCGAGTCTGTGCCGCGTGTCACCTAATTACCGCAGGGATTCTTCTTTGCAAAACTCTGCTTCTGCCTACCTTCCCCCCACTTTTCTTATTAAAGAGTCTTAATTAAGACTGCGCCGATCATTCGTGGCCGCTTTTGTACACCTCGATTAAAATGCGCCATTGCAATTAAGTGTTCTCTCGTTGAGGATTTTCTTTCTTTTTCTCTAATCTTTTGTTTTTCCGCCGCTTCCTTTTCATTTTCAGGAGAATCTGAAAAAAAAACAATGGATCGGCTGATGGGGGAGGGCGCTTCTGCATTTGTTGGAAGCTTTCATTCTCCTCTCGTAGATTGCTTGGGAGAAATGGGTCGAATGCCACGTTTAAAATCTTGCACTTTTTAACATTTATAGAATACTCTGCTTCAGTATTTTAAGTTTTAAGATGAAGATTTTTTAAAAATAGTTTTGTAATTTGCTGACCCTATTTATTGTCGCTTCAGAATTTAAAACGTCTTAACTAAAGAGAAGATCAAAAAGTGGCATTTCTATACATGTAGACTTGATCTTTCCAATTTATGTATTTATTGTGTGATTATCTTACGTTGAAGGTGAGGTAAATATACAATTCTTTGAAAACTAGCTATAATCGTGTGGCCTTTAATACAACGGGAATAAGCATAAAGAAGATATTTGCTAAAGCTGAATGACCGGACCGCCACAAATAATAATAGGGTACTCTAATTTATATTTAAAAAGATCACTTTGCGAGGGGCAATGCGTGGAATTCTCACAGAGAGGTATACTCCGTAATCAGAGATGAGATCGAACATCCAATCAACACCTACAATTAATGTACAGTCAAGAGAATCTAAGATTTTTTTAACTCTTACGTCAGCTTTTCGTGGCCGCCTCAAACATGAAGGGGGGCATCAGATGAGTAACTTCAAGCTAACTCCTTTATGTGGTACAAGCATACTAGAATTTTTTTAGGGTAATTATACATTTGAAAATAATTTTTTTTATGACACACAATCAACCGTCTTACTCACCATATAACCGTAAGAAGTTCATTATGTAATGAAATATCAATTTTAAAAATATTAATATTAAATATAGTTTGGGTAACGATGGTCGAATATGCCGTCGAATTTTCAGACCGATGAAAATATTTCAAACAAGACTTCTTAAATCGTCAGTTCCGAATCCAAATAAGGTTGCGTGATAATGTTTGAGGATCGCAAAGAACACTGACAGCAAATTCTGAAACCATTTTCAGTTGGAAGGGGCAAAACAATCCGTAACTATGAATTAAGTCAAAAACTGACTTTTAATGAAAGTCTCTCGTTAATTGAATTCTTGGATGTTTAGCGATCAATACTGTAATGGTTCAATCTTCAGGTGAGTCCTTGATACGAGGTGGGGGGGGACTACCTGCATCTGGCTTATCTTCTTTATACTGAGACCCATCCTTCTCCCACCCTCCTTTTTTCATTGAGGGAGGGTGATGGATTGGATTGACGCAATATTTTGAAAGAAGACTTACCCAAATGGATGGATTCCAGTATCTGTTTCAGATGTCAATTACACTCGAATAAGAATCGGAATGGTGGGGGAGGAAGATCGATTCCGCATTTCGTGAGAAGCGAGTTGTGTCTATTATCTTCCTACAGAGGGTAGGGGGTTGGAGACCACAGCTGTATTATCAGATTTGTGGCTCGGCTAATGAAAGACATAAAAATAGGGGGTGGGGACGGCAGCCAGTCCTGTCGAAATTGACTGGAATGGTATTCCTTCATCCCCATTTTTATGTGCCCTAATATCGTAAAAATTCTGTCGCTCGGAAAGGGTGCTTTATGGAAGGCAAATTTTTATTATTGAATTTTCAATTTAGAGTAAAAGATAATTTGGGCGGATTTTCTTTCTTTTTTTTTTATTGTGCTCTTAATTTTTTTCGATTTCTCAGCGGTGACATAAATTTTTCTTTCTTTCTCCCTCTTCCTCCCATTTGTATTTAAATTCATATCTTTCTCTTATCTTGGATGCCTGTGGGATGATGTAGGTTCCTGGATATCCCCCCGTGGTGCGTTTTTTTGTAGTGATTCACGAAGTGTGTAATAATGCCATTGAAAGTAGAAAGAGGAAGTGTGTTCTCTGGTACTATTCATTCTTGAATGCGTCATCTTTCAAATTTCTATGTAATTTACTAAACGACTAGTGACAGACTTCTTAATGCAAACGGCTTGCGGTTTATTTGCAATAATTCCATATAGAATTGATTTGGGATAAATCTATTAAGGATAAAATCTGCTCGTGAGCATTGCTATCAGTTTTGTAACATATTATTGAAATCGAAGAAATTACCTGTTCTTCTTCTTTCTCCTATAACTTAAGGTATTTTTCTTTTTGTCTTCCGTATATGTTCACAACTTTGAATCAGTATTTGCATTATATATTCTTACTTCATGAACTATCAATATGTAAATAATAAAACATTTTGTGAATTACGTGATTAAGTTGGTGAGAAGGAATCTGCCGCATTTCCGTGGCCCACTTTAAAGTATTATGCTGTTTATTTCTTTTGTTATTCAAAATTGAACCGAAGTAATTAAAACATTGATCGGTTAATATTCTATACTTATTTTATTGGAATACTTTAATTAATATATCCATTCCCAGGCCCTCTCCCCACAAAAAAGATTAAAATTGAACTGCTATTCAGTCTTTTCCTTTCTGCTAAGTATGCATTTTGAATCTTTTTTTTTTTTTTTTGTTCCAGTTTTTCCTCGTTTTAATTCTTATTTTATACCGCGGAGAGTTGGTGGAAACGAAATAAAAACCGAATAAAAGTCTTGCATCCGAATCGAAATTGTCTCCTCAGGATCAGAATTCAGGGGGCGCAGGCGGTCATAAAAATGACCGTAGGGGCCCAGTGCCCCGACGGGCCCTTGCGATGGCGCCGCTTTACTGGCTTTTATGGGGCCTTAAAATTTTTAAGACTGCCTCCGTCGTTTGCGTGCGGGCGTTTCAAAGATTTAAACGACGGACCGAGTCGACGTCTTAAGTAGCAAGGAATAAGGCGCACAAATACTTCTCCTCTCCCATCGTATGTTTCTCTCACTTTTTAGTGGCGCATTCGCGTGGTGTGGGATTTCTGGAGTTAAGGGGAGTTCCTCTCCCCATAAAAGACGCGGGGATGAACCGCCCGAAATTGGTTTTTCATGGCCCCCACGAAAAGGAGCGAAGGCATAGTGAACGATTTCTGAGTCTGCCAGAATTGTGTTTTATGTCCATCAAAATTTTCCTCCCGCTCACATAAAGTTATCACCAACCTGCACATGCGAGTTCTCCTTGCCTGATTGGCATTGTAATTTCGTGAAGTGTCTGTTTTAGAGGCTCTTATTTAAGTGTGTTGAGTTCAAATAACCCATCTGGAATAGGCCGACAACTCGAGTTACAGATAAGTGTAGACTTCTCTATTTTGTAGAAGAGGTTGGTATAAAATGCTTTCCGACCAAAAATAAAAAGGCAATTTTCAGAGGTATTATACCTTTTTAAAGTGCATTTATTGCACTTTTGTGCCTTAAAAGTAGAAAATATTAGTAAAACAATAAAAATGCGTGTAGATATTGCTATATTTTAAATGTCCATTTATCAGAATTCGCATAAATTTTCATTCACTTCTCGTCTACTGCTTGTAGGTTGCTCCTTGGTGTAAAAAAAAAAAAAAAAAAAAAAAAAATGAAATAGCGCACTATATCTTCCATTTTGTATGTTAGTATGCGATGAATTAAATCGTACATTGTTTAAGAATGCCTTATAGATATTTCGGTTATGTCTTTGCAATTTTAATTATTATAAACTATGAATAGCCTTCAGGTTAGTTCTAAATTGCTGATAAATTAAAATTGATAAAAGAAGTTTATCGAAATCCGAGCACTTAAATTTTTTTGACAAGTTGCCGCAAATGACGGTTATAGCCGTCAAATTTTTGGCGATATGTGGGCAAATGGTGGCTATTGTTTAGGAAAGAGAAATAAAAAAAATCGTGATGAGTAAATGTTGATTACAGCCGTCGTGAGTTTCTATGGAAGAAGCTGTATCAAAATATAATAATTTTTACTTGCAAACATACGACTGGCGCCCAGTTTCATATGGCAGTCACAAACAGTTGAAAAAAAATGTATTTCTGTGCACGATCGTCAAATTTAAAGTGTGGGGCAATATGTCAATGTATAGTAATAGAGAAATTTTAATAAATAAAAAAGAGTATTCTTTTTTATTTTATTTATCTTCAAAACTGTGTATTTTAACATTTTAAAAAAATACACTGCGGAATAGGTGAGGGAGGAAGAAGCTTTAATAAACTATGTGATTAGTCCAATTAAGAGACCTGTTTTATTGAATCACCAATTCCTTGTGCTTTAAACACAGTGAAGACAAAGCGATTTTTTATTCTGAAATTCCTTAATGATTATAATTGCTTCTGAGCTATATTTTAAATTCAAGATGACAATCTCGTTGCTTTAAACAACCCAGTTGAATGAACTGCTGTAGTTCAATGTAATGAAAAATAGATAAATTTTTTAAAATTATTATGTATAAATTATATCCGAACAAATTTCCTCTTGATTTATGTTTTGGTTCTGAACATATACTTACTTACTTATATATATACTTACATAAAAGTATATGTTCTGGTATGAACATATACTTTTGTTACTTACTTTGAAATGGAGTAAAGACTATTAATTTTTTTTTAAAATATGTAATTGACTGTGTCAAAATGCAACGCTTAAAACTCGTAATTCTCTCTCTCTCTCGCACTCACACACACAAACACAAAATTACAATTTATTAATACTTAAGTGAATTACAGTACCTCCAAAAATACAGTAATTGTGTTGTCAATATTATAATCAAAAATTTTATTTAGAATTATTAATCTCATAATTATCGATGGATGGATTGTTTCACTGTAGAGATTCTTTTAAAATCTACGATAATCATTTATTTACAAAGGAATTAGATTCGAAGTTGCCACCACCAATGGAAATTTGCCCCACCAAACTCGGTCAGCAAGAATGTCTCTTGCTTGTGCAAGTATGGCTTGTTTTCTTGTCCGTAATCTGACATTCTAAAATACAAAAGGCTAATAATTGAAAAGCATCCATAAAGAACGCTATTTTTGTAAAGTACTTCGCTTAACGTTTGAATATTTGCTGCTACTCCTCCTAGACATAAGGCACATGAATTCTGTTCGTTTCAAAAGACAGAGGTAATGGTTAAGAGAACCCCAAAATGTTGTCAACAATACGTTTTCCCCGATATGCTTTTGCTCCCCGCCCATCCATAAGCATTGTGGGTCGTAGTCATATTTCTGCGTCATCCACAGAGCCATGCACCTGGATCCTGGACCAAAGGACCTTTCCAATAACATGTATCTCCCCCTCCAAAGGCGTTACCCTATCGGTAGTGACTCTTTTTCAACCTTCCCCCTGCCGTTTTGGCGAGAGGGTGGAGATAGGGAGGCATCGAATATGATGGAGTGGAGCGACACCCTGCTGGGCCTTCATTATCGTCGGACGTCAATTCCTGCAACGTCTTGCTTTCGATTATTTATTTCCATCTTGCTCAGCGGGTCTGTATGCTTCGGTTCCGGCTCTGCTCGTGATGGATGGCTGGAGTGATTGAGAGACAAATGTCTGCCAAACTTTTTGAAAAGTCTTCTCTCTTGCTCTGGAGCGGATGAGCTTTTTATAGCTTGTCTTCGGTCCTTATTTGAAACGAAGTTAAAGGTCGATGAGACTTGAGATTGAATTATTTGTGAATTGGTAAGCTGAGTGCAGTTTCTGCTCCTGTTGGGGTCCTTGAACACTGGTCTATTTTTATTTTATTTCGGTAATCTTTCCCTAATAAATGTCAAATCTTTTCTTAATAAATATGGTATAAATGCTCTGTTTACGATTTTGCACACGCGTGTACCTTCTTTCAATTTTGTCTAATCTTTCTGTCTTTGGATAATCTAATCAATCTTTCAAAAATTTGGTAAAATGTAGTAAATTTTCTGTAGATCAAATCGACCCATGTTGTCTTTTGTCTGTATGGAGATAGGTTGTCTTCTTGGAGGATATATATATACACACAGGGTGATCGGAAAAGTTCTTTTAAGTTTTTTAAATTCTAATATTGCCAAGAAAGTAGTGTGTTCTATAATAAAGTGACTATGCGGACTTTACTGAAATAGTTTACAGAATCTTCAGTGTGGAATAAGGGATTAACAAAATAAATAAACAAACGAAAGAGATCGGTCTAAAAAGTCCGTTAGAAAAATATACGCTATACCATAATAAGAAACCAAGTAACTGGAAAAGTAAAGATATTGTTTTCTTTACGTTCCATGGGCCATTCCCCTCAAATCTTCGCCGTTTTAATCTGATCCTGAACCTTTGTTTAAAGTGTAAGTGTTTGAAAGTCGTTGGATTTTGCTGCATTGTGGATCAAGCCCTGGAAGATAGTGAGAGTAAAGATTTTTCTTCTTATAGAATATTTGTTTTTAGTTCCAGGCGGTTATAGAAGTTATTTATTGAATAACGGAGTAGTAGTGGAGGGAGAAAACAAGAATATATCGATTTCTTGGTGCGAGTTTTTTTTTTTGGGGGGGGGGATCAAAATATAAAATGTGCTTACACTTCTTCCATTGTTGTTAAAGCCAAATATGATGTGAACATGGGTGGTGGGGTGGAAGCTCGCCTACCTCTTCTTTTATTTACACTCTTTACTCTGCTATTATCAAACGTCAATTTACTATTCTAATGTGCAGTCTGTATATCTAGCTTTACACTTAAAAGGCAAAATAAAAATAGATTTAAGCAAACCAAGCTGATATACAAATTTATATATCGAAGTAGTTATACTCAGGTTATACTGTTCTGTGCTGTTTTTAAAATTGTGAATTATAGACTGTTAATGAATGCTATCCCATTAAGAATAATCATTGAAGAATGAGCTCATAACAAATAGTATTTCCTTTCTCTTATGAAATAGTCTGTGGTTTTGAAATTTCCCTTATTGCTTTTGTTAGTGAAGGTTAGGTAAGCTCAATTTTATGTAGACAAAGATTCTCATTGGAGATATGCTTTTATAAAACGAGATCTCGCGTGTTAAAGATGAAATGAAAAGCGAGACTGTGAAGGTTATTGTGGTTTTTTTTAAAACGAAATCTGGCGTGTGATAGCTCAATGAAAGTTTACGAGTGAATATTATCTAACCACATTTGCTCTATCATCGACAGACGCTATTTTCCGCTAATGGCTTGCCATTATCTCTTTATTTATTCAAACGAGAGAAAAATGGATGCATTATTAGTTCTTGATCAAGGAAATATTTTACATATTTGTCGCGAACCAACTGCGCTTTTATCACTATTATCACCGCATTATTTTTTATTTATGACTTGCCATTCTTTTCTGTTTGTTCTTCATGATGAGTTTTGTAAGTATTGCCGGGATTTTGTCTTTGTTTTTTTTAAATCAATTATGCATCTAAGACTCATGAGGCAAATGAAATTCAAAATCCGTATTTTTGAGAAATACTTTTAATCATTTCTGTAATGTGTACATGAAGTTTTACAGAAGTTTTTAGTGGTCTTAACTCTCCCATTCCTAAGATCATTTGAATTTAGGTATTTCAGAATGTTGGAAGTTTTTCTTTAAAAGAAAAACTCCTTCACCCCACAATGACAACATGTGTTCTTAATGAGTAGATACCCAAAAGAGAAGCTTGCTTACCTTATGACACTATTAAGCAAATGCATGCTCGGACATTTTTTAAAAAGTTCGCAGTAGATTTCACTTTCCCCAAACCTAACGAACAAAGCAGGAACTTAGGGTATTCATTCAATCATACTTAATGAAAGGAGTATGAAATTTGGCAATTACATCCGGTCGACTCTGGCGCACCCACTGTAGTTTCGTGGAACGGGTGTTGGTTGGTGTTTGGGTAATATGGATAAAATTAAAACAGATTAGGCAATAAATCTGTTTTAACTCTTATCAATATCAAACTATTTCTTATACTCTGTTGGCAAATTAATTTTTAATCCGTTTGTTCCTAACTTAATTAAATTGTATTTCCTTCTTTGTGAGTTGATTCCTGTCCGCACTCTACTATTAACCATTTCTATCTTTCACTCAAAGCTTTCGAAACTAGCGATTCGTCGCATTTATATGCGGCAATCATCGTTGGTTACTTTCTGAGTATTCATATTTTTCAATTCTCAACATCCGTTGTTACTTTCTCTCACTCTAAATGTACAAAAAAAAAAAAAAAAAAAAAAAAAAAAAAGTCATTGTCAAAATAATAATAATTCGAACTCCAGATTTTGACGAATCTCCGCATTCCATATGTCCTTGAGTCCTAGAAACACATTTTGGAATTATGTTTGTCTGTGTGCCGATAATTCAAAACAGAGAACTATGGGCTTTGTACCAAATATTGTATATTTCTATCAAATTTCGGATAAAATCCATTCGAAGAAAGACTGAAAGGTATGAGTAAAAATAATAATTGCAAAACGTAAAAGTTTTTTTTAAATATAAAATTGGTTAACACTTCTGTTATTTTTAGATCTAAGTCAATTTTTCAGCCAAATCCATCAAAGGATTGTCGGCTTGTGCTTTTGCATGTATGTAACAGCGATAACAAAAACACAGTGACTGAAGTAAATGAAAGTTGATATGTGATCTTGTAACTTCAGTTATAATTATCAGATCACATTTTGTTTTCAATTAGGCGGTGGAAAAAAAGTAGTCTAAAATAGATATTCAGATTTATAACCCTTGTATATGAAACACATGTTAGCGATTAATCACTAAAAGAAAAGTCAAAGCTCTCAAGCAGATTCACCCCAAAGTGATCGATACTTTTTAACTATTGTTTGCCAGTGATATGTTGTTAATGTACTAATATCATTATTTTATTATTATGAAGCATTCGACTAACTCTCATATGTGAAAATAAAAATCTGAATACTCATGGAATTCATGCCTTATCCATAATTTTTTTGTAGATATAGAGAACTACATTTTTATCAAGGAATATTTTTTAGGAAGACCATTATATCTCTGTTTCTTTTTCCTCCACAGCGATTTGACTTTTCAGTGCAGTTGATATCTTTTTTTTATCATTTATTTTTACGCGTTGAAGGCAGAAGTTTAGGTAAATAGGGAGAGGAGGTGCGGGATTAACTTCCATAACTGTCTATCGCCATTCCTTATCTGTTTTATTACCATAAACTGTGCAATCTCTGGATACATTTTTCTCCGATTGCCGTAACAAGTTGTCTCTTGGGAGGGCGCAACAAGAACCGGACGACAATTTTATTTGAGCCCCGGCGTATTATTAATCCCTTAACAAAATACTTCCGCCACTTTAGCGGATTAACGAAAGCCCCTAATCCAGATTAAATCCCCCTTGTTTTGCGCGAGGGGATGTGCACTTCCTCTCCCTTTCTATTAACAAGCGCCTGTCCCCGACAACCGCCCCTGCGCTGATCGATGAACATGATGCCCCTTCTTTCTTTTAATGATCAACTCCCTCCCCTTGTCTTTCTGCCTTTTCTTTCCCCCTGCTCTTCCTTACCTGCTTCATTGTTTGATGTGATTAGTTTCAAAAGTTACCGCTTGTTAAAAAAGTTTTTGCTTCTTTCCTCTTTTTCTTGCCTGTTTTTCTTGCTGCTGATGTATTTCGGGCAATGAAAGATTTTTTTTCCCCTTGTGCTCCGCTGTGGCGTGATTTAGTGAAATTGTTGTAAGCCCTGTTGTGCGACATGCTGTTAATCCTGATGATATGTAGTGGGTAAGCTTATAATTCAATTTTCGAATTTAAAAAGAAAGTGGAGGTCAGCCACCTTCTTTTAGTTTCGATACTATTGCTCTTTGCGCATAGATTTCATGAATGTTTCTTCAAAATAAAGAACTGTCAATTTAAAACTTACACATTGTCGATTTAAAAGATTCATTTTATTTTCTAATAATTTTCAGTCATAAGTGAAGTCGGTGAGATTCAGGGAATCTCGTATAGTTTCAAGGTGAGGATTTAAAAAGAAAATATTTCGGTTCTTATTTGTGAAAATTTCTTAATCATTTTCCCTTAGCTTTCCCTTACTTGCTAAAATGGTTGTACCTGTATGATTAGTTCAAACCCTGAATTTAGCATGTTGTTAATAGTCATGGTATTATTTTGTTTCCCGATCTTATTGTATCAGCCCAAATATGATATCTTAATTGTTTTCGGACTGAAATAGGCGTACATGTGATATTGATGATGTGATACTGATACATATGTGATACTGATGGAGAAATATGCAGCAGACCCGAAACCTTAAAATACCGGGTGGAAGAAAATAAATAAGTAGTAGTATAAGTATTTAGCTTTTGATATGAATGTAGAGTTGGACGAGTGCCAAATTTGAGGTGCAGCAGCTTTTACCAAACTCTGCCAATGGGGAAAAAGCAGTTTTGGGCTTTCCAGTCTTTGACAAAACAATGTATAGTGGGCAAATTTCCGTGGAGCCCCAAGCATGTATATCCCTTGCATGTTTGATACATTTTATGCTTTCCTTCTTTCTTTTCGTTTTTATTATTTGATACTTTCCTTTTTCTGTGCATTTTTTCATCGAACTCTCAGTGCGAAAAAATAACTAAATAGGAATTAAAAATATATATATATATATTCTTCAAATACTATCATATGGGATTGCAGCCCTGATGAACGAGTTGCCATTGGTATTGTTAATAGATTTTATATTTTATCTTTTGAATATGCGGAAATGGAGGAATTATTTTTCTATTTTTTTTCACTGAAGTTCCCGTTTTAAAAAATATTCTATAAAAAAAATATTCAACCCTTCCATCTCTGATTAAAAAACAATTTTTCTGGTTCCTAGTTATACTTAATGTGGCAACTGGAGAGCTTTATTTTTCTGAGTTAATTTTGCTTTCTAATATTGAAGATCATAACTAAGGTTGTTAATATTTTAACCAATTTTATTTTCATTTATGAGATTTCATTTGTGGATCAGAATCCTTAATTTTAGAAAATTTATTTATTTTCATTGTCTACAAAATTCTCTATGATTTAACTTAATTTTATTAAAAACAAAAATATCTCGAAATTCGAGTTTTATATAGGGCTAAATTTGACAAACTCGCTCTTTGCTTTGTAAGGTGTGATTAGTTGTGTCGTGGGTGTCTATATTTTCGCACGGAAGAAAATTATTCAATTTACACCCATCATAATTGTAGGGTGTTTTTATCCATAACTCCTTCCCATTTCTTCTAAATACATTGCCAGGGCGGTTCAGCTGTGGTTTGGCGAGTTTGCTCGTTAAAGTTTCACGTGTGCAAGAGGGGCGTCGTGCTGGTTTCATCGATAACGCCCATGATATGGTTAGAAGTAGTAATCATTTTCTTCCTGCTATAAAAACACTAGTGTAGGGCTCTTAAACTGTAATTACGCTTCAGACATTCGGTCTCCTCGACCGACATGTACCAAAATTGAAGCAAAGGAATAAAAGCTCTAGCAAATATAATGCATCAACATTAGTTGCTTCTGGCAATCAGCTGCTCACCGAAAATATTGGTTATATTTAATTTCAAATAAATCGTTTAGATATATGCCACGATTTCACCAAATTGATAGATAAAAGCCATGCCATTTCACTACTTTTACTTAAGATCTGTTTATTGTGCATATGAAAGTTTCTAATGGAGACTCGTACCATAACATCATAGCGCTAGTAAAAGTGTAAATATATGGTTCATCTATCTTGTAAATGTTGTGATGTTGTTACTTCACTTTTTTTATTATTTTGCTTGTAAACTACACGTATATTAATCCTTCTTTAGTTTTCAACATTGGTTAAAAAAACGCGCTATTAAATGTTAGATGAAACAATCGAAACGGTATGAATTTCAGGACAACAACATAGTATATTATTGAAAAATGGGCAAAATAGTATTTTTATAAAATTGTGAAAATTCAAGAAAAATTAGTATGGATATTTAATTGGTATTTTAAAAAATATATATATTTTTAAATTTTTAGACGGTATAAAATATATTTTTATGCAATAATATATTCTTAAATTATCGCAGATCCCCCAGAAATTCGCTTAATTTTTAATTAATTAAAATTCTACTTCAAAACATCGCTCAGTGTTGCACATTCCCTCCTCCCATGTGTACATATATAATATGTCAAATTTGATAACAGTAGATCAAATGAGCTGGCTTGCTGTGCGCCAACTTGCACGCATTCATCTTTATTATTAGAAATGAAGAGCGTGCGAAATTCGCTTAATTACATATTTATATATTCACTCTGTCGTCCTCGTTATTTAGTGATAAATTACGACGATTGTAATTCATCGAATATTGTTCTTTAAATTCGTTAAAATTTCTCTGTGGAATCAATCAATCAAGGAGAAGTTTTTAACGTTTACAATTAACATTAATCTCCTTACCATCATATTATTCCCAGTTGCGTACTTTAATTGTTTCTAAGTAAATTTTTTCGTCAATTCTATGTAAATTGTGAAATTAATACTCGTTCAACGTTTGTCATCTCATATTGCCGTACTTAAAGTGTGAATTGCAGTTAAATTTTAGTAGGTACTTCTCCAATATAATTCATGACCTAACGTCAAAAACTTCTTAACCGAAAGAAAATAAATTATAATGACTTGCAGATTTTGTCAAAATTACATATATATTTTTTAACATACTGAAAATTTTTTAAATCTCTGTTGATTAAAATTGCAGCTGTATCCGAAGCATAGTGTCGTAGTTAATCACAATTAATATGGAAAAGAATAAAACTGTTATTATTAATTAATGTCTAAATGTAACAAATTCGTTACAAGATATGCATCAGTTAATGCTTATGTGATGTAATCGATTTGAAGCTTTAGCGTGATGTCGACTTGTAATTGATTATCGTATAAGAAATCTTATGCTCATAAGCTAATGGATATGGTCCTTTTTTTTTTTTTTTTTTTTTTTTTCGTGGGACTATTAATAAAAAATTATTCCTTCAAGCGTTTCAGAATATGGGCTGTTCTTTAATTGAGTTGTATTTTTTGATACAAACTAATTTAGTCAGCGTTGAAAATAACTCCCTTGTTCCTGCCGCCGATTTCAATTACTTTCCATCTACTTTCACAGATTAAGTTATGGTTCTGCCTTTTGTAGCCCAACGAGCCTGCGTGTTAATTTCATGCTTTCTGTAATAGGCCACAACTCAGGCGTATAATGAATATTCTTTTTTTCTTTTCTTCTCTTCTTTAATTATTTGCGGCGAAAACGTCTCTTTTTGTGGTCTTCCCCCTATTCTTCATCTATTGTCCCTTTCAAGAGAGATTCCATCAACCTCTTTTTTCACGCAGCACTTCACCTCATTTAAAGGGTGTCGACTCGTTTCTGATTCTTCAGTGTGTGATTACGCCATGATATCATTTGTAGGAGAGGAAAAAAAAAGGATAAAAAAAAATAGAAAAGAAAATATTTGTCCGTGTCGGAGAGGAGCAGGAGATGGAGTAGTAATAATTGGGGGGGGGGGATAGTGGAGGAATCTCCGTTAAGCGAGGGGAGGGGTACGGGTCGCTTAATAACAGTCATTTTCGCCCATTTCCCCCCTTTCGCGTGACGATTTTGTCCACTCAAGTACCGACCCATAAGGCTGAGCCCCACCCCATGACCTTGTCATTTAGCCCTTGCATCGAAGGCACATGTCGTGTGTGCTTCTTCTCCAGGAATTTCTCTCTCAGTGGTGTGACAAGTTTTTTTTTTTTTTTTTTTTTTTTTTTTTAATCTCCTTTCCAAATCTCGTTTATGGTTCCAAGAATTGCTGAGCAGATGATTTGTGAAAGCTGCATTTAGAAGTAAGCTTCTTTGTAGAAGTATTTCCTCACCCAGTTGCTTCCATGAAAAGAAACAAAGGAATATTTATGTAAATGAAACTTAGTAATTTGTTTAGTTCTTTCAGTGATAATGATAAAACTCAGGCAGGTGCTTAATTAACGGCTGCGAACTCAGAAAAAAGGTGAGGATCTGTCAGAGAACTGGAAAGTACTTTCTTATGTCTCTAGATTCACTGTAAGTTTGCTTCTCATATTTATAATAAACTTTCCATGGAATCAAGTCACGAATTTTTTTTTTTTCAGTGCACCCCTTTTCCCTCTCAAACTACAAAGCCATTGTACTTTTAGCGAATTAAGAGCAGCAAAATTTAATTGCAGCGTTCTTATCTGTGATTAGAGTAATCGAGCAATGAGTTCTAAGAGCTGGCAATGAATTTTTTTTCTATTGTTAATGAATTATAGGGGAACGATGACGAGGTTGGATCGTTTGAGGAGTACGTTCAGCCCGCAATCTGCTACACCTGAATAATTGTTTTTAATCTGCTTAGTTAATCATTTTAACTTTTTAATTAAATTTGCGGGACAATTAGGTATTCATAATTCTGCATTAATTTACCATTAAATTTCGTAAGAAAGGAGACGTGAGTATTTGACAGGGAAAAGATATTATGAATAATATCATTTTGTTTACAAATAAATAATTTTTACCTATCTGGTTTGTTATAATATAATATATTGATGACATGAAAACCATTGCAATGGATAATCATCCTAAGTAGAATCTACTTAACGAAGGTAGATCTAAACATTGAGTTAAAAAAAGTGAAATTCGATTAAATCTGATCTAGAACTTGTATGAATAATGAGATTCTGCCTTATCTTAGTTTCCTCAGTTTTTTTTAAAATTTCTCTTCATTCCTTTGATTTATCATCTATATGTCCGTTATATTATAGCTTCTAAACGGAATTTTAACTAATTTAGCGAAATCGAAACTAATCATAACTAACCTATGCACAACCTTAAGTTTTATACTTGAAATAATCCCTGTCGGGCTGATTTCTAATTGTCGGTATCATTTATTGCTAAATATGTAACATTGACGTTGTTATAATTATAAAAATTTTATGTGAAGCAATTTTATATATTGCCTCATATAAAATTTTATTTCTCAATATTTTTGAGAAATTAATACTGGATATGGGGTTAGATTAATAATTTCAACAGACTTCTCTTAAATACTTTCGTCAGCGAATGACGATTAAGAATGCTTACTCTTCCCTCGTATATCATAATAGCTCTCAATTCCTTTCGGGATTCATTCGCATCTTCGGCGATAATCCTGGCTCATTTGAAATCTCTACTCACAGATCGATTATGATGATTGAGTGATACTTTCCTCTTCATATCATAAATTGCTTGTGTAGATCTGCTATCGCGCCGTCAATCCACAATTCATGCCTTAAAACTAGTCGAATTCGGAAAAGGCACGGTGCAGCTTTAAAATGAAACATTAAAGGTTATGTAAATGTAAACTGCCCTTTAAGTTATCGGCAGGCTAATCCTTGATGTGTAGAATTTCTATTTCCAATATCATTTACTGTTAGCTTTCTCTTCGAAACTTTTGCTCTCATTTACATGAAGATATTAATATGTTTTTAAATTGAGCAATCGATTAAAAGTGCTGACAGATGGCGTTATGATAAGTTTTTAGCTCATCGAGAAGTTAGTTTAAAATTGATTTCAAAATTGCACACACTCCAGATTGATAAACAGAAACAGTTTTCATGTACTACGTTTTTTAAACAAATTAAAAATTATAAAATAATTTCTTCTTGTCTATACAGATTGTCCTGAAAATTTGTGAATGGGAATTTTTAAAATTCTTTAAAAGCTCGTTTTAAAAACGTGGTATATTATTATTATTATTTTTATTTAAATAATTATTTCTTCCTTGTTCACAGCAGTTGTAAAATTTTGGATTGCAAATTGCGTATTTTATAGAGGGAGGAACGTCTTATTTCGATTTTCAAATAAGTGAACAGGCCTTTGATAAATATATAATCAGAATTAAGATACATGTCTCAAATAAATCTTTTAAGTGACATTAAATCAGAAATTAATTCTTCACTATTGCTAAACATTTTGATTAATTCAATCCTTCAACAAATTGCCTCTTTGAATTTTTTGAATATTTTTGCTAATGAATGCTTTTAATTCGCTTAACGAACTAAATTTTTAATGCTTCTCTTCATACTATCTCAGTAAAGTGCCTGAGCACTCACCATCAGCAAAATATCATAGATTAGTAAATTTATGAAAGAATCTATATTTATGATGAATCGGCCAATATTTATCCAGTATTAAACGAAGCCGTTTTTAACATTTTTTTTTTCCCTCAACACTTTCTGCTCAAAACAGCTTCATTGATGTTTTGTTTTCTTTCAGGCTCTTCGATTGTGACAGATCCATACTGCGTTTGCGGGGCTTCAGGGTGACAATTTACGTCGATTACCAAACACCGCTTTCTGGAACAAGACATTTTATTGCACGGTAAGCAGCATTGTTTTTCGAAATCGATTCTTTAAGTTGATTCGTTCTATGTATCGATTCTGTATGTTTTTTTGTACGACGGCTGGTGTTGCGCTTTTAGAATAATGTCATCTGGGAAAGTAGCAACTCTCACCTTACCCCTTCCAGTGGAAGGAACAGAGAAAAAGTTTTTTTTTTAAAGTGTGAAAATGTAAAAGGTTTTGCATCTATTTAAATACAGTATTAATAAAGAAATTTCACCTTGAAATGAAGTCTCAATTTCCATATTAAAATTTAAAAAAACTATTGCAAGGTGTCAATTAAACATGAAAATAAATAAATGAGTTCCAAATTTCGATTTTTATCGAAATAATTCTCGCAGAAGCGGAAGAAGAGAAGAAAACTTTCAGTTAACCACAGAGTTTTTTAATAAATATATATATACACTGGTGTGCAAAACTTAAGCAAGAGGTTTTTTTTTTTTTTTTTTTTTTTTTTTTTTTTTGCCATAACTCCAAGAGAAATCATCTCAGAGACATGAAATTCAGAAATGAGAGACAGCATTTTGTACTTAAACGATGACGAGAACGTAGTTGTACAAAAATGAATACACTGCATATAGTATGGAATAAAAAAAAAAAGTATTTATTGACCTCATAGTAATGTCGGTCCATGAGCAAGAACAACAAGCAGATGTTCGTTAGTATAGGATATGCTCTCCCATTACTGCAATGGTTGCTTAGCGCCTTCTCTGCATACTCAGCACCAGTTTGTCCAACAGTTCTTGAGATAATAGTGCCCATTCCTCAATCAGCATTTGTTTCAGTTGTTGGGTGTTTCCTGGAGGATGGAATCGTGTCGCAAGGCATCTTCCCAAAGCATCACACACATGTTCTGTGGGATTTAAATCAGGAGGGAATGCTGGCCAATCCATTCGAATGATATCTTCACTTGCTGTTGAACATCAGTTGCTGTTGAACATCAGCAGTCCGGTATGCTCCCTCCCCACGAGCATTGTCATCCATAAAAACGAAGTCTGGTGCTATAGCACCTCGGAACAGACGCACATGGGGGAGGATCACCTCCTTACAATAGTGATCTCCGGTTATAGAACCTTTGTCGAAATTGTGAAGCTCAGCCCGCCCGTTCAGCGTAGTACCTCCCGTACGACAACTTCAGGACCACCGTAGCGGTTTCTTTTCGTAATGTTACTAGGATGAAAACGTGACCCGACCTCTTTCTAAATCAACTGTCGTTGAGAATCGCTTGTAGCACTGAAGAGACCTGCATCTGTAAAGAGGACACGACTCCATTGATGAGCTATCCAGTTTCTGTGCTCCTTACACCACTCTAAACGGTGCCACCGAAGGCCAACTTTCGTAGGGATGCCATGGTCAGGACGGTGGGCGAATAGGTCACCTTTGTGAAAGTATCTGACCAAAGTCACTTGTCGCCCCCTTGTACACAGTTGCTGAGCAGTGGCGCTTGCTGACTGGTATCGGACTCTTTTCGCCTGTAGGATGATATATCGATCATCACTGCAGTTCTTTTCCTAGGTCGGCCACCGCCAATCTTTCTAACAACTGTACCTATGGTTTAGAAGGCCTTCCAAGCGGCGAAGCGACACTTTTGTTAATTCCGAACTCTTCAGTACATTCGTCGAACTACGCTCCTCCTCCAGCTTTCCGATCATTCTTCCACGTATGAAGTCACCCAGGTGATTTCTTCTTGCCATATTTCACGAAAGAACTCAATTGCACTTGCAGCGAATGCCTTTAATTGCGCCTCCGTTATTCCTTTCCTCATTGTCTTGAGCTGCGCGCGCCGACTACGTGTTTTGTGTCCACTCTCGTCGACTATGTTTAGTTCCTGACATTTGCATACATATCGCCTTTCTACTGAATTGCGTGTTCATTGTACTGATCGCAATAATCCCTTTTCTACAATTTCATGGCTACCTGCTTAAAATTTACATTGTTGTTTAAGTTTTGCTCACCAGTGTATGTATGTTATATATAATATAAAGGCATGAGAATTATATTTTTAACAAGATTTATTTTGTGCATAATAGAGAAGCTTATTCATAGAAATTTTTGTATCTTAAAACTATTTTATTTAAATTATAAATTTATACCTGTAAATGTATAATTTTTGTGATATTGCTGGTTACGTGGATGGTAGTAATGAGTATTTTTATTACAATTTTCTTTAGGGGGGAGATCGGCAAATTTGGCTAAAAGCTAATAATTTTTTCATTTTTTTTTTTTTTTTTTCTATTTTCGAATTAGTTCAGGATTAAAATAAGTATTCTGGCATAGGACCTACTTATTATAGATATCTATCCTTACATTTCATATAGACGAATGCTAATCTTATGCTACATAGTTATATGTATGAAGTTGCGAAGGAAAATCATGTTAGAGAATAATACAAAAGTAAATCTGACTTTTTGAGTTGAATCTATATTTATTAGTTTTATTGGTTTTTCTGCTAACATAATCTCCTCAATTTTAATATTTTTGTACCCAAATTTGAACAAAAATTTGAAAAATTCGAGTTTTGAAGCATTATTTTAATAATGATTAATTAGTACCATATTGTCTCCTCTTTCATCTGTTTAGTGCCTTAACAATGTGTCCACTAGGTTAATTGTACAACTCTGCCCATTATTAATTAAGAGGAAAAAGATATTATCGTAAAGGTTGACATTGTTTTCCTGATTATTGGTGCAAACAAATAAAGGATTCATTATAAACGTTAATGATGCTGTTTATGTCTTTAGGGTTGAAACCGATTAACTTTAATGGAATCGACGTATATGCTTATATATCTATTTAGTCATAATCACTTCGAGCTTGGTTATTCAGAACGTCAAGCAATTCTAACACACCATGAAGTAGGTATTATTATTAATCGTATAATCTGAGGATGTCTTCTCAGTAAGTAGGCTTCGATGATTCTCTTAGCATATCAGCTTTTCCGTGTGACGAAAGCGAAGCCTTCAATAATAATCCATGTTCGCTATTATAAGGCGATTAACTCTTCTGACTGAACCATCCTCGCTTTCTCCTGTTAATCGATGATTTATTGCATTTTATATTATTATAGGAATATTTGGTGTCTTTCTCATTTTTAATGACTATTTTAGAACGCCAAGTAATCATATCTTTGGAATGGGTTTTTAAATGGACTAGTCTGCCAAAATACTTCTGGTGTGCTACTGCTAATAATGTTGCTCTGAATGTTGATATTATTGGAAATTCAAACTTACGAGGATTTGAGGTCTTAAGGATTTATGTTTCCTATTTAAGGGGCTTATTATAATTAACAGGAATGTTATTCCAGATCAGTTTTGCTTGAAACAGGGTTTGGATACCCAGTGTTAGTTCTGTTCTGATATAATTCGTAAAATAATAGAATTTCTTACTGCAATCTCTTATCCATATGAATAATATTAATAACTGTTTTCAATAATATAGTTTTTTTAAAAACTTGTTTCCGTTGTATTCAGAAAAATGCATAATCATTCACACGTATATTCGCATGTTGAAGGGATATGACTTCTGTTTGTATCTCGATATTTGTATCTTAAAGTTATACTATTACTCACTCGTTCTTACTTTATATTGCTATAAATTGCGAAAATTGTTATAAATGGAGTAATAATGTGCAAGTTTGTTCGTAAATTGATATGCACGATTTTGTATTCATCTTATCTCTTGTTAGTTGATAAGTGGGCATCTGTTGGAGATTTGTTGAGAAAGAGTATTTGACATGTTAACTTATGAACGAAAGGAATTAGCTTTTTCTTGGGAATTTTTCTAGAATCTTCGAATATAAATACTCCTCCAGATTTGAAATTTCATTTCTTTGCTTCCCCCCCCTTCTTCTTCTTCTTTTTGGCTATCGCGGCGTATACTAAACTATTGCATATTAGTGTTGCATAGAATGTACTCTTCTGTATGTGTTTTCTGAATTTTAATTGCATTTCTATTTGGAATTTTAACTCATTTCTGATTTATTATTTTCTTTCCAAAAAGAAAAAGTTTGTCCTTTATGATCCCTAGACAATTACCCTTTTCAACCATAGATGTAAAAGTAATATAAGAATTAGAGTTAGGAATTCAATGTATTTTTCGTCATCTGATTAGCAATAGTTCATGTGATTTGTAGGCTTTATTTATTAACTTTCATTTTTTTTTACAAAATATTTAACCTAACTGGTTTAATTTTTATTGTCCTATAGATATATTTGGTCTGTGCGTTTTGCAACTAATAACAGATGTTTTTTGGATGCCATACTATGTTGTTAAGCTGTTGATGCATATTTCTGTCTATAATTTTCAATGAAGATAAAGGAAAATTGAATCCAATACGCTACCTTGAGGAAATCCTGTGCATTGTCGGTATATTGAACATATACAGACTGTCTGTATGTTGAACATATACATCATTTTGATTCTGAATGACTGTAAATAATTTGAAACAAAGCTAAATCCTTGTTATCATTGAAACTTACTAATTTTTGTATTAGACAGTCATATTTGCTATCGACAACTTTCGCCACATCTAGCATCAGAAAGTGGGTCGATCTTTACGTAGGTATTGTTTTATCTATTTCCAGATAATCAGTAAGATGCCGGAGAAGTCCCCCAGATGGCGATACCTTCCCGCCAGAGAAACAGCCGTTTCGTATCGATTTCGGACTCTTCGGATCGTGTTGCATTGACGAATCCATCCGGTCTCCTTCCAATAACCGTCATCTTGTCATAGAATGTCTCCTAGTTACGAATTTTCTTGTTATCGTCTGAATCAGTGGCGCGGA
Source organism: Argiope bruennichi (assembly GCF_947563725.1). Classification (NCBI taxonomy): domain Eukaryota; kingdom Metazoa; phylum Arthropoda; class Arachnida; order Araneae; family Araneidae; genus Argiope; species Argiope bruennichi. Next base: position 51,554,181 of record NC_079152.1, on the reverse strand, counting down.
TTCTTAGTTCTAAGTTAAAAATTCTTCTTTTGCAGAAAGACTGAGCCGTTTTAATAAATTTGAACACCATGGACTGAAATAATTTAGCGTCTCATCAGAAATGTAATTAGAAATTTGAGCACCCATGGTTTAATAAAAAAAAATTTCTATATAAAAATATTTAACATGCAAGCTAAAAAAGTATACTTGTTGTTTGATTAACGCTTTATAATTTTAGGAATTGGTTTTCCAAAATAGGATTTTCAAGGTAATTTCGTCTCCCCCCTTCGATCATCATATCCCTGAAAACGAAAAACACATTTTTGTCGTTATGTCTGTGTGTGAAGACGATAACTCAGAAACACTTTGAGCTGGATGGCTGAAATTTGGTTTATGAAATTAGGACCAAATTTGTAGACCTCTGTCAAATTTTGAACGAATGCCTTCCATAAAATCTGCCATCCTGGCTGTTTGAGTACAGATGAACTAGATAGCTTCAATAAACAAAGAGCTACGTAGATAAAATTTAATACATATGTTTAGCATTTAAAATATAGATACTTATCGAATTTTGAATCAAATTATCTAAAGGTTGACTGTCTGTCCGTTCTTTATTTGGACGTCGGTTTCTCGCAATGACTTAAATAATCGGTTTTCTGTCAAATTTTGGGGACAGTCGGTAGGTAAAAAGGGCAAAAACGCATATTCGCATGCGAATATATTCGTATTCCTAAACGCATATTCGCATGATAAATGCTGTAACAATGCTGGATAATATTTCGTAATTATCGTTTACCAATGTTGTGCAGAGTATTCGCTATCTTATCCAAGACCTCCAATTTTATGCGGAGGAATGTATGGGGGAGAGTAGTCTTTTAAAAAGCGCGAAAGGAAGTTTAATATCACCCAACAGAAAAGCTTCTTACTATAGATTTAATATAAATGTTTGAAAAAAAAAACCCGTCTCATTTTATTTTTGAATTGTAGATAAGCAGTGATAAAGGCTGATCATTTTTATACAACATGCGAAGCATTCCGCTCGCATGTTTACAGAATTGTGTATTCTTCAGAAAGCAGGGGGATTAAAAAAAAAACAAAAAACAATTTACCATTAATTTTTTTTTAAAAGAAAAATGCAGGTTTGAAGAGTTAAATACAGTTTAAAGGGGTTCGATACAAAGTCGTTCAGGGTGAAAATCGAATTGTAGAGATTTATATAGCTAATGGTGGCAAGAATAAGCTCAGCCATTTATGGAAATTACACAAAAATATATCAGAAGTGCTTTTTATTATGACGATTTAATCTTACGCCCCCCCCCCCTTTCCGTTGATGAAATTAAGTGTCACAATTCCAAATTTTGATGGGCCGCGGTGGCTTGGTGGTAAGGTCTCGGCTTCGGAATCGGAGGGTTTCAGGTTCGTGACCCTATTCCACCGAAGAACCGTCGTGTAAGGGAGTCTGTTGCACGTTAAATCCGTCTTGACCAAACGTCCTTCCGCTGGTGTGGTGTGGTGTGGAGAGGGGGGTGCCAGCTCTGGTGTCGTCCTCGTCATCTGACCGCGGTTCAGAATTACGAGGGCCGTCCCAAAATAGCCCTAGTGTTGCTTCAAACGGGACGTTAATATAACCAAACCAATCCAAATTTTGATTTGAGGTTTCAGACGCGCAATAATGGATCTTCCCTTATGAGGTATTCTCTGTATGAATACCTCATTTTCAACTTGATAGGGTATTATAGTAGAATAAACTTCGACACACGTCAGTATACTGACTGCACATACTCCACGGCAAACGATTCCATACAGACTTAAATAGAACCCAACTTTGCCATAAACAACGTGATAGATTGTTCTTAATCGATTTGCGGAACTGACGGGACCACATCGTTCCTGATTCTTGATTTATACTACGTTATCTTTCGCGTGCTGATCGTTAATCTTTTAGTAGAATTTGGCGACATGCTTGAACCGTCGTCGTGCTTTATACCGATCCAGCCATTCATATTCATTTCACCATGTTAGAGCTCTGTCATGTATTTATGTGGAAAATAGCTGATTGCCACTTCTAAGATTCCTTTAACACTTTGTGGGCAAGAGAAAACAGATTATCCTACGTTATTTCTTCTTACTGCTCCTGATGGTTGCCTTATTTATCCATCAATAGCACGAATAGAAGTGATTTTATTATGATCATATTTGTCCCACATTACTACGGTATTTGTAACTCTATGCATATATGAGAAAGCACTCAAAATAATAAAATCGTTAATGCAAATACTGTGTAGTGAGTTTGAACTATCGATGACTAGTAACTATTAAGTGAACCTTTGTTTTTCATCCCATGTCGGTTTTTAATCTTGATTTCGCACAGTAAGCAGACCACAACATTTTCTGCAATCTTCATGAAAAATCGGAAATTTCGTTTCGGTTCGTAGAAGCAATGTACATGAAGTTTTGTTTTGTCGTTGTGGGCGTCTGCTAAGCTACCAAAACAAGATAGCCTTAAATTCTATGGTAAATTTTGATCAGTTTATAGCTTGTTGTCTTTTGTTGGTTGTCTTTTGCTCTACCATGTGCAGAAGAGAATTGAAGAAACTAAATCTACATTAAATAAGTTATTAAATATTAATTAAAACAAATAAAAGGAAGGAAAGAAAAATATTTATTTTCAATCATTTATAAAATTCCGGGGGGAAAATTATGGTTCATTTTTTCAGCTTTAATCTAACAACTATTTTTGAAAAAAAAAAAAAAATATTTAGCATGCGAAAGCAACAAATAAACAAGATATTTTTAACATTAGTTACATGTCAGAAATTTACGAAAATCGGATGGAAATTTATCTTAATGTAATAGCGCAACTTATTATGATGGACATAGTGTTTAAGTTCTGTTTGTGTCTATAGTTTTGAAAACTAGATCCGATTGTACTGTTTCTCAAGAAGATCAAATTTTTTTTTCTATTGTGTTTAAATTCATTTAGACATTTCACATATACAGGGTGATTGGTAAATTCTTTTTAAGCTTATTAAATTCAAAACAATAAAGGAAATAACCTACAGTAAAGTTACTATGCTAAATGGATTGAGACCAAATTACGAGTTATTGAGTTAGTTACAACGTCCCTAGCGGAGAAAGAGAGAAGTTATTATAAATGACTGAAAAATTAAAGGAGACCGGTAGAAAAATTCTCTTAGAAAAATATATGCCGTACCACAATAAAAACACAGAAAAAAGTCTCATGGAGTTTTAATTGGCGGAAATATATTGTGATTAAAATCATGAATTCTCCATGATTTGAAAAAGAGTTCATCTAAAGTTGAAAAATGTATCGTCAGATCCCCAACCCCAAGTCCGTTTTTTTTTAAGATTTATTATTATTATTTTTGCTTATTTCTTTGTTGCTTAAATTTTACTTCGCCATTACTTAACTCGAAAAAACTGTTTGGCAATACCGAAGAATACATTTTTTCAATTAAGAACGAACCCTTTTTCATGTTATGGAAAGTTCATAATTTTAATCACAAATATCTCCTCTAGTTTTAAATATAACTCCACGAAAATGTTACACGTATTTTCATTATATTAAAGAGTACATTTTCCTAACTAAACTTTATAAACTTAAACTATTTATTTATTTATTATTATTTTTTAAACTTATTTTTAACTTCCTTATTTCGACGCTTGGGGTTGTTGTAATGTGTTACAATACGTTCATTATAATTACTTTACTATGGTGACGTTATTTCTCTGACCATATGAGAAACTGTTTTGAATTTAAAGGGCTTAAAAGGACCCAACGATCATCGTGTGTGTGTGCGTGCGTGCATGTCGAAGAATAATGGATAATTATTAATTGCATTAAAAAAGGACGAATTACGAGAAGAGTGTTTCATGGCTTCCTTGCCGATATCAAATGGTAAGATTTTTTGTTTTTTAATGCTAATTAGTGCATCTTTTCTCGTCTCTCTTTTTCTGTCTTCTTTCAATCTTCATGCTTCTAAATAATGGTATCGTTTCCGTCGTAGGCTAATCGGTTTTTCCCCTCCACTTCCTTTTTACCGTTTTCTTCCTTCTATTATATTGTTTTTGAAATGAAATAATGTCCAGAATTGAAGAGATTTTTTTTTTTTTTTTTGTCAACCGCGATTGAAAGGTATCTTCTTTCTTTTTTATTCAATCGTCTTTTATATATATATGTAATGGAAATGGTTTAAATAACGGAAATGGGAATCTACCCTATGTGATATTTCCACCATTCAGACTAAAAGGGGGGTTTTGGATTTCAGGATAAAAACGTTGAGATCAGAGAAGAAAACGAAATTGCTCTCACATTTCTCTGATCCAAGAAATACGAAGCTTTTGAAGACATTGTATGGATTAATCAAGGATTTTTTTTTTTTTTTTTTTTTAAAGAAATCAGATCTCTATAGGAATTGAATCAAATGATTGCCAATAGTTTCTATGAAATCTGCTCCAACTTTTCTATATTTTTTCACATTATTATATGATGATCATGCTACGAAACTTTTGTGCCTGCACAAATGAATAGCATTATTTGCTTCATAAAGCCAAGGATTGCCATGGTTTGAGTTATTAACACATTTTTCCTTCTGTATCCTTTTAAAATTTTACTCTCCATTTTGATTTTTTTCAACACAAGATACATTAGAAATTTGTTTAAAAATATTTTTAAAACTCGTATTAAAATGTGTGAACAGTGAACATTTACGAAACTTTCACGCATTCAGCTTTCTTTTCCTCTATCTCTAAGAGTGGGTTTGCTGTTATCTGGGAATATTGTTACGGTAATTATTCCCCTAAAACTCGACGACGGGTTCGCTTGTAGTGGGTGTATACTGTCAAACAGTAAACAGGAATCAATAATAAATGACGATGCTTATTTATACAAAGGCAGATGACAAGATATTTTATACAATACACAGATTTATTATACAATATATTATTATTATTAACAATACACAGATGACAAAACAAAGCCCAGTTGTACACAAGCAACATACAGCAGCATAGAACAAATAGCAGCCCACAATTAGTAATCAGTAGTAAACAACAACCACAGCATACAAAGCGGGCAGACAGAATTCAGCAGGAGGAGGGAATCTATGTAACTATTCTGGTGTCTCCTCCAAGCGCCTGCTATTCTCTCTTGTCTCCTCTCTTTAGCTGTATCAAACTGCCGACTCACTACTACACGACTGACTACTCCACACACGACTGGATACTGCTTTTAAAATAAACTCCAAGATACGGCACAAAGCTCAATTCATCAATCGCTTGAGCTCCACTCAACGCTTACGCTTCGCAAATACACAACTGTCTTCGGCCTTAACTCTTATTGGTTCTATCGCCAAAATTCTTGAAGATTCTTGTATCATTCATTTTGTCGCGAGGTTTGCCGTTAAGCCCGGGGATCATTGATCCGGCATCCGATCAGCATCCAATAGAGCTGATCCGGTCTTCCCTACGATGGACTAATGGTGCGGAGAAGCAACATTGCGGATTTGTGACAATATAAAATAATGTTTTATATGGACTTCATATTTCCAACATCGCTAATGGTGTTATAATGGCCGGTGCATTTATATGATGTCAAAGTTCCAAGGCCCTATTGTTCTAAAAATATAATTTGTACACTCATAATTAGGTGGAAAACTCGAATGTTATGCTGGATTAACATGAGTGTAACTATAATGTTGGCTGCGATGCCATCCTTGTAAACCTTTCAGAAACTATACCCTCTTATATCTCTTAGAAACTTAAGTCTGCGGTTTAATCTACCAAATTAAAGTAAAATTTTATCGAGGGGGGAAAAACGGTTATTGCCATAAAAACCACGGTATCTTGAACCTGATAACAGACTCGGCAGTAACTGTACGAATTGTACTTTTTCTTAACACAACTTAAAGATCTGCTGAAAGTATCGTCTTATTGGACATGTCTCGTTTCTTTTAGTCTCTATTCTTTTTTATTAGTTTCTTTACACTTTATTCTATTTTATGAAATTTGTTCGCATCCTACCATTTTAATTTAACTAATATGTCCTTCTTTGGCAGTGGTAAAAATGACTCATCCGAAGAGGCAGTACTCAGTCTTACTATGAGTTTCCTGCTTGTGCTTTTCACTTCAAAACCAAATTAAGTCTGATTAATAATTTTCGTTTAAAACATATTCAATATTTTACAAATATGCTAGAACCTGATACCTTTGTCAGAAAACCTTCTTTAAACGATTCTTGTAAATTATTGGATCAAACTTTCCAATCCATTGCGAATGTATCTAAAAATAGTTCTCATCGTTTTCAAAGGGATATTTTTACATTTTTAACTCCTGCATTTCAGGGTTGTTCCATTAACATATTATTGATCCGAAATATCATATGCTATATTTGACCAATGTTATTGATCAAGAATGCTGTATGACGTTTGTGAAGAAGGATATTCATTATTAAGAAGTAATTGTTTGTCACTTCTTGTAAAAATTCAATGATGTGTTATATACTTAGTTTTTTCAAGTAATAGCACTCCCAATACTTAAAAGTGCCATTTAAGCACTAAAGTTTCGTCCATATAGCGTCGTTCTCTAAGGCACCCGAGGCATCTAAAGCTCCAGTTGCTACGCTACTCTGCGATGCATCTACCTCTAACTTTTAAATTCCAATGTTAGTTGTATATATACTTGATGTTAATTTAATTCATTTTCAAAATGCAGCAATAACAATTATTAGTTGTTGTCATGCAATTTCGTCCCATTCTTTCTATCATTATTTTTCGCCTAATATTGGCCATTAATTGGGAGCATTTCAATAGAAAATTACTGCTTATTTATCAGATAAAAAAAAAAAATGCAGCAAGTTTTTTGCATAGGAATAACAAATAAGTATCTACTTTATAATTTTGATAGCATTTAAAATCATATTGAAACATATTTTTTCGTGTTTAAATTGCCAGGAAGATTTTTACGCTTAATTTTCACTTATGGGCACTTTTTTACCCTTACTTTAAATAAAATGAGTTAGTGTCTTTATGCTTTTTACAAATATTCTTTTTGTTACTTTCACGCCTCTCTTCTATAAAATGCTATACTCTCAACTTACAGGGGAAAAAAATAATTTTTTTTCTCTCTCTCCTTTTAGTTGGGACTCAGTTCATTAAAACTTCATTTTCCACCAAGATACGCGAAACTAAGCTATATTTTTTTCCTCCCTTGCGCGAAGAAGCTTTCAAGGAAACAGAAAAAGAAGAAAAATGTGGAAGGGAGGGAAAAAAAGAGAGCGAAACAAAAAGGTGCAAATGAATGTGTTCCTCAAGTGGGTGTGCAAAGAGTTGGGGAGAGGGTGAAGGATTTTTTTTCCTTCCCAAACTCTTTAAAAAATCATAATCCAATCTCTTCTAAAACCTTGTTCAAAAAATAATAAGTCCAAAAAAATGTAATCAAGAGCTAGACGACTCTAGGTTCTTAACATTTTTCCGGTTTAATTAATAAAATTAAGATAAGGAATTTTTATTGCTGAAATAAAAGCTTCTAAGTGCTCGTCGGAGCAGTAAAGCGAGAATCCACCTTTAAGAAAAAGATGGGAGAGGGTGAGGAAGAAGAACATAAAAGTAAATAAAGCAAGAAAACATTAACGAAGCGGGCGATAACAAACAGCCCCGGCATGCACAACAAAGGCGAATTTACTGCCGAACGCGTAACACCCAACGCGAAATTGAGCTGTCATTGCTGTACTCTAAACACGTTCCTTTGTTCTCTAGGTTTCCGACACCAAGACCCCATGCGAGCGCCTTGCTAGTGGAAGAAGCAGCAGCCGATAGCCCCGCCTATCCCTAGGGTACCTTTGCCCTGAGGTGGGGAGAAAGAAAAACCAAAAAAGAAAAGAAAGAAAAGAGGAAAGGGGAAAAAAAAGCCGAAAAACCAGCGGAACGGATCCGACCAGCAGTTCGCCTTGCTAGTCCGTTTGGTGTGTTGTCGGAGGCATGGCTTCCACCTTGACGGGCCCGTGGATTCTCTGGGCCCTTATCGTGCCATTGTGGGCTGCTACCAACCCGCACTATTTCGTATCGCATCCAGACCACAGAGTAGCTCCAGGTACGTGGTTTCCTTTTTATGATTTTTTTCACAAATTACCATAGTGGTTAACCACTAAAAAACAAATAACAGATGGAATGCATTTTTTACTGTGGTAGAACTCCTATTATTTGTATTAAACACGATCCGGATAGTCAAAGAGAGTTATTTCTTGTGGATGAAGACGAATAAAAATTTTTTATGACATATTAATTAGTACTGAAAAAATAATGCTATTCATACTCTGTATACTTCCATACAGTATTAAAATCTCGCTGCTTGAATATATCGATCATAGACCATTGTTTTACTGTCTTTTCTTGATTTTATTCCGAGGAATTCTGTTTGCTAACTCTTGCCTTTTTCTATAACTGTAACTTAATTTTGAACTTGAATCAAAGAAAAAAATATTACAATTGGGATAGCTGAAATTCTATTGTTCGCCTTTTGCATAATATGTAACTCAGTCCTTCTCATCCTTGTGTTATTAAAAACCCACTCAGAAATTTCATATTAGTTGCGCCCTCTTTTAGGAATTTCGAAATTTCCTATCGAAAAGTTTTCATTTAAAAAAATGTGCGCATTTGCTATTCTTGAAGTTACCGTTTTATTTTTGTATCAACCAAATGTATCATTTCTTACCTTTAGTTCCGATTGTTCCTGTTTCAAAAAATTTAAAAAAGTATTTTCTCTATATTTTTGGATCTGCCGGAGGGCATGTATCTCAGTACCAGACTTATTGATTTAGTTAGTATTTACAAGTAAACAAATAATACAGATCCATGTTTGTATAGTTTGTCTACTGTAGCAGTCAACAATGGTAAATGTGTATTTTTGAAGTTTTACAGAAATATCTTACGAAACTCAGAAAATACTTTTTATAATATTTTCTTTAAAAAAATGTTTCATTGCATTGTATTTATCGGAAATGGGAAAAATCATTTTAATGTCTTTCAAATGTAATTAAAAATATGTACTATTAATCATATAAAAATAAGTAAATGAATTAAATATTGAAGGCTTCGTCTAAATGGTTTACATGATAAGATATCCATTTTGAGTACAGATAATTTGTTTCAGAATTTATTTGCTATGTGTCGTTTAAAATGTAATGAAATGATTATTAATGGAGTCAGTAGTGTTTTTATAGGGCGAAATCAAAGAACGAAGCTAAATTTTATATGCCTACGTTGTTTTCAGTTATCTATTTATAATCTGCTAACTGCTTTAGTATGTATTTCATTGTCTTAGTAAAATGAATAGATACTGATTTTATATAAAAATTAATTCGAAATATAAACATGTGTATATACATGTGTGAACATTCCATTGTTCTAATTGATTGTTCTATATTAATTGACTTTTTTAAATTTAGAATTTTAAAATTTTGGCCGAAATTCTTTTATATCAATTACTAATTTTGTACGATCAAGGGGTGTGGGTGAGCTAATAACATTTAGCGTCCAGAATCAAAATAAATTATGTTTATTTTAATAATATGAATTTCATTAGATTTCATGTTTCTGTTTACAAGTGGGAAAAAACTCGTTATACAATTAAATACATCAAAATATAAAGAAATAATATAAATATGTATGAAGTCCTCAAATAAATAAAATTCTCTGATTGTCTGAACTTCACACAGTTCCACATCTCACCATTTTGTTCCATCGAACAAAATTGGAGCTCATCTATAACCTTTGGCACCTGAAAGAATTTGCTACCCTATTAAAAAATTGCAAAGCTTCTTCCTTCCCCCCCCCCCGAAGGTAAAGGAAATTAAGAATAATTTTCAGTCTTCTTCTATAACTTCGGAACATTATTATCGTACAAAAACTATTTTCACCAACAATTTCTTTTTCAAATTTCTCTAATTTTTATCAATTTTTGAAAATTAATTTATACTAAAATTATTTTATTATATTTCATTAATTTATAATTTAATTTTGTAACGACTCTTTTCTTTGATGAACTATTAAATATATTTTAATATTTAATCACAATTACCACTCACTCGCTGCCTTTCTTTGGAAATGTTTTCCCCTTGACTCTTTTCTTTAGTTATTTTCACTTTTGTTCTTATTGTGTCGTAATTTAAATATCTATTTATATGAATTTACTTTTTTAAAAAAATACTGCTTTTTACATTTTTTTTTTTATTGTTTTGCTTAGTTTTGTCTCATATTTTAATTAATTTAGCAGCTTTTAATTTTTATGCGCTCAGTTGTCATGTCATATGCCATTTTAATAATTGCTTCGCAGCTTGTGCCGATTGAATAAAAATTTCACTCCTTAAATTTTTCAGCTTTTATAGAATATTATATATTTAATTGAAAGTCATACTTTTTTAAAGTGTGCGCCAAAGGAGTTTTTTCTTCTAATTTTTACAAGCGACATATATTTGATTCTGTTTAACTTCGAATTATCTAGCACTCGGGATTGCCCTTACCTCTCCTTCTGTTAACTTTTACTGTCATATCATCAATCCAGCAATCCAAATTCCAGAACTGTTTATTATTATTGTTTGATTAAACAACAAAGAGAATATGAAATCACGACACCTAAAATAGTATGAATGCGAATGTTTTTGACAGTGTTGTTGCAAAAGGAAATCAAAAATATTTCCTTAAAAAATAAATGCAATCAAAAATATTTTCAAAATATATTGTTTACAGCAGTGTTGAATGGACGATGAATCTTGTTCTGTGAAAATTATTTATTTCAGCATTACCTGAATTTTATAATTATTGTAAGTATAGTTTTAGTAACCTTTAATAGTAAGACATCTACATGTATTCTTGCATAACAATTAAATCGAGAGCAATAAATATCTGTGACTAAAGAATCATTTAGGTGGTTTTCGCTTAAAATTGTTTAAGCTAAAATTTAAGTTTGCTAAAATCAAATCTTAAACACTTTTTACTTCTTCCGCGACAAAATATATGCGGCAAATGTATGCAATCTTCATTTATACGGTAAAACTAAGAAACTCTTATCTGAACGGTAAGATTAAAAATGTTGTTTATCCGAAAGTGTTATATTAATTATTAATTAGAATTGAAGGTCCTGATATCCATTAAGATTTGAATATAAAAATTCAAAAAATTATAATGCTTTGTCTTTCATACATGGAAATATATTTCTTGATATATATAAATATATCACGAAAATTTAATACATTTATATATTTCGTGGAATAATTCAATACCAGACGGAGCAGTGAATGTATTGTGGCTAGTAAAAAAAAAGAAAAAGATGAATATCTTGTCCGTATAATGTTTTTCTACTTATTTTCATCGGACTTGATTACATTCTGTGAATAACGACTTTTTAAACTGATTATTTATCGAAAGATTACTAAAAACATTCTAACGTTAAATATTCTTATGTTTTTAAATATGCTACATTTTTTTTTTGTTAATAATAATCAGAAAAATAATATTTGTTTTTACTTCTTCGCACGAGAACTATTGATTATTCATAGTATTGTTGTTTTGTTCGAATTGTATCGAAATGTTGTTGGTCGATTGGTTTAGCCTGTAGACTATTTTGAACAAATTATGCATCATTTGATTTGCAAGTTGTATCCAACCAATAAACGTTATTATACTAAAATATTATTGATTTTACTTTACACTCTTTATTCTTTTCCAAAAGAATCTAAAAATATGGAACAATTGTTTTAAATCGTGCATGTTCGTTAAATTGTTTTTGTTAATCCAAATTTTAGTTTTATGTTAAATTATACTTTTGAGACACATGGTTTTCTCTTCAAAATTTATCATTTATTCGGCTGCAAACGACGGATTTTTTAAAAAATATCTTTAAAAAAATTTTTTTCCCCCCAGTTTTACACCGCGGAAGAACTGATGTTTTAAGAGGTATTTTTTAATAGCTATATGTAAATTATTTTCTAAATTTATTTCTATTTTCAAAAATCATGAGCTGACTAGAAGTTGGACTATTTTTCCATTCCAATAAAACATAATTTTTTCTATATACAGCAAGGAAACGATTGAAGAAAACTTTTTGATTTATTACACAAACTAAAGTTTCTTAATTCGTGGGTCCAACTTCAAACAGGCCTCTTTTGATATTGTCAGCTCACACTTCTGTTAGATGACTTCAATATTTAAAAGTAAAAATTTATTCAGAAAGGGAGCTTCATTTCAATAATTTTATTAAATATCTTTAATGAAATGAAGTTACTCAGTGATAATAAATACAGTGGTTAGAATTGAAATATGCCTGAAAAGAACCTATCATCTGAAGAATTAATTTTAGAAAATATGAAGGAATGGGGTTTCATCCTTCAAAAAAATTCTCTTCTCAGTATTCTCTTTCTCTCTCTTTATCTATTGAACTTATTACCATATTGCTCTCCCAGATTATTGATTTTTTTTACGTTATTACTTAATATTTATTTAACGTTTAACTTAATTTTATTATGCGTTTTACTTAATTACTTATTTTTTCACTTAATGTAGAATGCATACTTTGAATTAAAAATTTTAACTTATTACTTGCGAAGACCGAAAGTCATGAATTTTGTTGAATAAATTAAATTATAACGCGCGTAAATTGAAATGTGTATATACTACGAAACATAAAGGAAGTGAAATTCTTACTTCGGAATTAATATAAAAAGAAAAGCAATTATATTATGTAATATAATATATATAATCTTAACATCGCAATCGTTCATCGCAAAAGTTCACAATTGAATATTTTTGTGAGTTTAAATTTCATAGTAATAGAAAAAAATGTAATGATTGTTTCAAATTATATATTACATTTAAAAAAAACATTATACAGTGATGAGATTGATATCATTAAACAGGTAATTTTTCAAATTTTTAGATTGTGCAAAAACCATTTTTAATTAGATAATGGCTTTGGAAGATATGATCATCAGTTTTCAGTTATGAAGCAGAATCATTGACAGACGATGTCATAGCAACTACCTTGCTGTCAATGGTTAAGCCTATTCTCACCCTCGATTAAACACATGACATCTATTTCTTAAATTTCTTTTCAATCTTCTTTCCTCTGAGTGAATAAAGTTTATAATATGGCCTATCCAAAACTTATATAATAATGTTTCGAAGCTTCATTAATTAGTAACGCTTCGAATTAAGTGCAGCTGGGAAAATGTTGTTGTAGCAGCCTGAAATGTTCGCATAGTGAATTATTTACATTTGACTGTTGCCATTCGACATTACATAATAAGAGCGATTTCTTTACCATGTACGTTTTATATTTATAAATGTTTGCGTATTTGTTAATATATTTACATACTTCGTGACGGATTCGAATGAAATGTGGCATATATGTTTCTTAACTCCTTGAAGGATTAACTACGATATTATGATGCTTCTAAGCCCACTGTAGGAGATGAAAAATGTGTGAAACATTTTAATGTTTTCTACCATAACTTCACAAGGTATTGATTGCATCGTATTAAAAGAATTACTTTTTCAATGACTTCAATTCCAATTTTGTACTATTATTTATCGGATTTTCTATCAATTTTCATTGAAAAATAATTAAATAATTATAAAAATAAATAATAATAATAATAATGAATTGTTACAAGTATTTAATCTTTTATAAAATATTAAATATTTCGAAACTCCCAGCAGTCATATATAATATGCCTAACATTAGACTAAGAATACCGTTTATTTGAAAGCTTCAGATTAGTAATTATTTGAGTATTATTAATTGAAGCTGAAGATTTTAAAAAATGAATATAAGCATTCTAAAGCTGTGCGATATAAAAGCACTTATCTTTCTTTTTCTGGCATACCTATACAAGGCAGAGTAGATTTTATAGTAGCTTGAAATAAAATCAAATTAAAAAAGAAATGATAACATTGATCCTTCCCCACCACCCTTTCCCCCTAACTTTGTGTTGTATGTACTTATATTAAGATGTTTATAACAATTTTTAACAGTAGTTGGTAGGTTCTCCACCTCTTAAATTTTTTTTCTATATTTTTCTCCGAGCAGAATATTCAAATTCTAACTCTGAATACATTCACTTTAGTCTCCCCCCCCCCTCTATCATATATGTCCAAATGAAATGACAAATACTTTTTCGATTTCCAACTTTTTTCATAAATGTGAAGACGGTCATAAATTAGTAGTTTTAAGAAATTCTGATGCAGACTTGCTGATTTCTTGATTTTGCTTCCAATCTCAGCTAAGTAAGAGTTTTTGTAGATTTTTATATATAAAATTGCTGACTAGACTATCCTCAAATAAATGTTACTCAAAGAAGAAGAAGAGGAAATGTTTAACTTCTCTGTTTGCGTTAGCGCATGTTTAATATAAGTAGAAGTTATTTTAGCTTTTCTACTGAGTTCCTGATATTTTTTTCTCCTTTGAACCTTTTGTAAGTGCACTCCAAGTTTATCTTTCTCTCTCTTTTATGTATGTTATGATGAAATAATTTTATTGGAAACTTTATCGATTCAGAATTTTTTTCCAAAATTTTCTTGATATATATTTCCAAACGGAATTTCTGTTTATAGGCTAATATAATAAATTTCTCAAGATTGAGCGTGAAGAAATTTCTGTTCAAATGATAGGGTAGGTTAGTTTTTTTTGTGTATCGTTAGTGTCTGGCTTATACTCTTAAATCTATGTCTGCGATTGCAGGCCATCTGGTGTCGAAGAAAGTTAACATTTAAGTATTTATTTGCATTATCTCTATATTTTTTAAATCTCTTTTGAACGGTTTGTTTTGAGAGAGAATTTTTTTAATGTAAATTTAAATTTTATTTTCTACATTTTCATTTCATTTTGTCTGTAACTTAAAAATTGACTGCTTTGATATATTTTTTTTAATCTCATTTTTCCAAAAACTGCGAAAATTTTGTTTCTTTATTACCTATGCATTCGGCAAATGATACCTTCATGAAAAATGCCTTTTCTAGTAATGTGATTGGCAAAAAAATCTCATGACTCCCGTTTTGGCTCGAAATTTGTTGGTTTGGATATTCCAAGTTGGTGTTTTTCTGACACCAGATGGCGCGTCCAACACCCGAGTACAGGTCTGACATTGATAAATGAACAAAAATTTTAATTATTCTATTTTTTTTATATGCCAAAATTCGACCATTTTATTTGATTATTCGTTTTCCAATGTGGATAAAATTTTTAAAGTCGCTGGCAATTCTTATTAACAATAGTGAAGAAACTACGTGTGGTATTATATTAAAGTGTATTACCACTAAGTTTACTTTTGAATCGACTATATATATATTTGATAAAGAATTGTTTGAAACGGAAAAAATCAATATTCTGTATAATGGAGTTTTTATTTATTTCATGAAACTCTTTACATCTCCTTAAAGCATTTTGAAACACTTACATACTTCCAGTCAATTGTTGCTTTCGATTTTCTGTTAATATGAGTACTCACGGACTAAAAGAGTGTCGGCGGTAGGGAGTATTGCATTGCTCTCAGAAAATTAGATCGTTCTTTAAAACTGTTGAAATTCAAAAGAAATGGTCGGTGTTTCTTAATATAACTAATAATTAACTAATCTTAATATTAACTAATTTTGCGTACAAAAAAAATCTGTATACTACAGTGAAACTCTTTCACCAGCATTTGAAAATTTTAATTGAAAAATATTGAACTCAAGAACGAATGTCTTCAGTTGCAGGATCTTTTTGAGTTCAAGGATTATTTTTCTTCTTCTTATTTACTTTGGATATCATTCTTTTAATGAAATAGGGATTTCCTCTTACGTAGTTCAGCTTGTTTAAGACCACAGTGATCGAGTGGTTGATTGTGGTCATATCGTCTGCGTAAACATGGTGCAGTTAAATTGGTTGGAGTAATTATTATTATTACTTTTTTAATGTGGAATTGAATTTTTGTAAAAGTCGCTTACTCCCAAAACACTCAACATTCGTGTAAATTCAAAGGGAAATTTTTTCTAACAAAATGTACCAGCAAATTGCATTGGTTTTGGAAAAAAAAATGAATTTGCTCATCTAAGGTAAATATTTCTATGTTATTAAAAATAGCAGACTAAGGGTTGTTTTTTTTAAGCTACTGCACGATCCATTATGTAAGACACTGCGATCTTCTTGACCTACTTTGGCCTGCTTGCCGAAGGGCAATACCAGGAGTAGTTTCGGTTTCCTTCTTATTTCCGCCACCGTCTACCTTTTTTAATTATTCAGTGGAGGGGATGGCCGCCAGTTTCCTTTATGGGAAGCACAGGATTTCCCGTAATCTTCCCGGGACTATCCATTTCTCATGAGCACTGCTGATGGACGCCGAACCGGATTGATCCGGATATCCCCGTGGACTTCGAGATGGATGCACTTAGAAGACAATTCCTTTCGTTTCTCGTTGGCGGATTCCGCAGCCTTCGAATTCGGAAATCGGTGAAATTTAGAAGTGTTATGTTCCTTCAACAATTTTGCGTCAATTTTTTTCCCATCAGAAGTGCGCTTCCGAAAAGCTGCTGTTTTACTTGAATGTAAAGGCTAAGAGATACTCTGGCGCAATTCTACTTTTTGTTTTTAGAATTTTGCATGGTTATTTATGAACATTCATCATTTCATATTAAATACATTTTTATTATAAAACTTTTTTCCCCCAAAATGTGTTGAAATTAAAAAAAAAAAAAATGTTAGTTGATGTTAGTAATTGCGATTTTCTTTTATTTGTACAATTATGCAGATTTTGGAGGCGCTAATTGCAAAAAATTAGTCTGTGCGAATATTATCGGATATATACTTTAAACTGAAGAAAAACTGGTATTTATTAATACTCTGATTTCCATGAAAAGACAACAGTAATCTATCAATTATATAAAAAATAAATATGAAAATTTTGTCTCATTCGCTTTGTGATTGGTAGAAAGCGAGTCATCTAACCAATGACACTTTCGGTTTGCTTTTCCAGTATTGCTCGAAATATTTAATGAAATTTTTTATTACATCTTGGTAAAAAGTTCAAATTGTCAGTGTGGTACCGAAGAAGGATATATAAATCACATGATCAAAGCCTGTGCATTCCCTGTGCACTGTGGCGAGAACACAGACTCGGATGTCCAAGAAATGGGATGTCTCTTGACGTCGAAGAACTCATAAAAATTCCAATCATTAAATCTTCTATTAGGAACTCTTGTCTTTAGTTCTCTCCTGATATAAAATATTAACGTACATTTAATGCATTTTTGTTTCATAATTTAATATGTAATTCCCCCCCCCCTTTTTTTTTTTTCTATACCAATATGCGCCTTCTCTGGAGGGTTCTTTGTTGTTTACAAGTATTCATTGCCATCGTCGTTTGTTCCTTCGTGCTAGGTGAAGTTGATCGAGCGGCGACCTCATCATGTTTCCCGTATGGCTTGGTCAGGATATCGCTTGTATATCTGTACTATATCGCCTACTATTTTTAGGAAAGCGAATGCGGTGGAATTCGTTTGTGTGTAAAAATTAATGGAGACATAGTGTAGGGGTACGAATATTAAGCTGTGGGTGAAGAAGATTGTCCTGACAACGGAACATATTAACAATATTAAACAAGCAACAAAAGTTCTAGTTCCATTATATCTTTTCAGTTTCCATCATGGCTTCTGGCTAGGTCGGCGCATCGCTTGCATATTACAACATAGTAGATATGTATATTGCACTTGACGGTGATATGGTGGCAAATAAAAGCAATGTAAAACTTTAATTAACATCACATTAATAGTAAATAAGTTAAAAAAATATTATTTGATTCTACTTTTAGACAAATCGTTTGTGGAAATTCTAATGAATGGCTTTTCGGTTTCTTTACCGTTTTTGAGTAAAGGGATATTTTTCGTCTCTCAACTAGCAATCATCTGAATACATAGCAATACACGCATTAACCCTGCATAGTTTTTTTTAAAAATAGTAATGTATATATCATATGATATCAGATGAAGGAGAAAAAAATACAAAGAAATACTTAATGGTTTTAAAAAACTTTTTATTTAATTTGCTTATTTTTTTATTTCATATTTTATTTCTTCATTCCTGCCATAAAAGTTAAAATTATGAAGTGATTTCTTCTGAGTTTTAACTAATGTTATTTTTTTTTTTAATTTGGAATTAAGTTTTTTCATTCATGACAGTTTAAAAACTGTTTCTATTTACTTTCTCTGGAAAGAGGAAATCAGTCCCTCAGGAAGTACTATTGTTATGATAATCGAAGCATAAATAAAAAACAATATTTATAATGCCACAAAAATTAAATTTTTGAGAATACATAGAAAATATCGGATACAAACAGAAAATAAACTGATTTATATTTTTTAGAAAGATAAATGATCATAAGAATTTAATTAAAGGTTTTTTTTAGTACTTAATTAAGATATGTGACGGCCATTCATTAAATTGTATACATAACATCGGTTGCACATACTCCAGATCAGATTACAGAAGGAGGGGAAATGAAATAAATTTTAACGTTTTTGTTTTAAGATCCAAAACAAGTCGCAATCCTTGTGTTGCTTCAAAATCGGACGTTAATATAATTAAAAACGATAATACAAGATCCTTTTTTGCCAAGTGATGGTGGACTGCTGTTTATTATGCTTCTCCCAAGTGCATTGGATTTTATGTTTTAAGGTCTGATGACTGTACAGCCGGTTCCATTTCCTCTGTGCTTCACTTTCAAGAAGTTCAATGCATCCGTACGATAACAGAAAATATGATCCTTCATAAATATGTAACAATTTCAAATAATTTCTTTTTTACATAAGGTTCTATAATATCGTGATTATAAATTTGTTTATTCTTTGTTTCTTATTTCGAGACGTAAAGTTATGTACTGGAGAAAGCATATATCCATAAGGTGATGTACCTGGAAAAAGTACATTTCCACACTGCTGATCATTCAGTTTGATTAATATACGGTATCACTCATTTGTCTTCTTTTGTCGGAAATATTTAATAAAATACATCGAACTGGCTGTCGGACAAGTAAATCTACATAGTTTAATCTCATGATCATCATTTAGTGTAACATTCTCGAGACTCCTAATTATCTTTCTGCTTTGTGCCAATTTATCAACATTTTTTCGATATTTTATTTTATCTGTAATATGTATATAACTATGATTTGTAATGTTTTCGGCGTATCGATCAAACGCATAACATCTGATAGTAAAATCTTTTCCATATCCATCCAATGAAACAAAGCTTTCGGCAATACAGGATCCGTTAACAAGTTTCCTGAATGAAGGACTTTTTTCTAATTTATCCTCAATTCTTCCACAGGAAAAAAATTTACCAACATGCGTTCTTTAGTTTATATCATTTATTATATAAAATATATGCACATCTGCATAGCGCCTTTATAATACCTTTTATTCGCATTTTTCATCTTTTGCGCTACTTATATGCCTGTCACGTGACTCAAAATATTTGCATAGATATTAGCCATTCTATAACACTTATTTCTCATATTATATAACTATAGTAATTTCTCTAGAGGCCACTTACAATTTTTTTGGTTGTACTTTAATTTATATATTAAATTTCGATAAAGCAGATAAATAAGGTTTGTCTTTTAATGCCGAATATGCTATTTTTCCGAGACATGAGAAAAAAGTAAATCAACTATAAATGAAATTAATTTTCTGTAAGTTAATATTAAGTTTGCTGAAGTTAATGCTGGAAGTTTGCTGTTAATTTGCTGTACTGGGGCCTGTTTCGTCCCACCTCGCCATTTAAAAATGATAATTTTGATCAGTTTACATTAATTTTTTAATACTTTTTCATTTTAAGAATTCAAGTGCACTTATGTGCTACATTGCCTATTGATGTCTATTGCTGTTAATAACGTTTATATGTTTATCTGAAGCATTTTGTTATAAAAAATGATAAATATTTCATATTTATTTGTTTCAATTGATAAGCTACTATTTATTAGAAAAAAAAGTTATTTTTGATAGAATTAAATTAAATTTTATTATTTTTTTAAGGATGAGATTTCAGATGAATTATCATTTTTTTCGTACAGCAAGGAAAATCACAATTCTTTGCACAGGATATAAATCGACTTTCCTAGAAATAATAATAATCGTACTTTGAAATCTTCTATCGTTGTACTAAAGAACTTTTTTAAAAAAAGCATCACCCAAATCTTTAATGATTGCATCAATTCCTTCCCTTGAGCCTGCGGGTCCATTTTATGCACGATCTGGCTTGTTGTCAGGATCTCCCTGCTTTATCCATGCTTCGAGAGTAGTAGCAGTACGCACATTCCACGTCGGACTAAATCCTGCAACGCCTTCCTTTATCCGGTAAAATGACGTTTCCATGTGAACACCCACCGGATTCCAGTACCCATGAATCGTCTGCTCAAGAATTTTCGGTTGGGATAAAAGGGAGCTTTGTTATAACGACAAATCCGCGCTATTGAATCCTTGTTCGGCAGACCTAACAATGAGTGGCAAAAAATCCTTCGACACCTTTGACAAAGGCAAGAAATGTTGGCTTTGCCAACAATGGATATTGGATAGCAGCAGCCCCAATCACCTTCTGGGTATTGGCGTTCTTTGTCGGAGACCATTACGATCGTTTTCCGTGAAAAAGAGGATTGGGCTTTGAAAGTAAATAGAACATTTGGATGTGCCATGTTTTAGGTCACTTCCGATCTGCGACATCTGCATTTAGATTATACGAACTTGTCTGTATAAAATGTATGTATGTATTGTTGTATATTCTGAATGTTTTGTGATAGCTTCTTGCTGAATGCCTTCTGATATTTGCAGATTGGTATTGTATAAATAAATTATAGTAATGATAGTAAAAAAAACCACAGCTTCTCTAAATATGATTTTTATTTTGTCTATGAAGATACAATGTAGGAATAAGCAACCTTTCTTCAGAAAACTTCTGTTTAGTGAAACGGAAGGGAAATGAAAAGAAATATTGGATTGGCTTCTTATTGGATGCTTCGAAGAAATCTGTGTGTGTTTTACTAAACTTTATATTTTTTTCGGGAAAGAAAGTAAGAAACGAATTCTGATAAACTTGGTAAGAAGAGCTGTGTGTGTGTGTAGTGTGGGGGGGGGGGGTAAGTTGAATTGGATGAAAATGAAAGAAAATTTGAGCTTTCTTTTTCAGATCTGCAAATTTGTGCCGGATTCATTCTGAAATCTTATTATGATACTTCATTTCAAGGATCTCATGGTAATATATCCATTGACGAACATTGAGAGAAATTTTAATTTGAGAATTTGATTCCAGGACAATTTTTTTTACTATCATTCTTTTAATAAATTACTCATGTCATTATGGGAAGTTCTTCATTTAAAATTTTGAAGCACTTATTTTTTCTGTGGTGAAGACACATTTATTTGACATGAGGTTCTTTTGAAGGTTGTTTTCTACGTCGAAAACCATACTTAAGATACAGAGTGTATGCAAAGCCCTTTTTAGCCCTTTAAATTGAAAACGGCATTTTGTACAGTCAGTGCAGAAACATGTTTTTGTTGTAAATCGCGGTGTTGGGAGACGTGTTACAGCTCTACTAACGGCGAAATAAAGCAGTGACAAAAATAATTTTTAAAAATAAAGCGAAATTCGCCCAAAAGTTAAATTAGAAAAATGTATGCTGCACCATAATAAAAACACAGGAAAAAGTTTCGTGGAGTTGCTTGTAAAATTGGCGAAGGTATTTACTGTTAAAATTATGAATTTTCTCTAATTTGACATAGGGTTCATCTTAAAATTAAAAAATGTATTTATTATATTATTTACATTCTTCGCTGCTTAAATTTCAGTTCTGCGTTGCTTAACTTGGGAAAACTGTATAATAATACAAGGAATACATTTTCCAATTTTGAACAAGTCCTTTTTCAAATCACGGAAAGTTTATAATTTTAATCGTAAATATCTCCAGCAATTTTTAGAGATTCTTTGAAACTTTTATCTGTTTTAATAGTGTCACAGCTTACATTTTGTAATTTTCTTATTTCGCCGCTTGAGACGTTATAACTAGTCTTAGTCTATTATAGGTACATTATACATCCCTAACTATAAAAAACACTGATTTTAATTTAAAGGCTTCATAAGGGCTTTAGCGATCACCCTGTATAATATATATTAGATTTTCTTCCTAAATTAGGTTGAAAAATGTAGGTTAGAGTTGAGAACCACATTTTTTATTCTATATAATTTTTAATTTTGTACATCATTATTTAATAGTTCATTTTTTTATTAAATTTTATACGGAAATGTATAGAGCTTACAGATCAAAACGAACTATATTCGTTTTCCGCATTCGACGGTATATTTAATATGGAAAGAGAAGAGTAACCTAATAATAACAGTTCGTAAGAATGTAAATATTTTACTGAAAAGTATGGCAATTTCATTATAATTGGCTGTGTTACTCCTTTTTCCATCCAACCGATTACGGGGCAACACATCACTCCGTCCCACCTCCTTAGGACTTCTTTCCCTGCATTCCTTCCAACTCCTTGAATACCACCCTAACATCTACCGCAAACAATCGATTCATCCCCTTCTTCCATCCTTGCAATAGCTAGTTCATGATTTTCATCATTTCTTTTGCTGGAATAAAAACAAAGAAGGTAGAAAAAGGAGGGGGGTGATGTAAATAGCTCATGCGTAAATATAAGGCAGTGCCTACTAAATTAGCCCGTTCTTTGGAAAATCGGATTTCGGAGACCACGGACGGAAACTAAAAGAAACAGGAAGAAAAGGGTGAAACTAGAGAGAGATAGAAGAGTTAAAAAAAAAAAAAAAAAAATGTATTTTCTCGTTTAACAAGCGGATTATTTCTTGTGCCCTCTCCACCGTTCCCGGATTATGGCTTACCTCTTGCTGCTGCCCTACCGGCGCTGAATGGGATACATTTGTCTATTTATTTCCTTAACATGGGGAGGATCGAACTTCTTTTCCCACCCCAGCTTCTCCTAGAAGATTCGTTGAAATATTTTTTTTTCGTTAATATATATATATATATATATATATATATATATATATATATATATATATATATATATATATATATATATATATATATATATATATATATATATATATATATATTTCCATCCTCTGAGGTTTCCTGTTTGTGCAACGGGGATTTAAATAGTGGGTGGAAGATACTCAGTTAAATGATTTTTCATTGGAGTGCTGCTTTTATCGGATTCCGATAGTCGTTAAACCTGACCCTTTCTTCCCTCCCTCTCTGGCAGTGGTCATGGTAAAAGAAGCACGCCCCTGCGATGCCGTTGGCAAATTAATAAACCCTTTTCCTTTTCTGTTTTTTTCACGTTCATAGAAAAAACAGTAAAAATATTTCCACTGCCTATTGTTTGAATATTTTATTAAAATGAGAATAATATGAGTCAAGGATATAGCTTGTTGCTGTTTTCCCGATGATTTTTGCGGTAATAAGGAAAATGGCTATGGAAGTTTAGGTATTGAAGATGAGCGTAATAGAAATTATTTGATTGGACACTTTTATTTTATTGAATTCATTTTTCAAACTTTGTTTTATTGAATTACTCTAGTTTATGTTTATTTCTTTTAAAATACAATTTTTTTTGTTATGGATTAATCTGCAAACAAACAAAATAAGCAATTAAATTATTTTTATTGGAATGTGAGATTTAACATAATTTCTTGCAATTACTACATGCCCATAATTACTTGTCCCCATTCTTATTTCAGTGAATTTTAATATTGTCTTTCTGTATTTGACAGCCATATCTGCTTTTTTGCAGCATAAATTTTTTAAGCTATCTATACACGTTTCTATTCCTTGAAACAATTTCAAGACTAAAATTAATGTATTAATTTTGGAGTATCATTTCTATATTTCATAAGCTACTTATCTATTCATGTATTTCATAAACTTTTGTCATTATTCTTTACTTTTCATGATGTGAAATCTAAACCACCTCCTTTAACAGAATGTAAAAAAGACCAGTGCTCAATTTTTTCAGTACTGTGTTTTCTGCTATAGTATTAAATACATTGAAGTTATCCAGCCAAGACTATTGTGTAGTAAATGAAATTTTAGGAAATAAAACTTTTTATTGTTCTTAAAGAGATTGATGATATTGTAACAAAATATTAACATTAGGTAGCGTATTAATAATTTTCAAAATGTTGTGGAAGCATTCATGTTTTTATCTAGTTTTCTACTGATTATCTGGTGGCTTTTAGTAGGGAATTTTATGCGTTTCTTGTTCTTCATGGTTCTTCCTTAAATTTTTAAATGATCATTTAATGAAATTTTTGAAATAACTTTTTTTTTTTTTGTTAAAAAGAAAAGGTGGAGGGAATCGTGTATAGTATACATACAATTTTGTTATTACTTCCCTTATTATTTACCTTCCAGACTGCTATTCGTTTAGAAGATTGGTACCGTAAGCCTGTTCGCACGCTTTTCTGAGATGATGGCTCTTGAGGGCATGTCGTGAGGCCCGTTATTGTGGTAAATCTCATTCGGAGAAGTAGTCAGCCGTTGCCCTTCCCCGCGTAATGGCTGCTCATTAAAAATTGGCTCTTTTTCATCATGGGAAAGAGGCGGAGAAGGATAATAGCAGAAACACTTGCCCATTTAATAACGAGTGGTGTCTGCTCGAATTCGCGCGGGGCGTGATCTAGAAATTATGATTGGGGCTATTAAGACTTCTTTCCACTTTGTTGTGCTGAAACAGACCTCATACAGTTGGATTTCTTTCCAAAATGGCCGATTAGGCTTAAGTGTCTGATTGTACCCGCCGGCCATCAGCTTTGGAGAAATTTTCCACCGGCTGTGCGATGCAATATTAAAACTTTTTTGATTACTTACCTCTTTTAAACTTCTCATTTCCACTCCTTTTCCTTGTTTACGCAGACAGATGGCCCACTCTTTAAGATGGGAATTTGGCAAATGTGTTGGATTTGAGTGTCTCGATTTGAACTCTAGATTAAGATTGGAACTAATGAAAGATTCTTCCCCAATTTTCTCATTAAAGCCATACATTAAATATTTAGGTCTCTAACTTTCTCTTATGGCCGTGCAGAAAGAAATAATGTGTTTGAAATGCTTTGTCTCTCGTAACTAAAGTATGATTGACTTTCAAACTTTTAACAACAAAGATTTAAAAGGGGGGGTCTTAATTTGAGATAGGTGATTATTTTGAATTTAAAGCGCTCTGTAGGTTATGAATTTTGTTGTCTTGTACTATATTTAGGACCCGTAGTAACTTGGTGACAACCTCGACTTCGATACTCAATTTCAAGGAAGATCTGTCATGAATGCTGTTTGGCGCATGTTAAATTCGTCAAAGTCGAACATTCTTCCGCTGATCTAATATGGAGGTTCGGGGAGTGTAACTTGTTTCATGTCATCCTGAATCCATGTCCTACGTATCAAAATCGGGAAGTCTCCAAAATTAGCATTCGCATAACTTCAAGAAACATAATATTCTTGAAACTACACGAAACATGCCAGATTTAAATGACAAGAATTTTGTTATACTAGTGCTCTGTTAGAAATAAAAGCCTTAACAGCCCTTTTTTCGTGCTATGTTTTTTAGCAATAAAATAAAATTATTTATTCTCCGATTTACTTCTATAAACTTGAAATAATTCGGTATTGCTACCTTTTACAAAAAATCAGATTTAATAAATGATAGAAACAAATTAAAAAAAAAGACGAATATTTGTGAGAGTAGAATTAAAAGAAAACTACTTTTTTTTCTTCTATTAATTGAATTGGAGACTGCAGAAAATCATGTATTTAAAAAAAAAAAAAATTTAACATAAAAATCAAGTGGCGTCAATGTTCTTCTAAAGTAATATCAGCTTAGGAATCGAAAAGGCTTTGTGTATATAAGCCTGTTGCTATTAAATGTTTTGTTGTGTTCGTGTTACGTGAAAGTTGCGAGAAGTCAGGCTTTTTAAGATTTATCCTAATCTTGTGATGTCGATTAAGGAAGGTCTATCAAAGTATCCTCATATTACTTTAAAATAAGACATTCATTTTAACAAATCTCGTGAAGTTATTATATCTAAAATATACATGGCTCCTTATCACTTAAACGGAGAAGAATGCAGGAAGCTTACGAAACTTTATAAAATTCAAAACTTGTTTACTCTATATCTCATCGAATAGCATTACTAGATTATCTTATAAAACAGTTGAAAACATTCTTAATTAGAATTTAATTTTTCTTTTGCCATCCGAGTTCTATTCATATTGCTAAATTTGTATAATTTCATTCAAGTAAAATTTTTTTTGATTGATTGAAATTAAAAATGCTAATAAAAATGAAGAAAAGTTTTGATTTTGTCATTATGTGTGATGTCTTGATATTCAACTTCCAATTATTAAGAAGGGTTGGGAGGTAGTATTGTCCTAGATAGTGCACTGGTCATCTGACTGCAAGTCCAAGTTTCACCCGTTCTCAAACAACGCTTATTTAGTTTCAAAATTTTTAGAATAGGGCAGTTTAGAAAATTATGAATCATCATTGAATTTCGAATGTGAATTCGCATTTTTTAAAACAAATTAAATAAGCTATCCGCAAGATTATATTATTAAAGCATTAATTAAAGCAAGTTTGATGCCCCCCCCCCCTTACGAATGGGAAGAATACTCACACTCTAATTATAATGTATTGCAACACTTTATAATAAAACTGTTCCTACCCTTTCCTAGGCATTATTGTTTGCGCTTCAAATAATTATATTATCATCCTACCTCCCTCTAATGCTATGCTTTACTTCTGAAAAATCAACATCACTGCTGCAGTTCATAATTAAAAAATCCTCGCGTAACCTGCATATCTTTCGTTCTGTTGATATCTCGTGAATGTGCAAAAGAATTCAGCAAGATAGTCATTTTCTTTCCATCATAACATGGTAGAAGGGGAAGGAAGACACCTGTAGAGAAGCAGCAGCGCATTGTGAGATAAATTTAATAAAATCCTTGTAGTTTTGTGTGCTCGGTTAAGCTCATGTATCGACTTGTCGACGCCTTTCTTCGGGCCGAAAGCTCGAAATTGAATTCCGGAAGGTTTGAAGTGTGCGCACTTGCAATTATGCCCATGCGGCTGCAATTAGAGAATCGAGGAGTGTGTGTGCCTCGCGAAATTTGACTGCATAATTTTCGCTGTGCGCCTGCCTTATCATGGCCAGGCTCCGAGAGATTTTCCATTGGACTTTCCTGTTCCATATTTATGGAAGTTGTTCGTTTGAAGAAATAGGGCTGGGAGCGAATTTCCCTCTCCTGAGTGATTATTTTCGGCTGCTTGAGTCGCAGGCAATCAATCAATTCCTCATATGGATTCTGCTGAAAGAATCTGTCTCGTTCTCTCACTCCCTCCTCTGTAATTATATCGCTGCCTTGTGCAGATGACTTTGATGCGGTGCCATTTTGCCGCAATTTCGCTTTCAGCTTTAATTTTACTGTTTATGTTTCGAGAGGATTCGCTAATGAAGACACTGAATTTCATCCTACTAATCAAGAGAGATCTGTACACTTTTTCGGGATGTTTCTAAATCTTGAAGAAAGTTATGACAATTTCCGAATGTCATCGTGAAGTGGTGAATTTTCATATTAAAGTATCATTATTTTAATGAAAGACTCTGAAATTTTCTGGTATTTCTTAGAATTTCGATTTTTGTTGGCGAATACATATTAAAATGCTTAGATTTTTCCTCAAGATGTGAGTAGGCAAATTATAGAATGATTAGTAATTCATCTAAAATTACCTATATAAAGCAATATGGACTTGAAATTGCTGAAGTAATTTTTTAAAAATGATTTTATGCCACATCAAAATTTGTCTTAGTTTTAAAATCTTTCTGAGAATTGAAGACAATTCTTACCACAAAATATATACTCGGCTGTTTTCGTTAGTGGCTATATACAGATATCTATGCTAGACCGTATTGTAAAGTCCTATTTTTCTACAACCCGATAGTTTTAAATTAGAAATATTAATTATTATACGATATATGACCTCTTTGTTTTTATATGAAGAATTGTAGTTCAATGTCATATTCTTTTCAGTAGGTAATATTTTCATCATATTCTGCCTCTTTTTATCATTAATGTCAATTCTAAAGTAACCAAATTTCTAGGATTCGCTGGGCTTATCCGGGATCTTTATGAATACTATTCCAGTTTTCAATTTACAGTACCGGTTTCACTTCCTTCTTCCATTATCTACAACTTCTTAAACTGCTGTTCTGAAAATACAATCGATATAATGAAATACAAGATAAAATGCCATTTTGTCAGTTTAACAATAAACTGCTTCACTAGTGGTTTTTTTTTGGGGGGGGGGAGAATATTTTCGAAAACAATTTCTTCTACTTGCTTTAATTTACAATTTGCTTATTTTTTTTATATACATTTGTGATTATGCTTTTCCAAAGCATTATTTCTTCTTTATATATTACTCAATATAATGTCCATACAATATATGAAAAATGTATTCTGTACATGTTTTTTAAAAATGTATTCTGTTTTTTATGTATACGATTTTTTAAAAACAACTGCATAGATTTTTCGCTTTAAAGTGCATAAGCCCCTAATACATTTTCCTGTTCTTCTGAATTCTATCATGCATACTAAAGTCGTATGGTTCAATCGTATTGTCATAAAAGCATTATGATGTGGAAAAATATATATTAATAATTTTATTGATTTAGGTTGTTGGATTCGCTTTGCAAAAGCAGGCCTCTTAAGTTTACACTTGGATATCTAATGAATTGAATGGAAATTAAAGCAATCCTCCCTTCAATAAAATGCTGTTAGTTTGAATAAAAAATTTAAATATGGAAACTGTAGGTGCTTAAAAGACCTATATATTTGATGTCCAAAATTATAATAGTCTAATTAGATCAGGATAAATTTTTAAGCACAAATTTGAGAAAATATTTTAATTTTTAGGATTTTGAACAACAATTTTAGGATATCACTAAAATGCTTGTCTATAATACGATGCATAGCATCATGAAAAATGCTTAAAAAGTGCTTAAATTTGAAAAACATTTTTAAGCACCTTTAAAAGTGCTTAATTTTGAGGAAAGGTCCTTAGAAAGTGCTTAATTTTCTCGAGAAGTGCGAAAAAAGCTTTTTGTTTCGATTTGTTTCCCCATATGTTGAATACGATAGTTTGAAAGCTATAATCGTAAGGGCTTCTTTATTCGATTTTTCAATAAAGAAAACCAACATAAAGGAAGAATTCGGTGACGGAATTTGGGGATTCCAATACATATTAAGATGACGCTTGATTATCTTTTTTTTTTCCCCGTTACCTTTTTCTTCAACAATGCACATTGCCGTTTATTAAAATGCTGGAATAGAATATAGAATAGCTGGAACGAAATACGTACTGTACCGTACTTATTGTGATTCGAAAAACCTTCGAACTTCCTATTTTTATTGTTTTAAATGTTGAAGAATTTATTTAAGTAGTTCTTGGTAAAATATACTTTTAAACTTTTCGGTTTTGTTAAAGAAGAATACGCAGATTGGTCCAGTTAACGGAAAATAATAATACAGCAGGATGAATTTGGTGCGCCAAAGAGAACATGGGAAATGTTGCTCTAAAAATGCTTACAGTGAAATCTCATTATTATACTTTACGTATTATTTAATCATTCTCATTTATATGTCGTTTTAGAGCAATCCTTTGAACGACCTATTAAAGACATTTTTCTGTACTATATGGAATTACAATTAATTACGGTATGTAACTACGTTACTCGATCTCATAAAATCTCAAATGATGAGATTTTAACTTGAAGCCATAAATGTTCAATGGTTACGATTTCTTCCGTGGTATTTTTTTTTAATATCCCCAGCCATTTGAAAATTATTATTTGTTGGATTAATCTTGCTAAATTTTAGATTTTACGAAGGGGGAAAAAATTACTGAATCTGGTATGCTGAATTTTTTTTTCCTTCAAAACTTTTATTTTTCAGGGTCAGGCTGCAAAATAAAATTACTAAATATAGCGAATTATTGCAGTAGGAAATTTCCAGCCATACATACTATACTTACATACTGCTAAATCTTTCCATCCCAGCCATGCCAAATCTTATTTGTTGTTACGTATATAAAAATCAAATACAAAATTTTTTGGTCATGCTATGTTTCTAAATCACTGTCAGCATTTTCAGAAATAATGTACTCATCTAAATAAACTGCTAATTTGTTAGTTTCGAGAAACGTTGAAAAAAAATCGATCTTCATTGTGAATCTTATAAAAGTTGACTTAACTCTTTCGTATTGATAACTTTTTTTTATTTCATTTTACAATCATATTTATGTTTTTATCGAAATCAAAAAGGCATAATTTGTTTTACGGTAGAAAATTTTGCGCAAATACAGAAATAAATATTAAAATTTAAAAAATACATATTTAAAATTAATTTTTTAAATAATTTTTCAAGAAAAAACTATGCATTATTATAAAATAGAAAACATCCTATGCTTAGAAAATATTCAATTTACATATGCATACATGCACAAAAAAGCATTTAATTTTTGCAGTAGTTTCTCACTATACAACCTGTGTAAAGAAAGAAATAACTTGTAAAAATTACGGATCGATATCTGCATTATTCTTTAGAGAATTTGATTCAGTTGAAAAATGCCCCTAAATCAATAATTTGTGGATCTGAAAGTGTAAAAAGATTTTAAAATTGTTGTTCTCGGATTTCGATATTATAGAGATCGATTAAAAAGAAAGATCTTAGTTTATGATTCATGGTTCTCGAGAAATTTAGTTTCCGCGAGCTTAACGGTGATTGGAAAATGCGTTCTGGCTTAGTAATTAAACTATAATGTGCACTTCAAGCTTAATTTTCATTATATCTTTTCTAAAAATCGTTTATTATAGTATCATTTGAAGTCACAGAACAGCAGTTTTTATTATTGTTTGCAAATTCAGAATGATAAAAAAATATATGCTTAGGCGTTTATTTATCCCCCCCCCCTTCCTCCTCCTCCCCAGACAAAATATACTTTTCAAAAATTAATGTAGATATTGTTCTGAAATCTTTTCCAGTTTCCCCCTCTTCTTTGTTAAACATACTTTAGGGAAATCCAAAAACTTAATTCTGATTAATTTTTTTTTCGTATATTATATAATATAAATATTTACTCTTATGAAATATTTACACGTAAAAATTTTCTACTCCTGACCTAATTAGATTACCTTGGACGCCGCATTTCATAACTAACTACCTGCAACTTTCTTATTTAAACTTTCCAAATTGTTAGCTTTTTATTTAGACCCAAAAAGCCGATATTTCAACTCTCTCCTTTTCTTTGATCCGGCAACATGACCGACAGGAAACTCAGACGTTTTGGGTATCCAATTCAACTTCAAGCAATAAAATTGTTACGTATTTTATTCTGTATCAAAATACAATGTAATCTGGCAATTACAATGTTTTTAATATCTAAATCGTTTTGTCTTTAATTCTTAGTCTGTTTTTGAGTGATAAAAATTTCGGACAGATTACATGAACTACTTATTTATGTTATCGTATTGCTTTTACTATTCTCTTCTGGAGTTATAAATTAATGGGCAGAAGTGTGTATTCTTAACGTGCATCGCACTTCATTATAGTGCAAGAGATTAACATAGTCAGGTTACATTAGCCTCCTGTCAATTTGATTACTACAAAGATAGGTCGTGTATAGAAGTTTGGTGCATTTTAAGTCCATTGAGATTTAATAATCTTTCCGCTTGGCTGATGTGGAAACGAAAAGATTGGCTTTTGGCGTCTTATTCTTCTTCAGGCCATAGTTAAAATTATGAAATCGTTTTCAAAATAATCCTTGTGTAATTTCAAAACTGGGACATTAATCTAATGAAGGTAAGAATATACGCATCTATCATTTATTAAAGACAAAATAGCAAGTTTCTGATAATGAATGTTAACTAGCTTAGTTGATACCGAAATGTTCTTTCTTGGTAATTTTCAGTCTTAAACTGCTTTTGGGGGCATTTTGTGGAATTTTTGTAAATAATTCAAGGATGTGTGGATGAAAGCAACATCGCCTACTACTGAGCATTGGAGGCTTGCCAGTTGTAATTACCGCAGATAAATGTTTGGAGATTAAATATTGCGCTGTTATAGATGGTGGAAGAACATCGAACCGAAGTTGGAGAGTCCACCTCCGCAGGGATTCTTTGTAATCAGTTGGTACCAACAAGATGAATTTTGCTCTGCAATTCCTCTGAGGTTCGGTGAATTGAACCTTGAGCTACAATGCATAGACGCAGGAGCCTGTCTGGAGCCGAGCGAGTAATTGAATTGTAGAATGTACGTTCTGATATTAATAACCTGTCCGAAATAAGAAGCTTGGCGATTTTAGTAAATAATTCACGAATATATGTACGGTTAGCTGATTTTGTTCTGTCGGTGTATTCGTCCATATTGTTAGTCATCTGTGCTATTAAGTTTATAGCTTATTCACTCACATGTGCACTCATAATACGAACTGCAATTTGTTAGATATAATTAAAGCTGATTTTGTGTTGAATGTATTCTTCTTCGGGATAAAAGAGGCAGTCTGAGGCCTTTGAAGGGTAAAAATGTGCGCATCTTAGCGATTTTTCTGAAATTTTAATTAATTAAAATTGATTAGTTTTTTCGAGATAACTGAATTATTACAGCATTTTTTTTTTACGTTATCTTAAAATTTAAAAAGTTATGTTTTTAGTGACAAAATATTATATATATTGTTACAAAATTTTTCTTGTACAAATACCGCTAATCAATCGCAACACATTTAATCACTAGTTCAGCAGCTTCCTTGCTGTCTAATCCTCCAGTTTCTCTACTTGTCGGCGACTCCGACTCTCACACCCGACTTCTGACGATACACCCAACTTCTCCATTGCAGCTTGATGGTTGGGTTGACGGGGCGCCTAGCCCCGGCAGGGGCTTATCCCCGGTAAGGAGAGACCTCACAGTGCTTTGCTGTCTATACTTTGCCATGGCCGTCTTCGACGAAATTTGGAGATGACGAGTGTCAGGACACATTGAACTCCATTGCAGCTTGGTGGTTGGGTTGACGGGGCGCCTAGCCCCGGCAGGGGCTTATCCCCGGTAAGGAGAGAGACTTCACAGTGCTTTGCTGTCTATACTTTGCCGTGGCCGTCTTCCACGAAATTTGGAGATGACGAGTGTCAGGACTCATTGTGAACTCCATTGCAGCAGAATTTGGTAGGTTTAACGGAGCACCCGCCTTGCGCAGCAAGGCTATCTCCAAGATCCTTGTAATGAAGGCCTGGCGGTGTGGTATGCCCTTAACTTGGAACTCCATTGCAGCTTCAGAGTACTCGTCTTTTATAGTTCCGGGAGGCGGGGCTAGAATCTTCAGACCAATCAGGGACTACCTGGGTGTATCTCGGTTATTACTGGATGGATCGTGAAACTTCTCGAACTTTCCGGTATTATCCATTTAGTCGCCATACTCGCCAGATTCATTGCCAAGTCGCCAAATGCTCGCCAAGTTTGTCGCCAAGCTCTGAGTACAGGACAGATCTTACAAAGGTTTTAACGGTTTTTCCAGGATGACACTATTCGTGCCGGATAGCAAAATTACAGATTTGTAACAATATATATATATATAAAGAACATTATTTGCTTTCCGTTAAAAGTAACTTAGATAAACATATTTACTTAAAAATGTTAACTATTAATCCCGGCAAACTAGTTAGTCGGTAAAGCCTGCTACAAAAAAAATATTTGGCTAGCGACGCGGTCATTTCTAAAATATTACTTAAACGGGAGGGTTTGATTTAACTTTCGATAAATTGTTTAAATTAAACAAGTTTAACATTTCTATAATTTCTTTGTATAAATTAAACTTTATATAACTGAAACTGTTTCGTTAAATTAAGGATCTGGAATAGAAACATTTCATACAATAAAATAATATCAAATGTAGCTTAAAGCTTAAATTCCGTATTGTGCTTATTCATAATTCGAACCTAATTCAGAATAGGTATTTTTCAAAAATAATTATTTTATTTTAAATAATCGACTATGGAACATATTGGCGTTGTTTTGACTTTACAAAACAAATTGCTTAATTCAAACTAGGCAATTTTCTAAGGACTTTAGATAAGATGGGGGGGGGGCTTCAGTGTATGCAGGCCGATTTTAAAAAATGTTATTAGCTTAATTGCCAAATAAATAAATTACACAATATTATATAAAAAACACAGTGTTGAGATTTTATCGGTTGTATAATCTATTTTGGAAAGACTTTTTTTTTGTGCTCGCTTTCATTTACTATTGAGTATATTAACATAGAAATATTAATAGAGTTTAAACTATAGATTAAAAATTTATTATGACTGCTATCTTTTTTTTTTTTTTTTTTTTTTTTTGACATTTCTATAATTTTTTTTTCATCTGCTCTTATCATTATAATTTTTAATACATTATTTTAAAGTCTCTTCAAAAATGATTCTATGTTGCTTTCTCTTCTTAACAGCTTGCATTTCCCCGTAAGTTATGCGCTAGAATCTTACATATATATGTTTCGGTTAAAAAATAAAAAGAAGAAGAGTTCGGAGCGATTTTCCAAAGTGTCACTTCTTTTGTTTTGTTTCTTGTCGGAACTTCATAAACCATTGGGGAAATTCTTGGGATCTATTCTCCGCATTCTTTCTCCGAGTTCGGACACGGGGGAGCGGAAAGGTTTAATATCTGTCCTCTGTCGAGGGTGCAAAATCCTTCGGGAAGTTTTCCGAATTCTTGTCTCTCCGAAATAAATGAAAGCCCTTTAAAAGGATGTTCCTTTCCTCAACTTCTCTGCTTTATCGCAGTCGTTTTGCTGCTGGACTCGGGTTTTGGGTAGGGCATCTCTCCTACCATTCGGTTTTAGAGCTTCTGCTGGCCTCCTATTGGTCGCACACTCAGGCTTTATTGCTGATATATTGAAATCTGTTGTTTATTTATTTAAATTTATGTTCTATCCCCCATCTTATCACTTTTTTGTGCTTTATCAAAGACATAAAAAATATAAAACGAAATTTCAAATAATAAATTTATATATTTTACTGGGAAAAAATATTCCAAATTCTTGCGTACCTGTTGCAAAGTTTTAATTCTTTCTATGGATTAGTTTTTGCAGAATATTAAAACTTTAAAAAGGCATTTCAGATTCTTTCATATTTTCTCTAATACCATATTACACTATTTCTAGATTTTACTAAATGGCAGATGATATTCATATTTTAATTTTGAAAAAAGGATTCGGTTGTTGAAATGCGTTAAGAAAAACTATAATTGAGGAACTTTTGATCTTAACACGAAAATAAAGCATAAAAGGTTATGACCCGTTGTATTTTCCTTTCCAAATTTGAAAACATTTTATAGACAAATTTTTTTTTTAAAAAAAGTTACTCAATAAATGCGTGTGAGTGTGTTGCGTTATTTGTATTTTTATTCCCATACCGTAATTGGTTACCATCGATTTTTTTTTAAATTTGGTTCAGCCATTAGTGAAAAAGGTTTTCGATAAATGTGATCTAGATTTCTCAATGCTTGAAATAAAAATTATTTTGTATGATTTTAAAGATCTGCACCATGGATGGATATCTCTACTTTTTTTTTTTAGATTTATTTTTATTTTTGTATTAATAGAAATTGCGGTTCAATTTAGAACAGGAAACACACATGCACACACAAAGATATTCTGCTAATTAATTATTCTCACATTAATGCAGTGATTAGGAATAACCAGGTACGATAAAAGTGGCACCGAAACTCTTTTGGATCGTAAAATGACTGCTGATTTTATCATTTGCCTAGTTAAC
This sequence comes from Argiope bruennichi, assembly GCF_947563725.1. Taxonomy (NCBI): domain Eukaryota; kingdom Metazoa; phylum Arthropoda; class Arachnida; order Araneae; family Araneidae; genus Argiope; species Argiope bruennichi. The sequence continues at coordinate 51,518,271 of NC_079152.1, read as the reverse complement.
TAAACAAGCATTTTAAAATGCAGGTCGTATCGTATATGGTCAGTATAGTCTGTTATTCCAATTGCGATATTTCCCTGTCCTTCTAATTTGATGTACACGAGACGTTTTAATATGTTGAAATATCATTTCTGGAGTGGCTGAAAATATTAAGCAGAGATGTAAGATAATTAAAAGTTTTGCTTCATGTTAATAATTAATGGTTCTGAATTAAATCATAAATGAACTGCAAAATTAATATTAAGAAATAAAACAGTTATTCTAAATTGAATCAAGCGACTCTTCACAGATATTGGCTGTCAATTTTTTCCCTTCCCGATCAGCCTGTTTGCTAGAAGTTCGACATCGTTGGGAATCGGGCATTGATGAAAAATTTCCCGGTCGGATCTTTGTCTGTCGGGAATGGATGTCGACGATTTTTATTTCCATGAGCGATTTTATAAACCCATCAGGGTGCTGTCGTAGCTTATTAGTAGAACATGAGAAAGAGTTCGGTTGCCATTTTTCTTCGCCGCCAAAAAGGTCTTGGGATACTTTATTATCTGGCATAATTCCCTACTTTTTTTTTATTATTTTTGTCGGGGGGGGGGGGGGGGGAGCGAATAGCTGCAGCAGATTGACGGCGAGGCTCGCTCCATCTATCATCCGTTCCCTTTTTGGTCGACTTCTGTAAGATCTTAAACGACTGAAAGGAAACTCGTTTTTTAGTCTTTCCTTTTATTTTCTCCCCTTCCACGAACTTTTTGGCCTTGTCTTTTTTCATTAATCACTCGCCAGTGCTTCTTTCTTGCAAGGAAATAGAAAGAGGAGAAATAAAAAGAAATAAGCACATCTTTTTTTCCTGCCCTCACTTTTGTGTAAGAAGACCACCTTCTCCTTTACCCGCCCAGACCCTTGTCTCGTGTGATGGGCCACCATTTTATGGAATGATGATTTTCTTTCAGGGAAGACTCGTCTCTGCCCTCCAGACCCCTCCCCCTTTTTCCCCTTCTTTTTTTTTTTTTTTTTTTTTAACTCCAAATAGGGGCTTTCTTTTGGCGATCGATATTTACATTGCACCAAAACGGAAGTGCAGTAAGAAAAATCATTCATGACTTAAAGTTGCTAGTTCCGAATAAACACGTAGAAATTAGATATACACGCAACTGAAGTTTTTGGTCATAGTCATAGGGGGAAAGCAGAGTCAATAAAGCTATCCGATAGATAAATCGACAGAAATACATAACTCTTTATTTGGAGAGTCATTATATGTCTGCTTACAGCAGATTGATTATCATCTACCAATTTCGATGTATGCATATGCTTACAACATCCACTATATGATAAATTATTACTTTCTCCTATACGAAATTTGCAAACAGAAAATATTGCCGCATTGAAAAGTCAGTAGTCGACTCTCCATGACCGAATGGTCATAGCACTGGACTTATATCAAGAAATCGCGAGTTGGAATCTCGCTAGCAACAATGCGATAAATATCTAATTTCTTGTTTTTATATTTCTCTTTATTTCCTATTCCAGAAGATTCTGGACATTTCTTTAGTTTACCAGACAAGTGTTCTGGACTTTCTTACTGTCTCCAGAAAAGTATTCTGGAACTTTCCCTGCTAGTATAAAAGCAGAAGATTTGTCAGTCACTGGATTCTCAGTTCTGAGACGGTTCTGGTTAATAAATTGGTTCAGCTCTACCTCGTGTGTGTGTGTCATTGAGTTCCATACTAAAGTACCTACGTAACAATATTGTAATCGTCAAAAAATTCGAATTCGAGATTTTGATGACGTTTACGTTTCAGACCACTCTGAATCCGAAAAACATATTTTTACTTTATGCCTATATGTGAACACGATTTCTCAAAAACACTTTACACTAAGTAGATAAAATTTAATGTATAACATTAAAGCAAATTTGCCTTCTATCAAATTTTGGATGAAATACATTCTGGGAAGTCTGTCTGGCTGTCTGAGTGCTAGCTAACACTCTAATTATGAAACAGATTTCAATAGAAAAAAATTGGTGCAAAGATTTAGCTAGAGTTAAGATTAGTGTAAAATGTGGAACCATACCTTCGAGGAATTGATCCACTGCCGGTCTATTGCTTTGAATGCATATAAACTCGATAATCATTCAGTGACCTATTAGAATAAAATTTGGTATGTCATCTTGTATTTATAATTGTGGGTCAATGTTAAATTTTAGTTACGATCGGGCGGAAAAAGATGTCCAAATACATAATCGTTTTTCTGTTATTATTGTATTAATCAAATTTCAGGGGTTAATCGCCAAACACCGCATGCTGATGAGCTGTTTCATAACTTTGTTCACAAATAATATGCAGTTATTAATACAAAGACATCGGGGTTTTTTTTACTCTATATTGTGAAACATACATTTCTCATGTGCGAGTCTATAAAAGTAAATATGTGAACGCTCATGATGTTCAGTCTTGCCCAAAATCCTAAATTTTATGCAGGACGAAGGTGTGTGTGTGGGGGGGAAGTTAACTTATCTCACTGACTATAAATTATGTTATTGTTCCGAAATAGTTCCATATACCAATTTAAACCATTTCGATTTTAAATTCTTGCGCTATAAATTTTTTGGCTGAAGTGTCTACGGTGGTATACATAGCACGTCATTACTGTAAAAAAATCTCCAATGATTACTATGAATGAATGTGATATGAGAGAACACTTGAATTGCGAATATTTGCATAAAAATTTTTGAAAATTATTTACAAAGATAAAATCAAATCTGAAATTAATTATTCCATGGGGGATTGAGTTGTAACTGTTATGACTCATACAATAATAGCGCAAGAGGTTAAGCAAACAAAATATCTGTAAACCTTTAAGCTGCTTCTTCTATTTCCTGGTTTCGGCTAAATTTATCAAAAAGAAATATCGTATCCAAATGTGTTCTGGCGCTTATTTGTCCTCGAAATCTTTTGCCTCGTATCCGAAATCGTTGGTATAAAAGGAAGCGTGAAAGGATCGGGAGGAAAAACACATTTTGTGCTTTCCGGACAACTGTGCAATGGTCCGACTCTAAAATTGGCGCCGAAGACTTCAGAATCAGCAACTTTCTCACCTTTCTGCCTAATGGTAGGAAAGAAACCGACTTGAAACAATTCTCAACTCATCAGTTTCGGGATGCTGCAACAAAAGATCAAAGAGGAGACCTCTTCTATGAAACGGAAACAGTAAAATAAATAAATAAGTAAAGATGGGGAGCTCGTTTGCCATTAAATCTCCACTCGGAAAATAATCACAAATGGGGGGAGGAGGGGAAGAACCCAGGTATTTCTCGATGGGATTTCCGGATGACCGATTCGGGAAAAAGACGGGGTTGCTGGCAAGAAAATATCGCCGCAGGTCGCAGCATCAGCACTACTCAACTCGGGCGGGGAAGAAAGACGTCTACAGAGGCGGGGAGGATAAAAAAAAGAGTGCGAGAGAAGGTGGGATTGACGAAAATTTAATTTTCGATAGATAAAACTCATTCGAGTTCTTGCTGCATCATCTCGCTGTAGATCCACATGGAAGTGGGAGGTGATGAAAAATAGAATCGATGTTGGACGTCTAAGAAATTCCTCTGCGAGTCAGAAGAAGGCTGAAATAAAAACACGACTTTGAAGAGATACCTAAATATTGGTTAGGAGATTTGTGAACTAAACATGGTGATGATTTTATCCTTTTCTCCCTTTCTAAAAGTATTTCATAGAGCGAGAAGGATCTGATAAACTATTTCTTAGAAATGGAGCTGCTGAAACTAGTTTAAATCTTTTTTTTTTTTCTATTACTTTTTTCCCCTTGTTATAAGCAATAAAATGAACTCTAAAAGTACCGCGAGCGTTCATTTTACGTTTTCCAACGTATCGTTCAAGTCACATTTATGTTCATTTATTTGTAATTGATTTAATGTTCTCTCATAATGAGTTACACATATTCTGACATTGAGTATATATGTGTGAATATCTGAACGAAGAGAATGTAAGAAGCTTCTTTCTTGTTCACATATTCTGACATTGAGTATATATGTGTGAATATCTGAACGAAGAAAATGTAAGAAGCTTCTTTCTTGTTCACATATTCTGACATTGAGTATATATGTGTGAATATCTGAACGAAGAGAATGTAAGAAGCTTCTTTCTTGTTCACATATTCTGACATTGAGTATATATGTGTGAATATCTGAACGAAGAGAATGTAAGAAGCTTCTTTCTTGTTCACATATTCTGACATTGAGTATATATGTGTGAATATCTTAACGAAGAGAATGTAAGAAGCTTCTTTCTTGTTCATCTTAATTTTCATCAAACATGGACATTATCCATTGAGTTTTGGGCAATCTTCTTTATAAGTTGTTTGATTTTTATTCAAATGTATTTTATTCTATCAAGATAAAATAAAATATATAAAATAACTATCAGTTTTTTTTCTATTTTCAACTGAAGCGGAATGACTACTCATAGTAATAATAATAATTAGTGAAATAAAATCGGTAGGCTAATGTAAATTTTCTTTAATTTATTCTATAGTGCATGATAAAGAGAGTAAAAATTCTAGAATTTATAAATTTTAGAAGTTCTTACATATTTTATTTGATATATGAGTAATAAACTCAGCGTAAATATTGTCACTATTTTATCAAAATTTCATAAGTCAAATTTACAAAAAAAAAAAAAAAAAAAAAAAAAATTACTGATGCTAAATGCATGTATCGATTACTACATCTACCCTCAAATTGCTATATATGAACGCAAAAAGTATCATATATCGCTAGCATTTCAGTGTTATATAAAAATTTCGTATTTTTGCGATGTAACAGCATTTTGATAAAATGTTGCAACAAGTTAACTTGTAAAAAATTGATTTAAATAAGTGTAATAAAACTGGGTTTAAAAACATTTTATTAATATGCTGAAGAATCAGATTTCTTTTTCTTTTTCTTTTCTTTTTAGTTTTTAATATATATTAATATATTATAAATATTACTGAATTTTTTAATATTTTTTTTCTTCTCAAATTTGCTATTTGGTGGCGCCACTCATTGAGAATCAAATGATTATATTCACTAATGCTTAAGTATCGAAAAAAAAATTTACATTTCATTGTCAGAGAAAACTGTTAATGTTCATAATTTTAAAACTAAAGTCATTCATATAGAAGGGAAAAATATAGGTTGCAAAATTGCATTTTTGCACATATAAAGCAGATAAATAATTTTTTTTTTTTTTTTTTTTTTAAGGCCTTATAAAATTCTTGCATTTCCTTTGTGTTGTTACCCTTTCCATATTTTTTGCTTTTAAAACGCCTTTCAATATCATAGATAGAAAGTAAAAATGTAAGAAAGAAAAAGCATCCAAGATGTTCGGGTGGATAAGTCCCCTTTAGTAAATCTTCAAGTATGTACTTGTAAGCATTATAAATTTTCTTTTTATGCTTGCATTTTTATAAACTGTTAACTGAAATAAATACATGCTAAAAATTAATGATTCAATGACACTTAAGATTTGTGAATATATATATATATAAATACTTAAAATTCGAGATCTTCTTTGAAATTTAAGCTTAAGGATTATTTTTAAAAGGTACTCTCGTAGAATTTTTAGAATGCTTTATTATAAGGAAAGCAAAAATTCTAATCCCCCTGAAAGAAAACATTTCTTGTGTTGATTGTGAAGATCTGTATAAAAAATGATTGCATGCCAGTTTAAATTGTTTGTTTTCTTATTTAATTTTCGCTTAATAAACAAGATAGCAAAACATTTGTGTATTCCCCCTCTTTTTTTTGTATAAGTATCATGTTAAGTGCAGCGTGCAATTCACTGTTTATTTGTTACTTTTTAGGCTCTGCAAAATGATTTATGCAAATAAAGCAACAAAAATAAACGATTGCAGTGCTTTTGAAATCGCATTTATTTTTCAAGTCTCTTTTATTTTCTTTCAATGATATTATGTGTACTTATTTTTCAGTTGAGTTGATTCTAAAACATGATTTACACATTTTTAAATTTCTTTTACTAGTAGAGAAAATATGAACCTTTTGTATGGATGCAGAAAAGAAAAGTTTCTATGTTTCACTTTTTTTTAATCAATTTTTTTGTGTGTGTTTTTAATATGCAGAGCGTTTCAAGTGATAGTGTACGAGCTAAAGGTGTTTTTGTAGCCACAAGAATGATACACAAAGAAAGGGAGCAGATAAGGGTGTTACATTGGATTTATTATTATTATTTTCATAAAATGTTACGATACATGATTTGGAAACAATATCTATAGCATATATCGGGATTGTTCAGAACTTTTTACGTTCATCATTAAGGCAGCTTTTAACAAACACTTCGACGTGTGAATATCTCAAAGCCATTCAAATTCGGCAGAAGTGTCATCATGATCCTAGTGACAGAACTCGACGTCTGATGTCTGAATGTACCAGGGACTTCCTGTATCATTACTATAAGAAATTCTGAAAGTTGAGGTCTGATAGGTGCTTATTTGAGAAATACTATTTCTACGTCAAACCCGCTTTGTACCATTCAGTTAAAGCATTTCCACGGGTTCTATGCACGTATGTAGTTCTGATTTTTCCGAAAAACTCTTATTCTGAAATAAATACTATCTCAAGCTCTTCTACGAATAACACATTCTGTCTTTGACCTTTCCAGATAGAACTTCGTGTGGGAAAATGTTCTGCAGTAACCTGGTTGTCTTTTGGATTTGAAAGTTCCAGTTTGGAAATCTATTTATATTGAAGAAACGTCTTATACGTACATTTATTTGATTCGGGAAATATTTGACGGTGATGTTCAATTTTTTCCCTTCTGCGATGCCGTGAATATTTAGAGAGAGAACTTGAATGTCATCCTCGTCATTTAATCATAACTCAAAAGTACGAGATTCAGAAATAGCCTTCATGTTGTTTAGAGCGGGATGCTAAAATAATTAACTGAAACTCCTTTGAGAAAATCGCTCATTATCGTATGATAAATTGATTCATAGAGTACTTGACCTCTTTAGATCTCCGTCTTTCCCGCGCACTGGAGCTTGATAAAAGATTTCAAGAGAGATATATCAAAGTTTTAACAACATTTATAACATTATTAATGACATAATGTTAATCTCAAGTGTAAATTGTATTTTTAACCCATATTAGATTTTTTTAAAATTTTTCTTTTCTTGAATCAGCACAAAGCCATGATAATTAGGATCGACTTTCTTGCATCAAGGAAACAATTCTTGTTAATTTTTCGAATAGTTGAGAAAGTAATTTTGTTATTTCATGTTAAAGTTATCTAAGCGAATATTACCTGTACAAAAGTCCCGATTTGTAATAATAGTAGAGTTAATGTTAAATAACTGCATGAATTTTTAAAATCTACGGGAAAACTATTCTAAAAATATCTGAAAATTAATTTTAACTTTGATAAAAACCAGCGGAGTCATCTTCCATAATATTTTTCCCAGTGTTATCCCAGAAAACACTTTGCATGGTATTAGTGTTCAAGTTACGAAATATCAAACTTTAGCGTGAATTTAGCATTTTTATTTGATGTATCGTGGGATCCTTAGTGAATTTTTTGGCGATTAATCCCTGGCATGTGGTTATTAGTATCCAAAAAACAAGTCTGCAATTTAAACACGTTCTTCTCACCTGATCGAAATGAAAATTTGACACTAAACTACTTACTCTTTCAGCCACAAAATGTCATACCAAATTTTATATATTTAAGTCATTGCGTTTTTGAACTATCGCGTTTATATTTATTGACAGACAATTAGCTCCTTCTTGGGTTTGGCTCAAAATTTAATTGGTGTTTATAGTAGATATTAAATTTATGCAGCAAATTTTATCTATCCAGCTATTTTCATTTTATAGTTATCGTGTTAAATTATATTCGACGGATTAATTATAAACAACCGGACAGACAGACTACCTCTTAATGAATTTTGTTTAAAATTTGATAGAAATCTACAAATTTGTTGTAAAGACATATATATTTCATCCGTCTAGCTCAAAGCGTTTTTGAGTTATCTTTATCACATAGACAAAGTGACATTTTCCAAAAATGTGATTTAATCCTTTCTAGGGCCGTGAGAAGTATGCTTCCCACCCAGTCTATCAATCTTTGTATGAAATTATGTAGGTTGGCATAAGTTCTGATAAACTTTTTTAGTATGTCAGAAACTTAGATGCTTCAGTTCTTTATCTCAGACAAAATGATATTTCTTGATTTGTTACTTAATTATTAATGAACCAAATGAATTAATTAATCAAATTAAATTTATCTAATAGGCTAAAGGAGTCTCTTTTCTTATTCTAATTTCAAGCCTAAAAATATTTTAACATAATATGGCTAGAAAAAAATGGCCCTTTAAAGGGTTAAGAACTTGTGGAGATTCTCAAGTTGCGATTTTTGGACGATTTCTATACATTTCTCTGCACTATATTTAGCGAAACTAATAATTACTTCCTTATTTTATCCATTTTTATATCACCATAGAATAATTTGGTGAAAATCATGATAGAAATTATCTAAAAGTAGTTTTATTATAAGACTTCTTATTGAACATTACCAGTCAGATCTCCAAGGGAAATTGAATTAATTAAAATTCTTTGTTATCTAAAGAAGACAAGCCTTAAAAGATATGACTAAAAGATATCATGACCTTTAATTCTTCTAATTAATCTCTTAATCGTCATATCCCTTTCATCATATGGCCATCAAATTATCTCTTCTCAAACTTTACGCAGGAATTAAATCATTCAAAGCTGCTATAATTCTTTACGAAAATTGCATATAATCTAGCACCTATAATATTCTATGTCTTGTTAATTGAAATTATAAGACAGCACTTTTCTGTAACGGAAAGTGTCACCTAATCAGATTATAACAAAAAGTAAAGTAGTTAAGGGCTTGAAGACGTGCAAGCAACTTTGATTCGGCTTCTATGAAATATGGAAATATTAAACATGTTTTCATATAAAACAGTCGCAGTGTAGAGAGTAGTGGCGTATCTTTTAAATTAGATAACTCTTCTATGAAGAATTTTTTATATTTAAAAATACAATTGCGTTGCCGGATGGTACATATTCCGACATTAAAAATTAGCATATTAAATACATTTACAATCGATTAATTGATTTCAAAAACCTTGACATTTTTTTACATTTGAAATGATCGGAATGTTCCATTCTGTATAAATGCACTAGCCGCTTTTGGCAATCTAGGAGTTCCTTAATAATATTGGTTGTATTTAAGTTAAATCTGGCGCTTTCTAGATGTTCATGATTCCCTCGTGGAAAGGTTTTTAGGCAACAAATTGTGTTATTTTAATAGTTTTCGGTTTGTTGCATGAACTTTCCTGATGGAAACAAGTTTAAAAAGTGTTACAAAGTAATTAAAATCTTTAACTATTCATGCAATCTATTTTCTAATCGCTTTTTTTAAAGGTAAAACTCTCTCTTAACTTGTGTGAACTGCGCAGGTAATAAACATTTTTTTTTTTTTTTAATTCTAGTCTGTAAAAACAAACAAAAAGCATTTTTCCTTCTCTCTCAACTTGATTTGAGGTTTTATTGAAAGGAAGACGAAGTTTCATCTACGGAGCTCGAAACAGCATTCAATTTAAAGCTTTTCTTTGGAGTTCTAAGAAAGCGTCGCAACGAGTCTCGAGTTCCTGATATGGACGGTATCTCGTTTCAGAACGTTAGTGACTTAACTCAAGAAATCTGTTTAACAGAAATATAAAGATTTTTTCCCCCTTCATTTTTACTGATTTAATTAAATCTACTTTATTTTTCGATTGATAGCGGGCCTCGTTGCATGTTGATTGGTTCTATCATTTGCCATTTTTAGTGGATTAATTTTTCTAAATATAACAATAAAAAAAATCAGAGTTGGTGCTATTGTTATGTAATAAAATGCGTCAAAAATGATTATTCCTCTATTACTTGACATTTTTTTTTTTCATTTTTTCCATACGCTGGAAATTGTTTTCTGTAATTTTTTATTTGAATCGTTGCAATTTAAGTGGATTGATTCAGTTTGTATAATATTTGGCCGAGTTAAAGTTATAGTGATGACTGCCATTTTTTATTTGAAATTTATTATAAAATTATAGCCATTATACAAATTCAAGTGATTGAATTCAGCTTCTGTGTTTAATCTAGATTCAGGGGACACTACTGAATTGATATTATGGCGACTTCTCCCCTCCCCACCCCGCAATTTTTTTTTATGGTACATTTCACTTTTATTTATTTAAGAATGTTTTCCGCCTCTGTAACTTTAACTCTTTTTTTTTATGAGAATCTGTAAGGAAAAAAATTATCTGCGTCTTCTTTGATTTTTTTTTTTCTATTTACTGATTAGTAGCATAATTAACATTTTTCGTTAAATTATTGAGAGCACATGATTGTATCGGATTTATTTTGCTAATAGCGTGTTCGTTAAATGTTTATATATTCGTTTTTTGGGCTCTTAAATTCGAATGTGAATGCATATATTTTTCTAAATTTTATTATTTGATAACGCCGAAAAACATGAATAAATCAAGACAAATTATAAAGTGTGTAAATTAATATTTATATAATATAATATACACGACGAAATAAAATTTGTAGCAAAGAGACTATTTAGGAAAAATTCAAAAGAAAACTTTTAAAAAAATCTTAACATTGACAAAAGTACATGATTGAATGTTTTGATGGATGAGTTTGGGTTTCATGATATTAAAAATTGAAGTCTCAAATTGTTTGCTATATTTTAAAAAAAATATGAAAAATGAAGAAAACATTGTACAGAAATGATTAAAAAAGATAATTGTGCATTATTATTACATTAATCTTTACTGTACAAGGTAAACATTGTACAGATATATTTAAAAAGGTAATTTTTTTGAGTTTAGAGTTGATACGAAAAAAAAAATTTTTTTGTGAGATAATAGTTTTGGAAAATATGGAGGATTTCAATTTGTATGTTATAGTGTTTGCCTATTTCTTGATTTCTTTTATGCTCACTTTTTTTTTCTGTAATGTTTGGTGAGCCCTGTCCAGAACATGTCTATAAATATTTTGCGGCTTCATTGATTAAGGAAGCATTCAATTAAGTGCAGCAGTTAAACCGTCTGAGAACAGTTCGTCTTTTTCGACTTTTATACTCGACTTTTTCTATTCAGTAACATATAATAGGAGGGATTTCTGTATTGCGTACATTTGCATTTTTTCTATAAAGATTTT